>NC_136808.1:4130343-4480343 GCF_951216825.1 Electrona antarctica | reverse complement strand
AAACTTGCAAAGAAATGCAAGCCAAAACACACCTCGCTGGCTGCACATAACCAAAGCGAATTAGGAAGTCCATATTGGCCGACAAACAGAACACAACTGGAACAGAATCAAGACATCAATAGGAACATGAAGAAGACATGAGACTGTTGAGACATGAGACTGACGAAAAGAGAGTTGAGCCAGAAGGCAAAGCTCTCCGTTTACCGAGCAATCTTCGTTCCTACTCTCACCTATATGGTCATGAAGCGTGGGTCATGACCGAAAGAATAAGGTCGCGAATACAAGCGGCCGAAATGAGTTTTCTTCGACGGGTGGCTGGCATCTCCCTTAGAGATAGGGTGAGAAGTTCAGTCACACGAGAGAGACTCAGAGTAGAACCGCTGCTCCTTCACCTGGAAAGGAGCCAGCTGAGGTGGTTCGGGCATCTGTTTAGGATGCCTCTCGGGCGTCTCCCTAGGGAGGTCCTCGAGGCACGTCCCACTGGGAGGAGACCCCGGGGCAGACCAAGGCGCAGTTGGAGGAAACACATCGACTCACTGGCCTTGGAACGTCTCGGAATCCCCCAGGAGGAAGTCACTAATGTTGCTCTGGAGAGGGAAGTCTGGAGCTCTCTGGTGGAGCTGTTGCCCCCGCGACCCGACTACGGATAAGCGGTTGAAGATAGATGGATGGATGGATGGATGGATGGATGGATGGAGAAGACATGAAACTTGAAATGTAGGTCTCATAGACGTAAATGGAAGAGGTGTTGAGGTAAAACGGATCAAAGTTCCACTTAACAAATTAACTATTGTGAAGATTAAACTACACAGTAAACATGCTCAGTGTTAAATGTATCTATTTGTAACGCTGAGGGTGTACAAATTAAATTTGTTTAGACAACAGCACCTATTCCTACTTATAAGCACCTAAGCTTAGGTGGTCCAGGCATCTGGTTAGGAACTTAGGATGCCTCTCGAGCGTCTCCCTAGGGAGGTCCTCGATGCACGTCCCACTGGGAGGAGACCCCGGGGCAGACCATGGATCACGTCACACTGGGAGTAGACCCCCGGGGCAGACCATGGATCACGTCCCACTGGGAGGAGACCCCCGGGGCAGACCATGGATCAAGTCCCACTGGGAGGAGACCCACATGGATCAGATGGAGGAAACACATCACCACACTGGCCTTGAACTCCTCGGGATCCCCCAGGAGGAAGTTACTAATGTTGTCTGTAATATCTCTCTCTCCCACCCCCCCCCCCCCCCCCCCCCCCCACCTGCTCAAATTCGCCACGCGGTGTTTCATAACAGCTGATGAGCAGTGTGTGTCAAGACCGCTGGAGTGTGATGTCAGATTTGATGATGGATGATGATACTTTGATTTAACCTTCATATCTCCAGAGGAAACTGGATACAACATGTTCTACTGTTAGCCACTGGGAGCTGCCCGGCAGTGTTGATCTCGTTGACTAATATTATGACGAAAGATGTTCGTCGACCACCTTTTTCCACTGACAAAAACTTCATAAAAACTAAATAAAAACTAAGCCATGAGGACTAAAACTATGACTAAATATACTGTTGATTTTTTGTCAACAAATAAAAACTAAACTAAAATGTTAGGAAGGGACTATAGTGGACAAGAGATTCAGTATAAGTCATTTTAAACTTGGTTGCATGCTGACAAATTTCAGCAAGTGTAAAAACAGCCATTACGATGGCATCAAGGACTGCCAAAATACATTTTAGTCGACAAAATCAGACTAAACACTAAGACATTCCAGGTGACTAAAACTAAATGAAAACTATTCAAGAGACTATGACTAAAACTAAAAATCTAAATTTGCTGCCAAAAACAACACTATTTTAACTCAAATATTTCCTTCTGGGGGATCCCTGGAACAAAATATTTTCAGCACCACAGATTTTTCAGAAATCTGTCAAGATTTAGAAGACATTTTGTAGAATCTGGTCTCAGGTCTTAATGGGTTAAATTACATGGGTAGGCCACTATAATGTTCTCAACGGCGCTAGGGGTTTCTGTATATCTTGAAACTTATCTCTAAAACATATTCCCAAGTGCGAGTGAGGTATATTTTTGTGGTAGAGGATTGAAAAACTCCATCAACGTTAAGTTATTTTTACCCCCTCTGAAGACATAGACCGGTGGTGCAATCATGCTCCAGAGCGCAGGGAGGATTGGGTTTTATGATGGATGTGATACCAGGGGGGGCCGTTTGGATCAGGCCTTGTGCTGAGCTGGCCCGTTCGCTCTTCGTCAAACAGCATGTGATTTTATGTGACTGCAGGGATTGTGATTTCAGGGTCAAGGAAAACAAATGACAAAGCATGTTGTACATTGGATCAACATTTGATAGCCACTGCTCTGCTCTTGGGAGGCAAAGACAAAATTAAATGGTTCCACACTTGGGGAACGTGCATGCCCCCACGCTTTACTGTTAAGGTGGTTGCACACTGGACGCGTTTTTCGGAAAACAACCCGATGGAGAAAGCTAAAAATCCGAAAAACGCGCTCTGTGTGCAGGGACCTTTATTCTCTGAGTTTATGTGTGTGTACAGTGGCGGAAGGTTCCTATAACGGCAGTTATAGGAACGAAAAGCAAGATCCTTGACCCAATTACAGCCACTGCATCTTACCTTTTAATTAAAGTAAAAGTACTCCGAGGAAAAGGAACAGTTCTGTTCCCCGGACATTGTTTTGGGATATTTTGGCTGAGATGGCTCTGTTTGTCAAGTCTCAAGTCAGTGTGGAGATTACCCGGCGGCCGCCGGTGTTGCTGCCCCTCCCCTCCCCTCCCCTCCCTTCCCCTCCCCTCCCCTCCCCTCCCGGCTCATGGCTCTTTACAGACGGGCCGACGGTACACAGACAGCAGCCTCGCCGCTGACTGTGTTAGTGTTGTGTTGCTGCAGGAGACGGAGTGTGAATGAACCGTGCGGTTACTGGAACAAAGCCACCATATTAGCATTTGAATACCTGTTCTGTGAACACCGTAAAGGTGTGTGCCTACGTGACAAAATTACCAGGGGGAGGGGATCTCGCTGATAACAAACTATCTTTACACCTGGGAAAAACTGAATCCATTCTCTTTGGCTCTAATAGTAATCTCAGCAAGGCAAATGGCTTCTTGGTTAGAGTGGGTGACAATGTTATCACACGTAAAGATGAAATTACCTACCTAGGTTCCATCCTGGAGGCTAATCTTTCCGGTGATAAAATGGCCACCAACGTAATCAAAAAGGTCAACCATAGAACAAGATTCCTTTACAGGATCTCCTCACTGGTCAACAAAAACACCTTGAAGACCTTAACAGGAGCCCTTGTACAGGGTTTCTTTGACTATGCATGCACCTCCTGGTACCACAGCACCTCAAAGGCCCTTAAAACCAGGCTCCAGACTTCCCAAAACAAACTGGTCAGGCTCCTACTTGACCTAGCCCCCCGAACCCACCTCACCCCTGCCCACTTCGACAGGCTGGAATGGCTTAGGGTCGACGACAGAGTACAGCATCTTGCAATGGGTCTGGTCCACAAGATTCGATACACCACCAAGATACCCATGTACCTGTCTAGATACTTCCTTAATGTTAACGAAGTCCACACCCACAACACCAGAGGGAGTGCAACGAACCATGTACAACCCAGATTCGGCACAAACAAGGGACTAAATTATTTTCGCTCCTATGCCACCAAGATGTGGAACGCCCTACCAACTGTCATTAAGACATGCGAATCCCTTGACTCCTTCAAAACCGCTCTCAAAGGGCACCTACGGACGGCTGCAATTCGAAACTGGCCCCTGTAAAATCGGAATCCCCCAAACACGAACGCAAGGACAACACAAGAGACGGTCGCGGCCACACAGCAAACTCAAGGTATGGCCACTGAGCCGACTTGGGGACCCAACGCAAGGACAACACAAGAGACGGTCACGGCTACACAGCCAACTCAAGGTACGGCCACGGAGCCGACTTGGGGACCCAACACAAGGACAACACTAGAGACGGTCACGGCCACACAGCCAACTCAAGGTACGGCCACGGAGCCGACTTGGGGACCCAACGCAGCTCCTCCCAGGAAAACAAACAAATTAACGGAGCTGAACGTGAATCCCCCCCACCGCCCACCCCTTTTTTTCCCTCACTGTATATGTTTCTTTTCCCTTTTTACCTCCTTTATGATGAATTCCTGTTCTGTCTATAGAAGTGTCTATTTGTACGTCTCTAAATGTTTTGATGATTTGAACATGGTGGACCCTATTGGAAACAAGTGTAATGCTTAATTGGGTCGTCCACTCACAGTTAACAGCCTTTGTATTGAGTTTGTGCTTGAAATGTACTGTAATTCTGCAAACTGTTAATAAATTCTTCAATCAATCAATCAATCAATCTTCAGCCTTAATCTCAGTGGGTGCTATTTGTCTTATTATATTTTCAATGGGTGCCCAAGCCCTCAGGCACTCCCGAAGTTGACGCCGTTGCATGCAGAGTTCTGTATTTCTTTATACCATCTGCCAAGGCAGTCACATGTTTTTTATATTAACTTTATTATCCTCTTGTGGACATTTGACACATCCTACCTGGAGCTATTGATTTCATGGTATACATCTTTTTATTTACTTTTAATTTTTCTGTTGAATATCTATATTGAGTTCTTATATGGATTTGCATACAAGTTATATTATTGTAAATAGATGGAAATACAAGTAACATTATTGTAAATGTAAATAAATGGTAAATTAATCATGAGATTAATTGAGTTAACTTTGACAGCCCTAATAGAAACACAATGTCTAATATAAATACAATGAGCATGTGTCTATGGAACCAACAATACTAATACAAATCGTAAAAGTATAGTTCTCCCAATGTGAGTAATTATACTGTAATACACAACATGACAACAGTTCAGACAAATCCTCACCAGAAAATGTATTTTAGAACTGCCTGAAGAAGGTCCGGAGGGACCGAAACGTTGCATTATTAAAAGAAAATACTCATGTACCGAGCAGATACACAGTGTGGGGGTGTATTTTCATTCCTTTCAGAACTGGCTCAAAAGGTGTTCACATACTTGGTCTACAGGGGCCAGATGTCCACCCTCTGGCCTACCACAAAGTGTGAGACCCTCAAATTCCACTATGGAATCAACACGACCTGCAACAAGCATCAGATGCCGATTTCAAAGAGATCCATCGCTAGTCAGTTTCAGTGGCGTGCACAGACATTTAGAGGGGCAGGTGCTCAAGTTAAAAAAGGGCACCTTGTGCAGCGCGTGGAACCGGCCAGTTGCCTTAATCTATTTTGGGCGGGAACCCCTTTTGGTGTTAGCATTATGTTATGCTTTAGCTATTGAAAAATAGCAGATCTACAAGCTCATAGCGCGCCACTCGGTGGCGCGCTATGAGCTTGTAGGTCTGCTATTTTTGAAAAATCAAAAAAAAGAAAGAAAAAAAAAGAATCTTTTTTTTTTTCAAAAGGGCACATTGCCAAAAGGGCAGGGGGTGCTCTAGCACCCCCTAGTGTCTATCTGTGCACGCCACTGGTCAGTTTGCTACTTTGAAGGATAAGTGAAGAAATTGTGACATTGTCTGTCCTGATGGTCTAATCCAGGGGTGTCAAACTGGTGGTCTGTGGGCCGCATGCAGCCCAGGGAGAGGTCCAATGCGGCCCTCGAGATGCTCCCCCACCCCCACCTGTCCCCCCACCCCCCCCACCTAATGGCCCTGCTGTAGAAGGCTTTGTCTCTGCCCAGGTGCGGAATGTTGTCACTGATGGGCTCGTTAACAGTCTATTATGGTTGAGTTGTTGTGGATTACTCTCCTCACACTCTGATACAGCAGGACATGGAGAGGCTAACCATAGTCTACTTACACACGATAGTCAAAGCAAAGAGATGCAAAGTGTCAGATTTCATGATGGCTACATGTCAATTTGCCATTTTGGATATTTTTGATAAAATAATGATTGCATTTTTAACTATTTTCGAGTGGTTTATTGGGTCTTTTTTCCAGCTCTCATACCAAACGTCTTGTAGCCTACAACTGTAATAGAAATAAAGTCAATTGATGTCAATAAACAGTCTAGAAAACAAAGCCAAGTGACAACTGTGTAAGTCAACGCACGTGAGCTGCAACTGGCCATGGGCCTCATCAAGTCACCTTTCGCGCAATGTGGCCCTTGCCCCAAAATGAGTTTGACACCCCTGGTCTAATCGAACAAAACGTTGACCTAATAAAGAGCAACATTTTGGCAAGTGTCTGACAGTGTGTGGGACCTTTTCTTTGTGTTTTCAAAGATGCCCTTTTTAATATATATGCTCTATTGCCCTACGCACCTGTCACTAGCCTTCTGTGGTGTGCATCAGCCTTTTGCTAAAAAAAAAGTGTAAGTGAAGTGTAAATATTATTGTGACAATATAATTGCATTAATTATTGAGCTGATATACAATTATACATATGGATTACCCTTTCACTCGTCAGATTTTTATGTTTGGTTTATATTCCCCATAAATGAGTAAAAAAGGCCTCAACACAAACTATTGCCACACTGTAGTCAGTGTAGTGTATACTACAGTGTGGCAACTACAATCAACTACAATCTTTTTAAATGGGGGTGCACATCACGTCAATTTCAGGGACAATGACATGAACGTGGTTGAGAACCACTTTTGGGCCATTCTGCATGTTATGTCGTTTTTTCTTATTTAGTTTCTCGAGCTATGATTGAAAATTAAATCACTAATATGGAAATACAATAGCTTCAAATTCCTTCAGAACAACATAAACTGGTGTGGTGAAGGAATAACCTGGTTGTAGTGTTCATAACAGTACTTCTAAATGGTAATTCATGTGAATTGCTGACTGACATTATCATGAACACAGTATGCCAATAAAACACACACACACCACAAATCACCTTTTATCTGAATGTTTATTACAAGACAAAAATACAACATAAGTCAAAAGTAAATACAGTGAAACTAAGTCTAGCAGCAAAGGGTAGCTGTTGCTGTGGTCCATGATACCACCCCTCACATTATTACATCCTAGCCACACTGCCTACGTGCAAAAACTGTGCATGGGAAAAAGTTAAAAATAAACTATCAACAGTATACAAAATAAAACAGTGATATCCAATACTGACATGAAAAACAGCCTGCTGGATTTACACTTAAGAGACATTTCCAACACCCATAAAAAGACTGGGAGGACTCTTTCTTTTTCTTGTTATTGCTCCTATCTAAATGTCATGTTCCATAGTAGTGACACACACCTTCCCAGGCAACACCCTCAGAGGGAGATGGTGAATAGGAGAAATGAATGGAAATAGTTTATCAGTGAAAGTGTGTGTGATGGTGTGTAGGTGTGTATTAGTGTCAGGATCGGAGAAGGACAGCTCTCCTCTGTTCCAGTCCAGCTGGACTCTGATCCTCCAGGGGTTCTGCTCCACCGAGAGAGCACGTGAAGCAGTCGCCAACCCTGCTATGTTTGCTGTGTATGTGCCATTCCTAAAGCCTAAACACCAAAACAAACCATTAACTCCATTGTTTATCCGGAAAGACTCTTCTAACACCCCCAGTTCCCACCAGTTATTGTCTCCAACTTCAATGTCCCAGCTATGAGTACCTGAGTTAAATCCCTCAGAACCCTGGACCATGTGCGGGTAGTCCGGGTTGGTAATATACAGCTCTTCACGTACATCATCATTGTACAACACACTGGTCAGATCATCAGACAGGATGAATCCAGTATAGACTGTGTTGGAATCCAGGATCACAGGAGAGTAGGAGACGATCTCCTTCATCTTGACCCAGGTTCTGAAGGTCAGGTTGCCCAGGTGTTTGGCCATGTCCATCACTACTTTTGAAACTGGCTGTGGATCTGCCAGTGTGCGCTGGACCTTTTCCACTGTGGTTTTATAGTTCTGCAGGAATGAGATGTCATCTGCCTCGACATCTCTGATGGTGTTGGAAAGAGTCACCATTTCTCTGCACAGACTCTCAATCTTTTCCATCAACATCTGACTTTTCTGTTTCTCTTCCTCCCTCACCTCAGTGATTCTGGCCTTCTCTTCCTGACGTAGGTAATCCTGAATATTCTTGAACTGTTTCTTTATCTGTATCTCAGTGTGTTGGGCCTGCACCTTAATGTATTCTGCTGTTTGATGATATCCTGCTTTAATCTCTTTAAGGTCCTCTAGTTTCTCCTCTAAGGCCTTCAGTGATTCCTGGAGGTCCCCTTTGAGTTGTTTTGCAGATTCGTAAATGGGTCTGAACTTATGTCCTGCATGTTTTTCACAAACTTGGCACACTAGGCATGCCAAATGTTCATCATCCAGACAGAACAGCCTGAGTTTCTCATCATGTAGAGGGCAGAGAACCTCAGAAATACATCTGTGACTTCTCTCCTCTAAGAAGTTCTCACACAGGTTATTCAACGCCAAGTTGATAGGAGGTTGATCTAGAGAGGAGTTTGTTTTGCAAACAGGACATGCCTTGTTCTGTGATGGTTTTCCTGTCCACCATTGCTGCATACAGGACTTGCAGAAGCTGTGGCTACAAGACAGGATAACAGGGTGTTTAAAGATGTCACGGCACACAGGACAGGTGAGTTCCTCTTCCTGCCGAGTCAAATAGGAATCCATGTTGTCAGTTACTTCCTCTTTTGGAATATCCCCTGCGGTTGACATGGCTGTAAGTCACCAGTGTTGTGTTGCGTTCTGTAGGGGAAACAACAATGTTAGCATTATGAGTAGCAGTGGTGCTAGCAGTAATAGTTGTTTAATTACTATTATTCATTATTATTAATCAGGTTTGATACTGTTAAACTAACTTTGATTCTGTATATGTGACCCCTCACAGTATTTTCAACCACAAGTCGGCTCTAATGAAACTCCACAATAGACCAACATTTTTTTTTTGGTTTTCGTTTTTTGCCACATTAACGAAAATTCAACAGATCCACATACATGGTGAACGCCATCGTGGTGTGTCGAGCTACATTTTGCTTCGTCTATGGGTGAGTTTCATTATCGTCTTGTTTATATTCAGGGTCTAGTCTCTGAAATCAGTCTGTTTATGATGAGTTTGTTTTAAGTAAGACTGATACATGATGCAGTAGCGTGTTTTAATTTGCAGTGCTGTTATCGTTAGCGCTGTTTATAACAACATCCGGTATAGAGCGGATACGGAAACGTTTGTGTGCGTGTATGTATGTGTATGTTTAAGTGGGTGGGCTCTAGACCGGATCCAAGCACTAAACAGTAAATAGAGTCCAGGCAGACTTACACTGTATTTCATAACGTTGTTAGTTTGTAACCCAGCGTTTGTGTTGTTTTTGTATACTATTTAGTCCCAGGGAAAGTGCAATTTTAAACTGTATATATTTCTTTAGTCCCAGGGAAAGTGCAATTTTAAACTGTATATATTTCTTTAGTCCCAGACAAAGTCTGTTTATTCTTATGCCACTCTTATTTGTCATGTATGCAAATTTCAAGTATGTGAAAATAAACAAACTAATCTAATTCTCATCTCATACTGCTTTACAGTACATTTAGCAATTAAACACTACAAGTAACTTTTTACTCACATACTTAGAATAGAATATTAAGTGTCCACTCAAGTCATTCTGTGCAGTTGACAGCTAATTGACAGCTAACCAAGTGGGGGGAGTGGTTAGTGGGTGGGGGAGTGTTTATGCAAGCCATTAGGGGTGGAGACAAGTATCTATTGTTACACCCATTCCTGGGCTCAGAGGTGCTAAAATCTCTTAGAATCTTTGAAGGGGAAATTCTCTAGTTTGGAATTTCTGGTTCAACAAGTTTCAGATGGTCATATCTTCTTCATTTTTCACCCAATTTCAATGAGCAATACATCATATGAAAGGTTACATTATGCAGTTTCATAATATGTAAAAAACTGAAAAATGACCATGGCCCCCTTGTATATCAAACTACTGTGACCGGTCACATATGTGGCCTAATGATTTTCAAAGGGAATTTGGCGTTTTGTTGCACTCCGTTCCCATTTAAAACGATTGCAAAAAGACAAACAGTGTCAGTCTTGGACACATTAGGTAGAATCAAAGTTAGCTGTGACCGTACCCTTAGTATAGTCATTGTAGTAGTAGCAGTACTAGTAGATGGAAACCAGAATTTGAGCCCTTCAAAAAAATCACTGCAAGTCAAATTAATGAAGACAAGAATTGTGAAATCATAAACATACCTGATAACTTCACCAAGTCCAGAAGAGAGAAGTTCAGCTCTTAACAACAACACACATTAAAGTGAAGTGACAGCAAAGGAGACAGAGCCCTGCTAAATACTTACAGAGGGGGTCTGATGATCCAATCAGAGTGGAGGGTGGGACACACCAACAATAGACAGAAACTGTACTGGAGAACTGTTGGTTAATAGCCCCTGCCCCCACGTAACCCTTGACACCACTGCATAGTCAAACAATTCTCAAAGTTGTTAATTTGAGATTTGAGTTTTATATAAACACAGTTTATCCATCATTCCAGTAAGCCAGCCAGGCCCGGCGCCAGGATGAAATGACTGAGGGGTCAATTGAGATTTTTTCAATATGATTTTTAAAAACAAATCATATTGTGTTGCTAAATCAAGCAGGCAGTGTCAGTTCTATGACTCAGCTGGTCATATGCAATATTGGAATTATAGCACTGCCCCGCCAGGGGGGTCCGAGGGGGCTGGCCCCCCTGGGCTCCAGATTTGTTTTTAGATTTGCGATGAAAATGCTTCAATCTGGTGCACTTTGAGATAAAAATGAAGAGGCTAGATCTATAAAGAACTACACACATCATATTAGATTATTATCATCTTTACTGTGCTATTATTTCCATTTGCCAACATCACAGTAGGCTACAAAACAACATTGGATAGGGCAGGGGTGGGCAACTTTGATGATGGAGAGGGCCACTATATTTCAAACTCACTCCAGAGGGCCACAATGCATATAGTCAAAAGTAGCTGATCTACAAGCTCAAAACGTGTCACAGTGCGATGCATTTTGAGCTTGTAGATCTGCTTTTTTCAGCGTGTCCACAATAGTCCACAGCCCACTTTGCCACTTGCTCTGATCCACTGCATCAATAGCACCCCTCCCCCCCAATGGCAGACAATATGTCAGACACATACATTCAGTTGATCCGAATTAACATGTGTTAAATTCCTGTGCCTCTGGAATGTCATACGTCCTGTTCTTTCCAGATGGGAGATGGCCATGACGCATGTTAGATGTTCCTTGCATGCCTGTACAATACATGTTTTTGTTTGTAGCAGCATGTTTCGAGTTGTTATAACCAGTGCTGCTAGTGAATATCACTGCCAAATATCACTAGAAAACCAATCCAGCACAAAAGGTAGTTTTATATTTTATTATTGACATTATTAAAAAAAAAAAAAAAAAAAAAACCTTTTTTTTAAGGGGTCAAGGAGGTCGGGTTGAGGGGTCAAGTACCCCCTTTGACGACTCGTGGCGCCCGGCCTGAAGCCAGCTAAAGTCTGTATTTACCCATTATCTTTCTATTATATTTCTACTATTCCTCCTAGACTATTCTGGAAAACTGACCAAACTGTGGCTTTCTCCATCTGATAAATGTATCCAATATATTTTACTTCATAATGTATTAACATATTTACCGGTAGCTGCCTTAATTGCAACACAGCTCTGCTAAATCTAAATCAGCACAGTGAATTTGAGCCAATATAAGGAACAATAAAATACATTATTGTACAGTAAATAAATGTGTTATTTTTGTATCACATAATTGTTTTTTCAATTCAATTTAAGCTTTATTGGCATGAGAAAACAAATGGATTGCCAAATCAAATGTAATAAAATCACACCCGTGAGGGGCGCTATCATACATCATCATACATCATCTCATTCCGGCCAATATGTTTGCACAAACACAAAAAATGGCATTTCATGTTTGTGTTGGGACAATGACATAAAAGTGGCCATTCAATATCATTTAATGTAAATTTGTTTGTGTTAGGATAAAGTTTGTGTTTACACAAACACCAAAAGCTGGACAAGTGGACATAGGGGGGGGGGGGGGGGGGGGTAGCACCCATCAAAAGAAATGTACGTAGGCTACAAATGAAGGAAATACTTCAATGTGTAAAGAGTATAAATTATAAAAGATGATGAAGGTCATGATGATGAAGAGCTGATACATGTCTCTCCTCATCTGGGTGTGTTTCACACCTAGATAAACCCCCATCAACAGTCATCAATCATCTCCCATCCAGTTTCTGGACTGTTTCAGCACTAAGCTATGGGCCATTTCATTAGAATGGAATTAAACAAATCTGGAATTAAAAAAAACCTGCCCACTTTGTTAACAACATGCTATGTAAATTCAATATAGTTCACCCAATGTGAGTAATTATACTGTAATACAACATGACAACAGTTCAGACAAATCCTCACCAGAAAGTGTATTTTAGAACTGCCTGAAGAAGGTCCAGAGGGACCGAAACGTTGCATTATTAAAAGAAAATATACCGAGCAGATACACAGTGTGCGGGTGTATTTTCATTCCTTTCAGAACTGGCTTATCTAAAGGTGTTTATAACCTTTTATTAAGAAGAGAAAGTTACTACATTCATACTCGTCAAACCATGATGCAGAGGGGCTTAAGGGCAGATGAAATTAGACACTTTCTGTAGAAACCTTTTTGGTTTGTTTGGAGTGAAGCTCTACTTCTCCAATTGATTTTGTAATTAAAAAGTAAAAAATATGGTTAAAAAATATACTTTTCTAAGCTTTAAAGGGTGGCCTCCTGCGTTGAATAAATCCAACCTGGTGCATATGTTGTTGTTGCATGTATATAATTTGGTGTGTATGTATTATGTATTTATTTTTTTTAAATAATTTGGGGACCCCCCAAAATAATTTGGCGACCCCTCGAGGGGTTGAGAACCCCTGGTCTAATCGACCAAAACGTTGACCTAATAAAGAGCAACATTTTGGCAAGTGTCTGACAGTGTGTGGGACCTTTTCTTTGTTTTTCAAAGATACCCTTTTTAATATATATGCTCTATTGCCCTACGCACCTGTCACTAGCCTTCTGAGGTGTGCATCAGCCTTTTGCTAAAAAAAAGTGTAAGTGAAGTGTAAATATTATTATGACAATATAATTGCCATAATATACATACATATACATGCAGACAGTGGCGGAAGGTTCCTATAACGGCAGTTCACCCTTAATCTCAGTGGGTGCTATTTGGCTTATTATTTTTTCAGTGGGTGCCCAAGCCCTCAGGGCTCAGGCACTCCCGAAGTTGATGCCGTTGTGTGTGTATATGTGAGTGAGTGTCCTGTGTCTCTCTCTGTGTATCTCTCTCCATCTCCCCCCCCCTTTTCCCCTCACTGTATATGTTTCCTTTCCCTTTTTACCTCCTTTACGATGAATTCCTGTTCTGTTCTTTGGCTATAAAAGTGTCTATTTGTACGTCTCTAAATGTTATGATGAATTGAACAAGGTGGACCCTCTTGTAAACAAGTGTAATGCTTTATGGTGTCCACTCACAGTTAACAGTCTTTGTATTAAGTTGTGCTTGAAATGTACTGTAATTCTGCAAACTGTTAATAAATATTTCAATCAATCTGTGACTGCCAAACGGAACGTCTGGAAACTGAGTGCTTTCTCTCCACTGAAGTAGGTAGGCCTATGTGTTGTTGAATGAAAGGTTGTAAAGGAACAAGTTACAATATGCTTTACCACAAGATGTCGCCAGGTTTTCACAACTCAGGTTGTTTTGGACGTGGGATGTCCCTCTTTGCTCCTGTTGTTGTTGTCATAGTAAAACATGGCTCCGTCTTTTTGGCAAATCTAGAACATTCCTGTTTGAGAGCTAGCAAATTTAAGACATCCGGTTGCTTTCAGAATAAAAGTGCCGTTCATTAAATAATTATTACATTACATTATTAGTATTATTATTACATTACAGTTATTGTAAAGACACACATTATGTTTCTGTGTAAAAATAAGTAATTCAATAACGTAAAAAAGGTATCGAAATGCTAAAATCTAAATCTAAATAAAAATGGTATTCACTGGAGTGCATGGACTTTATAAAGTGGACACTGGACAAAAGACGGCTCCGCGAGGCAACTGTTGTGACATATGCACGCGTTCAGGGAGATGTCCTCTACCACACACCACTCTCCGCTAAGCGGGAGAGGTGTAAAATTCCGAGCAGCAGACCTTCTACTGGTGTCAACGGTAAAAAAAGTGCCGTTTCCAGACCCAGAGTGGACACTGGACAAAAGACGGCTCCGCGAGGCAACTGTTGTGACATACACACGCGTTCAGGGAGATGTCCTCTACCACACCCCACACTCCGCTAAGCGGGAGAGGTGTAAAATTCCGAGCAGCAGACCTTCTACTGGTGTCAACGGTAAAAAAAAGTGCCATTTCCAGACCCAGAGTGGACACTGGACAAAAGACGGCTCCGCGAGGCAACTGTTGTGACATACACACGCGTTCAGGGAGATGTCCTCTACCACACCCCACTCTCCGCTAAGCGGGAGAGGTGTAAAATTCCGAGCAGCAGACCTTCTACTGCTGTCAACGGTAAAAAAAGAGCCGTTTCCAGACCCAGAGTGGACACTGGACAAAAGACGGCTCCGCGAGGCAACTGTTGTGACATACGCACGCGTTCAGGGAGATGTCCTCTACCACACCCCACTCTCCGCTAAGCGGGAGAGGTGTAAAAAAATTATTGGCACGCCATACAGTGAGGTGTAAGGTCAAAAATATGGAGTGAATGTGGAAATATAGTGGCCCTCTCCATAGCATTAAAGTTATAAAAGAATACAGACAAGGCTTTGAAAGTTACAAAAAAATACCTTTTAATTAATCATTCAATCAATCAATTTCAATGTAAAGAAAAAGGCATACAGTTTGCTTACGGTGTTTCTCATTCAGTGTTACACAGAAGAAGAAAAAATCACATCTGCAAAATAATGAATCAGAAATAAAACGCTCACTTAAAAGTTTCCAAATCCCTACAATATTTGTTTTTAAACATCATAATTTGTCTTAAGGTGGACTGAGAAGCTACTTTAATAGTTTAGTAGTCACAGATTTGATCAATTTACTGTATGTGTGTGCATCTGTGTTAATACAGCAAACATTATTCAAACACATGCAAAACATGCAAAAACTACAAACGTCAATCGGTGCAAACATCACTCAAAAGTACAAAATGGTACTATAAGTGCAACGTACCTATAAGTGCATACATTACTCAAATGTATAAAAAGGTAAGACGTGCAATGTACCAAGTGCAAACGTTACTCAAAAGTATAGGTACAACATGCCGTTCATTAAATAATTATTACATTACATTATTAGTATTATTATTACATTACAGTTATTGTAAAGACACACATTATGTTTCTGTGTAAAAATAAGTAATTAAATAACGTAAAAAAGGTATCTAAATGCTAAAATCTAAATCTAAATAAAAATGCTATTCACTGGAGTGCATGGACTTTATAAAGTGGACACTGGACAAAAGACGGCTCCGCGAGGCAACTGTTGTGACATATGCACGCGTTCAGGGAGATGTCCTCTACCACACCCCACTCTCCGCTAAGCGGGAGAGGTGTAAAATTCCGAGCAGCAGACCTTCTACTGGTGTCAACGGTAAAAAAAGTGCCATGGTACAACATGCAATGTACCTATAAGTGCACACATCACTCAAATGTATAAAAAGGTACAACATGCAGTGCAAACATTGTACACACACACACACACACACACACACACACACACACACACACACACACACACACACGCATAAATTGATCAAAAGTTAGATGTACGTATATAAAGCAAACCCAGCTCAGTCCAAACATTTCAAACGTTTGTTTTTTAGATGATCACAGTATGCACAAAGACTAAAAAGGTAAAATACAGCACAATAAAATACTATTGGATTAAATCACAACCCAAGGTCTTGGGGACGTGTCATTTGGGGTCCCTCGCATCCTCCATTGGTGGCGGCGAAGTACTCCTACAACATAGACAAAACAGAGCCTTTTAGTGCAGTGCAGTACTTAAACTATGTACTCAGAGCAATACATTTTTTCCTGTCAGCTCATACAATACACAATCTCGCTTTTCAGGCTCTGTTTGGTAAGTGTTGAGACTCACATCAAACAGAACAGCTTTGGAAAACAAACAAGTGTAGAGACCACAGCTACTGTTATCAGTTTGTGTTATGAAATGAGGGCAACTGTCATAACACTCATATCTAAATGTGATAGCCATACCTCTACCATTCATTGCAAAGTACTGTAAGGCTAAGTATTTTTGCAGTGGACAAAATACATTAACCAGGTCTTGTTCATACTTATGGACTGAATCCATTAGAACAACATCTAAGATTATGCTATCACCCTCCACTGTCTTTGTGGAGAAATCTACGACAATTGCTCCCCAATGAGACTTTATGTTGACTGGCAATATTACCAACTCATAGCTCCACCAATTCTGTGATGTTCTTGGTACATCTGGTAGTACGCTGATGTCACCACAATAAATACTCCTTAACTGTTGGCTTACAAAAGTGCTGGGACAAATATATGCCCTTTTGTCAACAACTACAGATAATAATAATAATCTTTATTGTCCCGAAGGATATTTGTCTTCACAATCTGTTCGATACCCACATCAAAAACAACACAGAGCACATAACACCAAGACAATACAAAAACAAAACATGAGGTCCCCACTATGTACAGAACCATCCTATCGACGGGGCAGTTTGTTTAAAGCCGCAATGGCTGAGGGGACAAAGCTCCTACTAAAACGGACCTTTTTCCATGGCAAGGTTCTGTATCTTTGTCCAGATGGCATGAGGTTAAAGAAGCGATACAGGGGATGATCAGTGTCATTTGATATTGAAAGTGCTAGCCGTGTGATGGCCTTATTGTTCATATCAGAAAGTGTGGGTGTAGGAAGTCCGATGATCTTGGAAGCAATACGGGTGACTGAAAAGTTTGTTCCTGTTAGGCATGGACAGTATGGTGTAGAAACATGCAGAACAGTACAACAGAACAGGTTGAATAATGCTTTTGTACAATAATAGCAGAAGATGAGGAGCAACAGATAATGATCTTAATTTACGGATTACATGGAGTCTTTGCTGAAAGCGTGACTGGATAGATGTAATGTGTTGATCAAACCTAAGTCTATTGTCCAATGTGAGTCCAAGATATGTGAAACTGTCAACCTGTTCTACTGTTTTACCATTAATGAGGAGTGGGTTAAGTCCAGTGTGGTTTGTTTCAATGACCAGTTCTTGTTTTGACCACATTCAACTCTAGATAGTTGTCAGTGCACCACTGTGTGAAATGAGAAATGGTATTCTGATAGACCGTAATAGAGTTATTGTCATGGAGCAGTCCGAGAATGGCAGTGTCATCAGAGTATTTAAAGTATGTGATGTTAGTGGGTGAGGGGCTAATACAGTCATTTGTGTATAGAGTGTAGAGGAAGGGACTGAGGACACAGCCTTGAGGGGCCCCTGTGTTGGTGATAACAGTTGATGAGAATGATGTACCTACTTTAACTGTTTGTGGTCTATTGCTTAGGAAGTTGTGAGTCCAGTGGATGAGAAGTGGGGGGATGTTGAGCTGATGCAGTTTCTTGATCATATGATGGCGTTGAATAGTATTGAAAGCAGAACTAAAGTCAACAAAAAGAATAGTGGCAAAATTGTCCGAAGATGAGTCCAGATGTTGGAGAAGGGAGTGAAGGAGGCATGCCACAGCATCCTCTGTCCCCCTCTTGGCCCGATAGGCAAACTGGAAAGGGTCCAGCTGTGGAGATAGCAAGAGCTGATGGTACTGATCGATTGTCCTATCACACAGCCACCCGTCAGCTTTCTCCACGCAAGCTAAGTCAGGTGAAGGAGTTACCTCTGGCTTTGGAATAGGTGTCACTTGTGTGCGTTGATTGCATCTGTCTGTGCATTTATGCTTTGTTTGTCCTGCTGAAACTTGATTCTTTCTTTATTGTTTATTTTCTCGTATGACAGGACATAGAAACTACCTGTGGCTATTGTCTTTGAGTGATGTCGAGCTGATGTTAGTTGCATCAGCTCAAAGGTATAGCCCGCTGTGTCATTCGATTCATTTGTCGCGATATGCCATTTATGATCTTTAAGGATGTACAATGACACATATGGTGACCTGTCGAAAAATACACACATACTGGTCAAAGCATACTCATTGTGGTGGTACAGACAGGAGAAATTGAACGTTTTTGGATTTCTTTTGTGCCAGCTTTTAACAGGAGAAGTAAGGTCTGTGGGCTGTGAATTACTTCATATGTTGATAAGCTCTTTTCCTGCTGACATGTTTCACATTGTTCAGATTGAGCAGGTAATATTTGTGCAATTGTGTCTAAGATGCCTTTTTGTGACACTTGGCTGCACTATGTATTGTGACATGTTCTTTGTAGATGGTAAGGCCTTGTCACCACATTGAGTACAACTATACAGACTAAGACTTTTAAGGCAAAGCAGGTCATTTCCAAGGAAAGGAGCCAGAAGTGTGTATTCTACAAAGCTGTTTAATATGGTGCATACGTCTGTCCTAGAAAATTGCTGAGACACTAATGACACTGATGTGTTGGCTAGATTGAATTTCTCAAGTGCCTGTCTAAATTGTGAGTCCTGCGCCGCTGCTTCTTCAAGCCGTGTGTGACATTTTTTGAAAGCAGATGTCTGTTGTAGAAATGTTGGAATTGGTAATGGTATGGCTTCACACATATTGTGATTTAGACTTTCATTGCATAAAACCACATCATCATCATCATCTTCCAAATTGTCCTCTGTTATTGTTCTGTTATTATCCTTGTCTATTGTGGTGCCACCATCACTACATTTCACATAGAAATATAAGCACCCATTTACTTTTGACTCTCGCACAGCATTTGCTGCTGGTAAGATTTGTATCATTGTGTCATTTGCTTTAATTACAACATTGTCATAAATCAAGTTTGCCCAAAAGTGTCCAGTTTTGGCCACAGCGCCTGTATGACAAATGATTGAGGCCAACTTATACTTAATTTTAGTGCTGTCACAAATAGGAATTTCGATTACACCAGATGGTTCTACATGCTTGCGGCTCACCGTCCCACGATCAGTAACACGCGACAGAGAAAGAGTAATGAAATCAGGAGAGTCATTCCAACATATTTGTCGCTTCATAGCAGAATCACATGCTGTACATGTGTTTGGACTTTCACCTTCCATGATTGAGTGCTCGAAAAGAGAATTGAGGGACTCTCTTTTCTGTGGCAGCGGTAATGCAAAAATATTAGTCATAGAACAATTGCTTTCAACTGTCCGGGCACATGTTTTACAGATGTCTGTATGTTTTGCTAGAACAACTGTGTGGACACAACACACACTCAACCAGACTACTAGTTTGTGTATAAATCTGGGATGCTATTCACTAGTTGTTGAGTGACACCACAGATTGTTTTGCAATCAAATGTGTGACCTGGATTTTGAAAAAAGGCTTGAATGAGAGGTAGAGGACATCTCCCTGAACGCGTGCGTATGTCACAACAGTTGCCTCGCGGAGCCGTCTTTTGTCCAGTGTCCACTCTGGGTCTGGAAACGGTACTTTTTTACATTTGACAGCAGTAGAAGGTCTGCTGCTCGGAATTGTACACCTCTCCCGCTTAGCGGAGAGTGGGGTGTGGTAGAGGACATCTCCCTGAACGCGTGCATATGTCACAACAGTTGCCTCGCGGAGCCGTCTTTTGTCCAGTGTCCACTTTATAAAGTCCATGCACTCCAGTGAATAGCATTTTTATTTAGATTTAGATTTTAGCATTTAGATACCTTTTTTACGTTATTTAATTGCTTATTTTTACACAGAAACATAATGTGTGTCTTTACAATAACTGTAATGTAATAATAATACTAATAATGTAATGTAATAATTATTATTTTAATGAACGGCACTTTTATTCTGAAAGCAACCGGATGTCTTAAACTTGCTAGCTCTCAGACAGGAAGTTCTAGATTTGCTAAAAAGACGGAGCCCAAGACGGCGGCCTTGCGACGGCTGTGTGTGTGTGTGTGTGGGCGTGTGCGTGTGCGTGTGCGTGTGTGTGTCTTCTCTTCTCTCTGCTTGCTTCTAATGATTATCATGACTAACCGGTTGTAGCACTACCCCCCTGAGCCACCTGGAGGCACTGGCGAGGGTTTTAGGGCCTAACATTTAAATGCATACAACTTATAAAAGCACTATCAGGGCCTAACATTTGAATCAAAATTATAGAAGCACTGCGCAGCATTTGGGCCCATTGTAGCTACGTGGACCGTGGTTCTCAAACTTTTTCATGTCAAGAACAAACGACCGAATGAACAGTAGTCTATTTGGCCGAAGACCCCCATTTATTTCTTTTTTATTTGTATTATTATTAGCGCTAGATCTTTCTTGTTAAAATGTTTTAAAAATATCGCATTTTTGATTGATTTTGCTGCCCCATTAACACATTTTGCTGGGGACCCACTGGGGACCCACTGGAGTTCCCTGGACGCCACTTTTTTGAAAGAGCTCTAGCACTGTGCACTAAACACTCAAACACCAACTTTATACACTTGATGCAGATCTAATATGAAGTAGGGCTTGTAGGCCATCACAATCACAATGGCGCCGGTAGGCGTGACAGCCTACCGTGACGTCAGCCTTGCATTCCCAATTGAGCAAGGTGGACCCTCTTGTAAACAAGTGTAATGCTTTATTGGGTCGTCCACTCACAGTTAACAGTCTTTGTATTGAGTTGTGCTTGAAATGTACTGTAATTCTGCAAACTGTTAATACATATTTCAATCAATCAATCAACAAAAACATTTGCACTAAGGGTGCATTTGGCCCAGCCCGGCTACGGGTCGGCCCACCGGACATATGTCCGTTAAGTGGCCACTGGCCAGTCCAGGCCTGCACAGGGTGGAGAGGTGCCTCTCTCTCTGTGTATGCTCTCTGTTCTGCACATGACACATGATTGAAACTCATTTACACATGCGCGCACACACACACACACACACACACACACACACACACACACACACACACACACACACACACACACACACACACACACACACACACACACACACACACACACAGTCACAGTCACACACACACACACACACACACACACACACACACACACACACACACACACACACACACACACACACACACACACACACACACACACACACACACACAACCTATGTCAGTAATGGGAAGTGCATTCCATAGTTTTGGAGCCAGAAGGGAGAAGAGTTTGGGACGTGTGGAGCGTTGTCCCAGCGTTTTTAACGAATTAAGGTAGGGCTTTAAACAACTATTCGTCTAGTCGACTAGTAAACTAGGCAACTAGTCAACTAGTAAAAATCACTGCGTCATAGAAATTTGTATTATCATAATATGGACTTTTCACTTTTTAATAAGCAAAACATATTGCAACCATTAACCATTAAAGGAGCACTTCACCCATTTCCAACCGTATCTCATAATGATTGGTCCGCACTAAGCCATATTGCTCTTGCATTAATAAGGAAAAAAAATAATATAGTTTGAATAAAGGAGGAAGCGCTGCGTGGGTCTGTGATTATCAGAAACTGAAAACAGGTGCTTTTTGGAGAGGGTTCCTTTTCTTCTAGGCAAACACATTTAAAGTTCTCTCCCTTGTAGTAGTCTGCTGACATCCAAGTGTTGAAAACAGGTGAACTTAGGAAAGATGCAAGGCACTCCGCTCAGTTCAGTTATTTAAAAGCCTTTATTTTGACATGGCTTTTAGCTTGGCAAAGGGCCTTCATCGATCAGGCCTTTGAACCCAAACGTATTGGTCACATGTGCCGTTTGTTAACTTTTGCCAAGCTAAAAGCTATGACAAAATTAAGGCTTTTTAAATAATATAGTTAGTTTGAAATGACTAAATCTGCCTATACCGATGATGTCACGGGTAGGCAGCAATGGTCGCATCTTTAGTGAGGAGCAGCGATACACAACACAAAGGACAATAATATTATTATTATTATTATTAAAATAATATTGTACACGTGTCATCTTTAGTGAGGAGCAGTGATACACAACCCAAGGACATTACTGTTGTACACGTGCCAGTAATGGTTTAAACACCTTCGTGTTCCTGTTCATAAAAATGATTATGACTATGATTCAACGATTTTATGAGAGCAAAAGATCATTCAGTTTCGCAATATAAGCACTTTGCTTCCATCCATCCGGTGTGTACATAAAAGTATCCTACATAAAAGTATGTTAGTAGCCATAAGTTGTGATGTTTTACTCCAGGCTCTCGGGCCAGAATGCATGATTATTACCACTTTAACTCTGGTCAAGAAGAAGAATAATGTGATCTTGTAGATCAGATATTTTTGAATAGCCAAAGTCTACAAAGAGATAATTGATATCAATGATATCAAAGAGCTATATCAATGCCGTTGTCGTCATCATCATCATCATAAACATTGTTTGCATACAAAACATGCAGTTCCAACTGCTTTGCATTCAATTGAATTTAAATTAACAAAAAATGCTGTATGTGTCATTTAATTAAGCTCCCGTACTGACACAGGCACTACACAGTCAAATCTTTAGTGTTAATTTAACGCATGGTGTACAAATTAAACACTACACAAATACTGTTTTCCAGTATGGATAAATAGTAGCGGGTGGGGGGGGGTGGGGGGGGGTGAGTTGTGTGTTTGTCTGTGCGGTGCGTTGTCGTTAGTTGTGTTTACACACTAGCTAGCACACACTTCACTGTTTCCATTCCGTTTCAATTACAGCTTCTAGAGACTATACTGCCGGGGCAGTTTTTATTTTTCTGAATACCCCACAATATTAAGGGCATATTTAGCTATCAGAAAAACATAATTTCCCATCTCAGACATTCATTTAATTTTTGTATGTATTTTTATATGGAATAATATGATAACGGGGTTGAAAAAGGGTTGTGTCAACCCCGTTATACACGGGGTTGTGATTTTTTACTGAAGATGGCCACTACACTACCTTTGGTGATTAAGAGGAGACAACATGGCATGCATTTGATTAAAAAATCAGATATATTGTTGAAATAACAAACATAAATTCCACAAATAATTGTTTTCTATCTTTATATTCCATGTAACGGAGTTGAGCTGTTATGCTTTACGACCACATGTGAGAGTATAAATTACTCTAAAACATTGTAAAATAAGGTGTGAGATTGCCTCTTTCTGTAGCATGTTGTTCAGAAGACTTGTAGAATGCCACTTAATGTTTGTGATGTCACTAAAGGGCCAGTTAAGTATTCTTATGGAGGGGAGAATGGCTTCTGTAACGGGGTTGAGTGCGATTGGGGGACAGAGCTATATAATGCTATTTTAATGATTAATCATATTTTTATTCAAAAACTAAACATGACCAGCAATAAAGCACCGATAGATTTATATGTGAATGGCATAATTTATGGATATCTCAAGTCCACTTTCATCGAAGGCCATTGGGGACATGAAAAAATGGACAAAATAGGTGGTGTCTACTGAAAGAAAACAAGATCATTTCTGATATGAAGATAAAGTCCATGTAATTTTTACACAATATTAAAGGGAACATTTAAATTGATTAAAAAAGCTTTTAAAAATACATTTTGGTGACTCAATCGATAAAATACACCTTAAAAGGTAAGAGGGACTGCAAATCGTACCGGTTTCGTGGAATGACTTTATTCTTTATTATTCTTTATTCAGAATAATGAATGGCATGGGGGGGTCAGATCAACATATCCGCCTGGGTGACAGCAGACTGCTGGGCGAGCGCTGGCACTTTGGAATGGGGGGTCAGATCAACATATGGAATGAATTCTGTACTGGCCATATATGGAGCGTGTCTTGAGTGTACAGGGTTTGATGAGGTCGGATCAACATATGAAATGTCAGAACAGGTCTGGGCCTTAATTTTCGGGCCTGCTGAGAACTCTAGTTTTTGCCGGCTGCATGCCGGGCGCGGCAGTATCAGTCAACAGACCCGTCTAGAGTTTAAATGGACAGGTATCAGTCAACAGGCCCGTCTAGAGTTTAAATGGACAGGTATCAGTCAACAGGCCCGTCTAGAGTTTAAATGGACAGGTATCAGTCAACAGACCCGTCTAGAGTTTAAATGGACAGGTATCAGTCAACAGGCCCGTCTAGAGTTTAAATGGACAGGTATCAGTCAACAGGCCCGTCTAGAGTTTAAATGGACAGGTATCAGTCAAAAGGCCCGTCTAGAGTTTAAATGGACAGGTATCAGTCAACAGGCCCGTCTAGAGTTTAAATGGACAGGTATCAGTCAACAGGCCCGTCTAGAGTTTAAATGGACAGGTATCAGTCAAAAGGCCCGTCTAGAGTTTAAATGGACAGGTATCAGTCAACAGGCCCGTCTAGAGTTTAAATGGACAGGTATCAGTCAACAGGCGCGTCTAGAGTTTAAATGGACAGGTATCAGTCAACAGGCCCGTCTAGAGTTTACATGGACAGGTATCAGTCAACAGGCCCGTCTAGAGTTGAGATGGACAGGTATCAGTCAACAGGCCCGTCTAGAGTTTAAATGGACAGGTATCAGTCAACAGGCCCGTCTAGAGTTTAAATGGACAGGTATCAGTCAACAGGCCCGTCTAGAGTTTAAATGGACAGGTATCAGTCAACAGGCCCGTCTAGAGTTTAAATGGACAGGTATCAGTCAACAGGCCCGTCTAGAGTTTAAATGGACAGGTATCAGTCAACAGGCCTGTCTAGAGTTTAAATGGACAGGTATCAGTCAACAGGCCCGTCTAGAGTTTAAATGGACAGGTATCAGTCAAAAGGCCCGTCTAGAGTTTAAATGGACAGGTATCAGTCAACAGGCCCGTCTAGAGTTTAGATGGACAGGTATCAGTCAACAGGCCCGTCTAGAGTTTAAATGGACAGGTATCAGTCAACAGGCCCGTCTAGAGTTTAGATGGACAGGTATCAGTCAACAGGCCCGTCTAGAGTTTAGATGGACAGGTATCAGTCAACAGGCCCGTCTAGAGTTTAAATGGACAGGTATCAGTCAACAGGCCCGTCTAGAGTTGAAATGGACAGGTATCAGTCAACAGGCCTGTCTAGAGTTTAAATGGACAGGTATCAGTCAACAGGCCCGTCTAGAGTTTAGATGGACAGGTATCAGTCAACAGGCCCGTCTAGAGTTTAAATGGACAGGTATCAGTCAACAGGCCCGTCTAGAGTTTAAATGGACAGGTATCAGTCAAAAGGCCCGTCTAGAGTTTAAATGGACAGGTATCAGTCAACAGGCCCGTCTAGAGTTTAGATGGACAGGTATCAGTCAACAGGCCCGTCTAGAGTTTAAATGGACAGGTATCAGTCAACAGGCCCGTCTAGAGTTTAAATGGACAGGTATCAGTCAACAGGCCCGTCTAGAGTTTAAATGGACAGGTATAAGTCAACAGGCCCGTCTAGAGTTTAAATGGACAGGTATCAGTCAAAAGGCCCGTCTAGAGTTTAAATGGACATGTATCAGTCAAAACGGAGACATCGAAGAGGACGGATGGATGACATAAGGGATCTCCATCCCTGGTGAGGTCACGTGATGTCACGACCATAGTCGAGTTAGTTAGATTGTCACCCCCAGGCATGACCATATATGGTCATGTCTGGGGGTGACAATCTAACTAACTCACTAATTGCATGTTTTCGCATTGAAGACCCATGCATGTCTAATGTGTGTTGTTTTTCCACAGCAGGGCCTGCGTCACGGGGATGGGAAGTCCGACTCAGCATCAAAACAGCTGTATGTGTGTTTTATTTATATATAATCTATAATCACATTTACAAATCACGGTTTCATCTCAAATGCTTGCTTTGTATCCATCCAATGTAGTCACTATAGTCATTAGTAGTGACCCGTAGCATATGCCTTTGTAGAGATTAAAACTACACATGATTTGACAGTATAAGTACGAGTACATATTTGAGAGGGCAAAGGTCTAAAGCTGGTGATTGTGCAACCTTGAATGTCTTTCCTCAAAAGCTGAGTACACAATACCATTGTGTTCTAGTGTTTAGACGTAGTTTTAGTCTTTTGAATACATTTCCATTTAGTTTTTGTAATATTTTAGTCATCTGAAATGTTTTAGTGTTAGACTAGTTTTAGTCTAACACTAAAAGTTTAGTTTTAGTGTTAGTTTTTAGTTTTTTAGTTTACCATAAGATTTCAGTCGACTAAAATGTGACCTGGAAGACGTTGTGAGCTTGTAGATCGAGCTGTAGAGTCCAAAAAACCCAGTGCAACCAAACATGAAATGACTTGTCATTTAGTTCTACTCGATCTCTTGTCCACTAGTCCCTCCCTAACATTTTAGTCTAGTTTTGGTTTGTTGACGAAATTTTGTCTTAGTTCAAGTCATCATAGCTTGTTTGTTTTGTAGTTTTTATTCATTTTTGTCACTGAAAAAAGGTAGTTGACAAACATTTTCCATCATAGTTTTAGTCAAAGAAATACACAATGTTGTTTTATGTGTACCACATAGTAGGCTATACACACTAGCATGTTGTTTTATAGTAGCCTACTCAGTAACATATATATGTTTTATATGTACCAGTACCTCAGTAGTACACACTAACATACTTTGTTGTTGTATTCCTACCTCGGTACACACTAACACACTAACATATTGTGTTGTTGTATTCCTACCTCAGTACACACTAACACACTAACATACTGTGTTGTTGTATTCCTACCTCGGTACACACTAACACACTAACATATTGTGTTGTTGTATTCCTACCTCAGTACACACTAACACACTAACATACTGTGTTGTTGTATTCCTACCTCAATACACACTAACACACTAACATACTGTGTTGTTGTATTCCTACCTCAGTACACACTAACACACTAACATACTGTGTTGTTGTATTCCTACCTCAGTACACACTAACACACTAACATACTGTGTTGTTGTATTCCTACCTCGGTACACACTAACACACTAACATACTGTGTTGTTGTATTCCTACCTCAGTATGTGACCGGTGTCAGAAATAGGTTTTTCTTTTTGTTGTTGTTGTTCCTTTAATTGTTTTGCATATTTATTATTTGTTGTATATCTATCAGTGACTTATAGTATCCTTCCTTATATAATATATATTACTTACCACTGTCGATTGGATATGACCTTATATGTGCAGGATTAATGTGGAAGGACTAAGAATGGTCAGCGTCATTACCTGACAGCTGTCAGGTGTGCGAAACGGAGGAGGAGCTGTCTATCAGAACAGACTTTTGCCAGTACAAGAGGGGGACTTGCTAGGAGAGGGTGTGTAGAGAGAGAGAGAGAGAGGATCGAGTGAGCCGTTCTACCTGTACGAGCCAGTGACCAGGAGTGGTGTTACAGAGTGCGGATACCCAGCAACATCGGCGGGCAGGTAACTGCCCGTTGTGTGTGAGTATTGTTCCATCCCGCACTACTGTCAATTCCATCACCCTACGGAGGCTGTTAGCTGTACTTGCTTGTGGAACGGAGAAACTGGCCTTTGCCTTGTGTAATTTCAGGTCCATGATGTATTGAAGTGGACGTATTGTTTTGATGTCAACGTATCTGATGCTGGACTGACTGGACTCTCTCTCGGATAATGAAAAGAACTGTCTGAACCTAAGCGCACTTTAAGCACACTTTTGTATTGAATGGTTTTAAGGATTTGGTTATTTGGTTGATTTTGTTTATTGTTTATTTTGCTACGTCATTTTTAAGATTTATTAAAGACTGTATTTTTAAGGCATTTAGTGGCCATTGTATAGGATAATAAACATATGTTATATTTTGGATGCATGAGTCAGTGTCAGTCTCTCTCCACTGTTTTATGGTTGTGCTCTCTTACCTGATAAAACGCGAATCTGTGTGTATCCTTGAACAAACTGAAGCTAAGAGTAGTGATGACAAAAGAGTTGCCGTTCTCTTTAATCAAATAACGTGCTGGCGTAGTCATAGTACAGGATTGTTTATTAAGGTATACAACTTTGATATCTCTAGCACCTTAAATGGCGCAACTCTAATAATTAAAGGTTGTGTGTCTTATAAAATAATAAGAATATTCTACTGCCCAAATTCTGTGTGGCTGATTCGGCATTGGTCACAAGTACACACTAACACACTAACATACTGTGTTGTTGTATTCCTACCTCAGTACACACTAACACACTAACATACTGTGTTGTTGTATTCCTACCTCAGTACACACTAACACACTAACATACTGTGTTGTTGTATTCCTACCTCAGTACACACTAACACACTAACATACTGTGTTGTTGTATTCCTACCTCAGTACACACTAACACACTAACATACTGTGTTGTTGTATTCCTACCTCAGTACACACTAACACACTAACATATTGTGTTGTTGTATTCCTACCTCAGTACACACTAACACACTAACATACTGTGTTGTTGTATTCCTACCTCAGTACACACTAACACACTAACATATTGTGTTGTTGTATTCCTACCTCGGTACACACTAACACACTAACATACTGTGTTGTTGTATTCCTACCTCAGTACACACTAACACACTAACATACTGTGTTGTTGTATTCCTACCTCAGTACACACTAACACACTAACATACTGTGTTGTTGTATTCCTACCTCAGTACACACTAACACACTGTGTTGTTGTATTCCTACCTCAGTACACACTAACTGTTGTTGTATTCCTACCTCAGTACACACTAACTGTTGTTGTATTCCTACCTCAGTACACACTAACTGTTGTTGTATTCCTACCTCAGTACACACTAACTGTTGTTGTATTCCTACCTCAGTACACACTAACTGTTGTTGTATTCCTACCTCAGTACACACTAACTGTTGTTGTATTCCTACCTCAGTACACACTAACTGTTGTTGTATTCCTACCTCAGTACACACTAACTGTTGTTGTATTCCTACCTCAGTACACATGGAATGACAACGAGATGTTCCTGTTTCGAGCCACCCTGGCGTTCTCCATGAGGACGTACTACAACTCTGACCAATACAAGTAAGAGCTTTATTTCATTCACACTTTCTATGAAGCACGGTTTGATCCCAATAGTAACCGGTTCAGTTATTTTTGGTTCTTAGTCTATGAGCCAGAGCTCCAAAATTGGAACGTTAATTATGAATTGAGTGGACAAAAGTATACAGTAGCCTACTTATATTAAATTGTTTTATAGGATCAATATAAGTAAATTATTATATGATAACCCTTCCACAGTAGTAGCTTTTTCACATTTTCCTACAGTATAATGCCTCATTTTCATATTTGAAAATTCTAAAATTTGAATACAATAAATCATTTTCTTCGTGTACGTAATCAACTGGGGAAGTTTCATGGTGATAACAATCTAATATAGGTAGGTATGGTTTTTCTCACTGAATTCATAATTAACGTTTCAATTTCGGAGCTCTGGCTCATGGACTAAGGGGCGATTCATACTCCTATTTTAGAGCCAAATAAAAGTGGGTTGGGCTCTGTAGAGTCTACAATGTGACGTCATTTGAGGTTCGGGGGGGGGGGCGGGTACCGTCCTAAAGTCGGCTCTTCGGTGCCGCTGTTTCGGCACTACAGCGGTAAAATAGGAGTATGAATCGGCCCTAAGAACCACAAAGAACTGAACCGGTTCCCACTGGGAACCAAGCGGTGGAAACGGGTCACAGAGACTGTTCTGTAGTAGTATAGTAGCACCGGGTCACAGAGACTGTTCTGTAGTAGTATAGTAGCACCGGGTCACAGAGACTGTTCTGTAGTAGTATTGTAGCACTACGGGTCACAGAGACTGTTCTGTAGTAGTATAGTAGCACTACGGGTCACAGAGACTGTTCTGTAGTAGTATAGTAGCACTACGGGTCACAGAGACTGTTCTGTAGTAGTATAGTAGCACTACGGGTCTCAGAGACTGTTCTGTAGTAGTATAGTAGCACTACGGGTCACAGAGACTGTTCTGTAGTAGTATTGTAGCACTACGGGTCACAGAGACTGTTCTGTAGTAGTATAGTAGCACTACGGGTCACAGAGACTGTTCTGTAGTAGTATAGTAGCACCGGGTCACAGAGACTGTTCTGTAGTAGTATAGTAGCACTACGGGTCACAGAGACTGTTCTGTAGTAGTATAGTAGCACTACGGGTCACAGAGACTGTTCTGTAGTAGTATAGTAGCACTACGGGTCACAGAGACTGTTCTCTAGTAGTATAGTAGCACTACGGGTCACAGAGACTGTTCTGTAGTAGTATAGTAGCACTACGGGTCACAGAGACTGTTCTGTAGTAGTATAGTAGCACTACGGGTCACAGAGACTGTTCTGTAGTATTATAGTAGCACTACGGGTCACAGAGACTGTTCTGTAGTAGTAGCACTACGGGTCACAGAGACTGTTCTGTAGTAGTATAGTAGCACTACGGGTCACAGAGACTGTTCTGTAGTAGTATTGTAGCACTACGGGTCTCAGAGACTGTTCTCTAGTAGTATAGTAGCACTACGGGTCACAGAGACTGTTCTGTAGTAGTATAGTAGCACTACGGGTCACAGAGACTGTTCTGTAGTAGTATAGTAGCACTACGGGTCACAGAGACTGTTCTGTAGTAGTATAGTAGCACTACGGGTCACAGAGACTGTTCTGTAGTAGTATAGTAGGTCACAGAGACTGTTCTGTAGTAGTATAGTAGCACTACGGGTCACAGAGACTGTTCTGTAGTAGTATAGTAGCACTACGGGTCACAGAGACTGTTCTCTAGTAGTATAGTAGCACTACGGGTCACAGAGACTGTTCTGTAGTAGTATAGTAGCACTACGGGTCACAGAGACTGTTCTGTAGTAGTATAGTAGCACTACGGGTCACAGAGACTGTTCTGTAGTAGTATAGTAGCACTACGGGTCACAGAGACTGTTCTGTAGTAGTATAGTAGCACTACGGGTCACAGAGACTGTTCTGTAGTAGTATAGTAGCACTACGGGTCACAGAGACTGTTCTCTAGTAGTATAGTAGCACTACGGGTCTCAGAGACTGTTCTCTAGTAGTATAGTAGCACTACGGGTCACAGAGACTGTTCTGTAGTAGTATAGTAGCACTACGGGTCACAGAGACTGTTCTCTAGTAGTATAGTAGCACTACGGGTCTCAGAGACTGTTCTCTAGTAGTATAGTAGCACTACGGGTCACAGAGACTGTTCTGTAGTAGTATAGTAGCACTACGGGTCACAGAGACTGTTCTGTAGTAGTATAGTAGCACTACGGGTCACAGAGACTGTTCTCTAGTAGTATAGTAGCACTACGGGTCTCAGAGACTGTTCTGTAGTAGTATAGTAGCACTACGGGTCACAGAGACTGTTCTGTAGTAGTATAGTAGCACTACGGGTCTCAGAGACTGTTCTGTAGTAGTATAGTAGCACTACGGGTCACAGAGACTGTTCTGTAGTAGTATAGTAGCACTACGGGTCACAGAGACTGTTCTCTAGTAGTATAGTAGCACTACGGGTCTCAGAGACTGTTCTGTAGTAGTATAGTAGCACTACGGGTCTCAGAGACTGTTCTGTAGTAGTATAGTAGCACTACGGGTCACAGAGACTGTTCTGTAGTAGTATAGTAGCACTACGGGTCACAGAGACTGTTCTGTAGTAGTATAGTAGCACTACGGGTCACAGAGACTGTTCTGTAGTAGTATAGTAGCACTACGGGTCACAGAGACTGTTCTCTAGTAGTATAGTAGCACTACGGGTCTCAGAGACTGTTCTGTAGTAGTATAGTAGCACTACGGGTCACAGAGACTGTTCTGTAGTAGTATAGTAGCACTACGGGTCACAGAGACTGTTCTCTAGTAGTATAGTAGCACTACGGGTCTCAGAGACTGTTCTCTAGTAGTATAGTAGCACTACGGGTCTCAGAGACTGTTCTCTAGTAGTATAGTAGCACTACGGGTCTCAGAGACTGTTCTGTAGTAGTATAGTAGCACTACGGGTCACAGAGACTGTTCTGTAGTAGTATAGTAGCACTACGGGTCACAGAGACTGTTCTGTAGTAGTATAGTAGCACTACGGGTCTCAGAGACTGTTCTCTAGTAGTATAGTAGCACTACGGGTCACAGAGACTGTTCTGTAGTAGTATAGTAGCACTACGGGTCACAGAGACTGTTCTGTAGTAGTATAGTAGCACTACGGGTCACAGAGACTGTTCTGTAGTAGTATAGTACGGGTCACAGAGACTGTTCTGTAGTAGTATAGTAGCACTACGGGTCACAGAGACTGTTCTGTAGTAGTATAGTAGCACTACGGGTCACAGAGACTGTTCTGTAGTAGTATAGTAGCACTACGGGTCACAGAGACTGTTCTGTAGTAGTATAGTAGCACTACGGGTCACAGAGACTGTTCTGTAGTAGTATAGTAGCACTACGGGTCTCAGAGACTGTTCTGTAGTAGTATAGTAGCACTACGGGTCACAGAGACTGTTCTGTAGTAGTATAGTAGCACTACGGGTCACAGAGACTGTTCTGTAGTAGTATTGTAGCACTACGGGTCACAGAGACTGTTCTGTAGTAGTATAGTAGCACTACGGGTCACAGAGACTGTTCTGTAGTAGTATAGTAGGTCACAGAGACTGTTCTGTAGTAGTATAGTAGCACTACGGGTCACAGAGACTGTTCTGTAGTAGTATAGTAGCACTACGGGTCTCAGAGACTGTTCTCTAGTAGTATAGTAGCACTACGGGTCTCAGAGACTGTTCTCTAGTAGTATAGTAGCACTACGGGTCTCAGAGACTGTTCTCTAGTAGTATAGTAGCACTACGGGTCACAGAGACTGTTCTGTAGTAGTATAGTAGCACTACGGGTCACAGAGACTGTTCTGTAGTAGTATAGTAGCACTACGGGTCACAGAGACTGTTCTCTAGTAGTATAGTAGCACTACGGGTCTCAGAGACTGTTCTCTAGTAGTATAGTAGCACTACGGGTCACAGAGACTGTTCTGTAGTAGTATAGTAGCACTACGGGTCACAGAGACTGTTCTGTAGTAGTATAGTAGCACTACGGGTCACAGAGACTGTTCTGTAGTAGTATAGTAGCACTACGGGTCTCAGAGACTGTTCTCTAGTAGTATAGTAGCACTACGGGTCTCAGAGACTGTTCTCTAGTAGTATAGTAGCACTACGGGTCACAGAGACTGTTCTGTAGTAGTATAGTAGCACTACGGGTCACAGAGACTGTTCTGTAGTAGTATAGTAGCACTACGGGTCACAGAGACTGTTCTGTAGTAGTATAGTAGCACCGCTGCATCTTACAGTTGGAGGCCATCGATATTGTCCTTTTCTTTTTGCTGAGGTTTGCGTCATCTGCGCAAAAGGACAGTTAACCCATTTTGGGCGGGAACCCCTTTTGGTGTTTTAAACTATGTTATAATTTAGCTATTGAAAAATAGCAGACCTACAAGCTCATAGCGCGCCACCGAGTGGCGCGCTATGAGCTTGTAGGTCTGCTATTTTTGAAAAATCGTGAAAATATTTATTTCAGAAAACTGGAGGATTTAGAAGGATTTTTTAAAATTTTGAGGTCAGGCCTAAATGGGTCAAATGATAAGGGACAATATCGGTGGCACCCAACTGTAGATCCTGTAGATCCAGGGAAGCTCAAAGACAGTAGAGTTACTGCAAACCACTGTGTGTTGTGAATTTTACAAGAGTTTGAGTTTGATATGTTGTAACAAATGTACAGAGATTTGACGGATATGATTTTTTGTCTTTGTCAAAGAAAATCCAACTTTAAACGGTTACGAGCGTTACAGCGGTTGGTTTAGTCAGCCGCTTCCATGTTTATCAAGGGATTCGTGCGTGTGCGCGTGCATGTCGAGTGAACTGAAGTCAGTTGGACATTTTCGACCAGGGGAGGCGCCGGGGAGGCGCTAAAGCTTTTCAAAAACATGCTAAACAACCGCTAGACGCTCGTGTAACCGTTTAAAGTTGGATTTTCTTTGGCATTGTTGACGTTGAATTAGTGTAAACCCTTCACGCCACTTCACGTTTTTGATTCATTGTTTAGAAAAGGGTAAGAATCGTGGAATTGTGGAAACATGCGCCGTTTCTGAACGGGGAGGGAGGGGCCCTGTGTGTGACCTCATCTCGGAGCTACAGAATGAGCGTAGGGAGAGGGCACATATGGGGCTAGGTTTGCCTCTGCATGTCAGCAACACCTGCACCTGATTAGGGCCAGGCTTAAATACCCCTCCCTGTAACCATGGCAACCATGGCCTTGATTGACAAATTGACAATGCCAGCACTAAATAGATACATGGCTCAAATGGCTCTTACAGCTACATATAGTGTTTGTTCGGTAACAGGGCGGTCTCCCTGTGTCTCTCCAGCTCTTTAATAAAAAGGAAGTACATTTTCAGCTGGGTTACAAATATCATCCAATCAGGACGGAGAAGAAACCCATTATCAAATTAAATGTATAGCTAATCACGTCCAATATCACTAGTTTACCCATAATCCTGTATTAGAAGATTCTTTAAAACTTGTAACCAATGCCTCCACCTACTATGCAAGCTCAACTCCTTTAGACTGAGTATATCATGGAAACAGTCTATAAGAACCTGATAGAGGGAATCTTGACTTTTAACATGGCAATGTGGTACGGCAATCTGAATGTAAAAGGAAGAAGCAAGCTGCAGCGAATAGTGAACCTAGCCTCAAAAATCATTGGGAAGAGACAGCAACAATTAAGTTGTATCTACAGGGATTCAGGGAAGTAGCCTACTTCAGAAAAAAGCTGTCAAGATAGCAAATGACCTCCTCTCATCCACTCTGCAGGGAGTTCGACTTCCAACTACTTCTCTCTGGTAAACGGTACAAAGTACCAAAAGCTAACCGTAACATCAACCTTCATTCCTAATGCCATTAAGGCACTGACTAAATGATACCATGTCTTGCTAGATTTGTTATTTTAATGTATTTGCCAATAAATGAAACTAACTAACTAACTAACATCTCTCCAGCTGGTTGGATAAAATTGTATCCCAACCTGAAAATGTATTTTCTGTTTCCATATTACGTGCTGCCTTATAACAGATCACATTATGCATATGTGTGTCTAGAATTCAAAAGCAGATTATTTACAATGCTCTGCTGTTAAATATGAAATGTACTGTATTTTAATGTACATACATGATGCAGTCAAACAGCAGGAAGGTAACACCATAGACATATATACATAGACGCCCCTTCCGGCTCTGAGGCGTGTGTCAAAATTGAAGGCACTATTTTCCCCATAGATATATATATAAACACTAGATGGCTCAAGGCGGAGTTTCTGACGTCGTTCACCCGGCAGCCATCTTACTTCGGGGCTACAGTACAGTATGTTCAATGGCAGCTCAAACAGAAACAGTCATAACTCGCTCAAATCTTGACGGATTTACAAACGGGTTGGTTTATTACAAACGTTGTCAACGTGGCTATGATTCAGGACGATTATCTGCTTAATTTATGTTTTTTATATGAACGTCGTATAAAATCATATACGTATGCGGACGTCTCTGACGTTTATAACAAACCAAATCGGTTGAAAATTGAGCAAGTTATGGTCATTTAAGAGTACATGCCCCATATACACAATGTTATGTGTCCCGAGGTAAGATGGCCGCCACATAACGACGTCGCTCTCCATTGGCCAACAGCGTGGGTGAGCTATCTAGAGTTTATATATATCTATGATTTTCCCGCCATTCCTTGCGAAGAATAGCGGAAGCAAAGCGGAAGCTTGTCAAGCTTCCGCGTGCGTAACATAAGTCCCGGAAAAGAAGCGCTGTGATTGGCCAGTAGTCACTTGAGTGACAGCGAGAGACATGGAGGAGTCACATGAGTGACGTCACTTGGGGAGCGACGCAGTCGACGCAGTCGTGCTGCAGTCGCTTCAGCACTTCTAAGCTGCGGAGAACTGTTGCTTTGTGTTCACTCTTTAATGTTTTCTGTTAGTAATCTAATCCCCCTGGCTCTGATGTTGTATTGTTAATAACTTTGTTGTTTGTGTTTGTTTGTTTGTCTTGTTTTGTTTTGTATTGTAATGTATACGGTCATGACTGTTATAAAGATTTGTTAAAAAAAAAAAAAAGCCTTCAGCACCACTTCCGCCTTCATTGGGATACACGTCGCTCCAATGAACTGCAGCGGCAAATGAGGCATCTATTTCTTAATATCTATGGGTAACACTACTTCCACCTCTGACTTCACAGCCTTGAGTATGAGAGATGTTGGGGACGTGTCAGATTTATTGCTGTTCAAACACCATGCTGCCAAAATGAATAAATCATTATTAATCGTTTATGAGAATGCTACAGTAAATGATAACATCATTCTGTGTTTTCACATTATAGTTAAATTCCCAGCAAGTATCTGTTGAGCTCTGCCTTGAATGCTGCATGGAAAACATGAGCTGGTCTCAGAGGTCAATGATAAGTTGGAAATGACAAACAACAAGGCCTTGAGTCCAGGTGGTACACTCAGAAAGTTCACACACACACACGCACGCACACGCACGCATGCACGCACGCACACACACGCACACACACATACGCGCATGCGAGCACGCACGCACACACAAGCGTGTGTGTAGCCCAGCAAGGGCGACTTGATCTCTATTCCGACTGTGGCTGACCTGAGGATCATGAAACATGAAGTGTGAAATGTTTCTCATGGACAACATGGTCTGCATTGATATATATTCCTTCTTCCAAAAACATACTGTATTGTATGGTACTCCATTCACGCATACATTCTCACACTGATGGCAGAGGAAACCATGCCAGGCACGGAGGCACCAACCTGCTCATCGGGAGCAGGTAGTGTGTGTGTGGGGGGGGCTGCTGCCCTACATGTAAAGATATAGGCTACACATAAACAATAGAATACACCATCTCTGGGGGGAGAGAGAGAGAGCAATAAAAATCCATTAAGGCAAATGTGAAACCGGTAAGAATCGATAAAGAGGCTGTGACTGCAGCGGAGACACACAGCGGAGAGAGAGAGAGAGAGAGAGAGAGAGACTTTTTATTTATTTTTACTTTTAACAACTTCTTTATTCTTGAAATTGTTTACCGGTACAGAGAGAGAGAGAGAGAGAGAGAGAGAGACTTTTTATTTATTTTTACTTTTAACAACTTCTTTATTCTTGAAATTGTTTACCGGTACATTCTTTAAAATAATCAGTTACAATCTACAATAGGACCTTAGGCCTACTCCATTTTTTTTTAGAGCAATTCATTTACAAAAGTGACTCCCTCATACAGAAAAAAGCACACCTTCATAATCCCAAACACTCTTAAAAACCTCCAATTCATCCATTTTTCTCATAAAATTTGTATTCAAACTTGCTTTGACTAAATTGCTAAACAATCACACCTTTTCTTTCCTACTTAAATAAGTCAGGAGGGAACGAGAGGCAGAGAGAGAGAGAAAGAGTCAGAGAGAGTGAGAGATAATGGGCTAATGAATGACCATGTGGCGACTGTGGCTCAGGAGGTAGAGCAGGTCGTCCAATGATCCATGGGTCGGCGGTTCGAATCCCGGCTCCTCCTGTCTACATGTCGAAATGTCCTTGGGCAAGACACTGAACCCCAAATTGCTCCCGATGTGCCGGTTGGTACCTTGCATGGCTTCCGTCGCCATCGGTGTATGAATGTGTGTGTGAATGGGTGAATGTAATGCACAATCTATGTAAAGGGCCTTGGATAAAGGCGCTATATAAATGCACCATTTACCATTTACCATGTGTACGTGTAGCTCTAATGGAGTATAGTGCAGTCATGCAATGAAAACCATAATCTGAGCATGAGTCCAACTCCTGATGCACAGCCAGGTGCAAAGTTCCCACCGTCAGGTATACCTTTGGCTTGAAACTATAGTTTTACTCCCATACGTATATCACCCACTTAGCACATTTAGACCTCTAGAACGATTCTACAAATGTCTTCTAAAACATGACAGTTTTTCTGAAAACCCTATGTTTCTGTGTCAGTGGTGCTCAACATTTTTCACATCATAGGACCCCCAGAATTATCTGTATTTGGCCGCCGACCCCCATCTTAAAATATGTTGTTTCAGGGACCTCCCCCCAGAAGCAAAGATTTGAGTTGAAAACTTTCGCTCTGAAAGAATATATATTCATTCAAGATTTGCGCCACATTTTCAAGATTTTTCAAAAATAGCAGATCTACAAGCTCGTAGCGCGGCACGCGGTGTGAGCTTGTAGATCTGCTATTTTTCAATAGCTAAAGTGTAACATAATGCTTAAAACACCAACAGGGGTTCCCGTTCTGAATGCGTTAGTGATAAAACCTCCACGCAATATGACCCATATAATAATATAGGTCATGTCTGACCCATATTAGTGTATATATAATTGAAGAACGCTCACAAATAGACACTCCACCTTTCTGCCTCCTCTCTGAACTATGATGGTAAGAGCTACCGTAGAAGAAGATTTGTGTGTGTTTTTGACAACAATTTACAATTACAATTTACAATTTAGGCATTTAGCAGACGCTCTTAATCCAGAGCGATTTACATTAAGCAAGAACAAAAAAGCATGGGAATACATATATAAAAAGCATTTATCATGAAACATGCGTAAGCTAAGAACGTGTCACACGCAATATCTATATAATGAAACCATACATATAAACTATACATATATACTATACTATGCTATACAATTATAGTGCTGTCTACATGCCATGCTATAAGTCTGTATCAAATGCTATCTAAGTCTAAAAAAGTGCTATCTAAGGGGGTAGGGTAAGTGCTATGGGCCATGGGCTATGGGACAACACATCATTTATTGTCATATTTCTTTATGCAACCTATTACAACTGAATTTGTGACTATTTTAGAGTATGTTAGGTACATTAATGTGTAGAGTTAAGTATAGTGATGAGGCACTCACACAGGAGCTCCATGTACTGTACTGTCAGCAAAGATATATTATATGATATATGAAAAGATATATATCAATTTACAATTTAGGCATTTAGCAGACGCTCTTAATCCAGAGCGATTTACATTAAGCAATAACAAAAAGCATGGCATACATCACATATATAAAAGTAGTTATCATGAAACATGCGTAAGCTAAGAACGTAACAGTGGAGTATCTATACTATACATACTATACTATATTATATATTATACATGTGTACTATAAAGTGCTATGACTACGTAACATGCTATAAGTCTGTTTAAAATACTATCTAAGTCTACATAAAGTGCTATATTTAAAATACTATCTAAGTCTACATAAAGTGCTATATTTAAAATACTATCTAAGTCTACATAAAGTGCTATCTAAGGGGCTAGTGCTACGGGCCATGGTGGAGTCTGAAGAGGTGGGTTTTCAGACTACGGCGGAAGATTGGGAGTGAGGCTGCAGTTCTGATTGACTATATTGACTATATCTAATGAGTTTAATACATGATTCTTCTTGTAATGTTCCAATGGCATAAGATCGAAATAAACCATTCATAAACCATTCATAAATCATAAAAAACAATGCCCAGGACAAATCTGTGGCGAGCAAGAAAGCAATTAAAAGGAAGTTCCATATGAGGCAAATGTGAAACAGAAATATGGACAAAGAAGTTGTTGTGACTGCACAGAGGCCGTCACACAGCAAAGAGAGCTCCGACAATCACTCAAGGCTATCTAATAGCAACCTTTTTATTAAGCTTAAGCAGATACAGGAAAAATACATTCAAACCCGAAGGAACAAAAGGTGGCAATGCATGGAGAGGAGAATACACGTATTCTGTAACCACATTATTGTATAGCTCTATGACAATACAGTAACTTTCTTTTATTAGAAAATACATTTATTTTCTTCGAGGGGTGCAGTTGTGCGAAGAAGCCATCTTGGCTCAGAGCCTGAGTCCAACTCCTGATGCACAGGTGCAAGGTTCCCACGAGGCAGCTTCCCAGCATTTACACACCCAGTTGTTCCCTCCAGGTTCCAGTAAATGTGATGAAATCGAAGGTTTTCGGATGACGTGTGTCGTAACCTCCACTAAATATAAAGGACCCTTGATCACCGAAGGAGTGACAACCACCTTTCTGGCCTCCTCTCTGAACCAGGATGATGGTAAGAAAGAGCTATATCTCGATGCCTTTTTGAGGGAAGAGGGATATGTACTGTATTTGTATGGTTTGACAACACATTTGATACTTATGCAAACTAGTATGACAGAATTCTATGACTATGTTACGTACCTACTGTAGGCTAGAGTATGCAAGGCGTGTTGATTTCAATTACTGTAAGTTCAAAATGATGAACTTACAGTAATATCGTCTAGCACTATAGGCATTATGTTTAATTGTATCATTATAATGTAGCTTTCTTAGTCATTGTTGTTACTACAGTATTGGTGATTGTGGACATTGTCAACAGACCAGCAATTACATCATGTTTTCTCCCCCAATTTGTGTCCAATCTCTCATCCTGCAGGCGTTATATGAAGCAGTGTTGGTGGGGTGCGTACTCAGCGTATTGGGCCCAGTGGCCGTGCTGACCCAGAGGGACTGTGATGACGTGGACATGCTCCTCAACCACCGTGCTCCCAGCGGGGTCTACACCATCTACCCTGTTGACTTTGACACTCCTGTACAGAGCTACTGTGACATGGACACCGATGGAGGGAAGTGGACGGTAAGAATGTATATATCTTTATTTCACTTTAATTACATCTTACTGTTCTTACAATGTTTAGCTGGATACCAAAAGCGTGTACTGATTAAATATCATATCCATGGGTGGCACCAGGTCAACTAGCTTTCTCTGTTCCTGAAAAGGGAGAGGGGAGGGAAAGGGAGATTTAGTTTTGGTGTCAGGAAGGTCTCAGGTTTAAATGTGCTGATATGGCCTTTAAGCAGTTTAACTGACACTTCAGATTACCCAATGTCTTACTCTTGATCCTATTGTTAATAAGCTCAAAATCATTAAAGCAGCACTATGCAACCTTTTTTTAATGATGAATACGATTGAATTGTGTACAATCTGTATGGTAGAGTATGTTAATACAAACATATACAATTGGGGTGGTTGTATCATGTCAAAGGTCATGTCTCACCTATAGACACAAGGATCTGACACAAATTTTGACCCGAAGGTCAAGATTCAATTATCCCCTGAGCGAGCAGGAAGGCTGCTCTATGGTAAAAAAACAAAACAAAACAACAGCAGGAAACCATTTTCAAATCTGGGGTAGAAGAGAAAAGTTACATAGTGCTGCTTTCAGTCAATAATATTAGACTTGCAGAACCATTGTCATTCAATCATATTTCCATTTCCCTCTTTCTGTCTCTCTCTGCTTTTCTCTTCCCTGCTACTACGAAAGCTCTTTCAACGACGGATGGATGGCACCGTGAACTTCTACAGACCCTGGGACCAGTACAAGACAGGTTTTGGTAACACTGATGGAGAATACTGGCTAGGTGAGTATGTTGAGTAAACATGTGCAACTAGAAAAAGTGCCCTTCTGGGCACAGGTCTCCACCAGGAGGATAGGAGTGTGTGTGATGTTTGGCAAAATGTTTAGGAGCAATATAAACGTGTGTGTGTGTGTGTGTGTGTGTGTGTGTGTGTGTGTGTGTGTGTGTGTGTGTGTGTGTGTGTGTGTGTGTGTGTGTGTGTGTGCGTGCGTGCGTGCGTGCGTGCGTTCAGGTGGGTGTTAAATACCTCTATTGTTCATAAAAGGAGTCTCCCCATATCTCTTTCCTGATTAGATTAAAGTTAAAAGTTAAAGAAATGTATTTTCTATGTAGGCTACTCAAGAACTCGTCACAGTCACTGAACAAACACTATTGCAATGATTGCTACAGGAATGTTCCCAAAATACCGTTTGTTTTGACTGAAAACTATCACTTACAACAGTGGTTCCCAAACTGTTTCATGTCAAGGACCCCGAAATTGACACTAATTAGCCCGCGGACCCCCATTTGCAAAGATACGCCATGGACCCCCATAAGAGAAGCATATAATATTGTTGTTGTTGTTTTCATGACCCTAAACTGTCACATTGCAACATGTCCTTGTCCTGTGTGTATTTCCACTGCAGGGCTGGACAACATCTTCTTCCTGACCGTACGGAGAAGGTACGAGATGAGAGTGGACATGGAGGACTTCAGTGGAAACAGGGCGTTTGCTCTCTATCTCCTTTTACATCGACTCAGAGGCCAATGGATACAAGCTGAACATTGCTGGATTCAAAGATGGAGGAGCATGTGAGTTTGATCCATTGGTCAGTTTAGAGCTGGCCCAGTCTAACTTTGAAAATAGGGGGTGAAAAAACAAGAACAACAATATAGCCTACTTTGGCAGCACTTGTGCATGCAAATCTTCTGTTTAGTATAGCAAACCACAGCATGGCAGCCGCCTTTGTTTTAAATGGTCCCCCAAACCGTTCGCGCTATCGGCCGGGGATGCGCTATCCAGGGATGCGCTATCGCCGTGTCCCCCCCCCCCCCCCCATCCTCATATAAAACTATAAAACACGACAGGAGAGTAACAAAAGCCTCCCATCTGCATCCATAAACCTCCTGGCTGTTTGGCATCCATAAGCAGAATGAGCAATAATTGCGATTAATAATCATGATTAAAATCATCAAATCTACACATAAAGACAATTAAAATATCAAGTTTTGTAATGTTAAATTGATCCACTTTGTGTTAATTTGTGTGCTAAAGGAGTGACTTTGAGACAGAGACTGTTATACCATGCAATTAATGTGATGCAATGGTTCAGACTATTGTAATCCTTTCTCTTCACAGTGTACCAATGAATATAAAACCTCTTACACTATTTTCAAATAACATGTTCTAATTAACTATTGAAGAAGTATTGCCAATATTTGGACTGGAGTTACAGTACCTCAACTGATGATGATGGTGATGATTGTCATCGTCATCATACTTATATTGTATCTTCCTTTTTTAACTCTTTCCCCCCAGGAGACTCACTGAGCAGGCAAAATGGACACAAATTCTCCACTCTAGACCGAGAGAATGATATTTGGGAGTCTGGACATTGTGCTAGAGAATATCTGGGGGGGTTCTGGTATGATGCATGTCATCGTTCAAATCCCAACGGACTGTACCTGTGGGGAGCTGAGAGCAGACATTATGCTCAGGGTGTTAACTGGTATCATTTTAAAGGTTACTACTATTCCCTCAAGTCTATTAACATGAAGATCAGAGCGCTGGCCCCAAGAGAAGATCAGGATGAAACCATTGATGGCTAGTTTCATTGTAAGGGCAGTCCAGTGCAGGCCCAGAACCCCACCCCACCCCCCGGAAAACATAGAAATGTAATGAGATACAACATTAGCCATTAGTTACACATACATCCAAAAAGACACATTGGATAGACAACAGCGCACTCTAAGGTGTCATGACACTCCCTATGTATTCATTCATCCAGTTTACTCTTTTGTTTTCATTGTCAGTAACTCTCTGTCATTTCAGTTGCTGTCACTAGTGTAGCCTCAGCCGGGAGGCGAACCCGGGTTCCCCATTCCAAAGGCAGAGTACGTTACCAGTCGACTAAAGAGCCATGGCCCGATAGGCAAGTAGTAACGCAGCACTGTGTAGCCTACAGTGTCCTGATCTTGTCTTTATACTGGATTAAACTTTGTGATCTTTGAAACGTTGTCTGATTTTGTCTCTGTTTTGTGCTTGTGAGTTCTTACCTGCATGTTCTGAGTCCATGACTGACCGTTACAGTAAGAATTTATTACATAATCACAACAAATTATGTTCTCAATCCAAGTTATAGATTAGCTTTTTTAAATTGTAAAATGTGGACCCAACCCCATGGAGGCATCTGCTGTGAACCGGAAGCTTAGCTAATTTCAACTTGTTAAAGCTGGCTCAACATTTTTAACATTACATTTATAAAGATTATTAATTATTACATCATTATATCAAACTCCTCCACCTCTTCTTCCTCCTCCTCTTCGTGTGGCTAATGTGTGATTACTAGTATTAAAAAGTGTAAATAGCCTATTGTTACAATAGGTCTGTCACTGTAGCCTTGTTTGGGGGTTATTGCGCCCTGTATTTATTGTATTGTCTGTCCTGATGAAGGATGAACGACTGAAACCTCGAAAAAAAGAGAAAGTTCCTGACTAGTGTGCAGGTCCTCTTCTTTGTCATGCAGAGAACCCCTTTCGAATATAATTATGCACTTTGTTTTGTTTACATAAATCCTATACTCAGTTGACTAGATTCCAAATGCTGTTCCAATGCTATGACAAAACTGTCATAGAAGATAGAGGTCAGAGGTCACATTATGTCACCATAAGATATGTGAGTCATAACAGATAAAGAGAAGCTCAGGGAATGATCCAGTATGAATAAGGTGTACAATAAAACATGATGTTCTACACTGTAGATGAGATGTACTTCAACACTTTAATCATCCAGTATGAATAAGGTGTCCAATAAAACATGATGTTCTACACTGTATGAGATGTACTTCAACACTTTATTGATCCAGTAGGAATAAGGTATCCAATAAAACATGTTGTTCTACACTGTAGATGAGATGTACTTCAACACTTTAATGCTGTGTGTCTCTGATGTCCTGATAAAACTGTGATCAGGACTGTTACGTCACCGGATGCAACACAGTGCGAGTTGATGGGAGTGAAACACATTCTTAGCCTATATATAAACAATTTAACAAAAACAAATGATAGACGGAGCAACCCAGATAAATATAATCATCCTACCTAAATCGAACGTATGTGGCCCTTATTATTAGGCATTTTTTTATTTTTGAAAAACATTTTAAAATGGTGAAAATGGATGTACCTGTAGGCCTATATGTAAATCGGCTATTTTCATGATTTCATGTTTTTCAAAATACAAAAAATAGGGCCCAGGCCAGCTGTAGTCCAACCCAGTGCTAGAGTTGGCTACTTCAATTCTTTGCCAGCTAAACTATGAAAGAACGCAAACGCACTCAAGCCATGAAATTGTTTGAGAACCACCGCTTTTAACACTTGTTAATAATGTTACTGTCATTGACCACAACAATTCAATTCAATCATATACGCTGTAAAACTGAGTAATATTCCCCTCAAAGACAATCAAGATCAATGAGAAAAAGAGGTTTGCGCATCAGCATTGGTTTTCTGTTGAACACAAATCCAGTCTACATCAAAACATAGGAATTAAAATAATTCCAAAAAGGCAGCACATCCAAATATTAAATACATCTATCTATATAAGGATTATCATTATCATCGTCATCATGTTTAAAGCTTCATTCAAACGTTAGGCCTACAAGCCATTTGCAAAGTTAGACTAAGTAATTTTGCTTAGTAGCAGGCATTATGTTAAATATATTGCACTCATTCTTGAGATAAGGGACAAAACCTTTTTCAAATCAGATTTTTTTTTTTTTAAAGAAACCATTAAAATGAAATGGATGTATTTGTAGACACAGGTCTCAACTACCAATCTTGAGAAGGAACAGGTTTTTCGCATAACATTTATTTCTAAAATGGGACATTTATGCACTTTATAACTGATTTATGTCAACTCCGTCAGACACACTAAAATCCCTTTTATTATAATTTGATAATTTCAACAATACTATAAAGTCCTCAGTTATCTTATAATGGCTTTTAGTAGTCAAGTTAAGTAATACAATTAATTTAATATTGTTTTATTCCAATATCACACTATTATGAAATATCCCATTTCTCAAATCCTTCATTTTCAACCTTTACTTTCAATATTATAACATAAAAACCATGTTAAAAACAATAAAAAGCATCATTAAGTAGTATTTCAGTTGGTGTTTCAATACATAAGCACAAAATATTTGACATCGAATCATCTATTTCTTTGGAAATTAACAAAAACATCATGTGACCAACGTCTGACGGAGTTGACGGACATCTGACGGAGTTGACAAGTTGAACTGATTTAGGTTCTAGACCACCTAGGATCTTGATTCTGGTAACTAATCCCACATTTCCAAGGATGAGGAATACAGTGGTACTATTTATATTTACCCTGTGACCATGGCAGCCATTCTTCAAAATGGCCGCCACCTGCTGTTACTTTACAATAACTCAAGTTCTAGCTAGGATATTGATTCTGGTGACTAATCATACATTTTCAAGGATGTGGGATACATTGGTACTATTTAGATTTGTCCTGTGACCATGGTAGACATTTTTCAAAATGGCCGCCAACTTTCTGTTATTTCCCAATAACTCAAGTTCTACACCACCTAGGATCTTGATTCTGGTGACTAATACTACATTGTCAAGGATGAGGAATACAGTAGTACTATTTAGATTTATCCTGTGCCAATGGCAGCCCTTTTCAAAAATGGCGGACCTGCCATTATTTTACCAATTAGTCAGGGAATAATATCAGAATGTCAAATCTGGGAATACATTTCTTACCAAGAATTGTCTTGTTTGTAAAGGTGTCTACTAACATATCCCACATTGGTTTCTATTGAACCACCCTAGGGGAATTTTTGACAGCTGCTGAAAGTTGGGTACCATCAACAACCAATATAAGGCTAAATGTTCTAAATTTCATTATGCTTTAAGTAGCATGTGGCATGTCAAACGAGGGGGTTTTCGTGATTCTGAATCCATTCCAAGCATTAGTTTTGCACAAAAAACACTCCTTGGGCTAAAAACGGCCATAGCCATCATCACAGATGTGATGAGGTCAGCACATTTGGGCAAGTGGCTATGTCCAAACTAGGGGGTCTATGGCCAAACTAGGGGTCAAACTCCTTGGGCTAAATTCGGCCAAATCCACTTGCCCAAATGTGCCCAAATGTGCTGACCTAATCACATTTGTGATGACGGCTATGGCCGTTTTCAGCCCAATGAGTGTTTTTCGTGCATAGCTAATACTTGGAATGCATTCAGAATCATGAAAACCCCCTAGTTTGACATGTCACATGCTATAAGCATAATGAACATTTTGCCTTATATTGGTTGTTGATGGTACACCAACTTTCAGCTGCTGTCAAAAGTTCCCTATAGGGTGGTTGAATATAAAGCAATGTGGGATATGTTAGTAGACACCCTTCCAAACACATTGGTGAAGAAAATTCTTGGTAAGGAATTTATTACCAGATTGTATTAATATCCCCATACTAAATAACTCTACTAAACTCTACTAAATAATGTTCTATACCACCTATAGACCCGACTTCACCAACAGAGACCCGGGTGACACCTAAACAACACGTTTGGACACCCCCACCAATTAGTGTTACGGAAAATAGCAAGTGTCTTGGAGGCAGCCAACATCTGTCGAGGCGATGGGGTGGCCTTTGAGAAGTTTGCGCTTCAAGTACAGTCGCTGGTAGGCATGCTAACAACCCTAGGCCCAGAGGGAGACACAGAACTTAGATGCGGCTCACAAGTTGCACGACTCCTCAACAAGCTGCCACCAGAGATAAGAGTTGAATTCCGCCGCACAATGCTCTGCGGCCCAGGAGCAACCAACACCCTGTTGGAGTTCTCGGAGTGGTTGAAGCACGAGTCCTAGCCATATAGCCTGTGCAAAGGCAAACACCTTGAAGTCCTGCTTGAGGTGAACAGTGAGCAAAAGACTCTGCCTCAACGGAAAACCTGAAGATCTACCTTCAGAACTATCAGGCAGGATGTGCAGACACTGAAGGCATCAGTGTCGTTCTCTGTGTCCCCAGCATGTCAACCAAAGCAATGTTACCAAATCAGACACTTGGCCAGACTGCCAACGGTTTGAAAGGGTCAAACCCCTCATCCTGATTGGGGAAGACCACCCCACCTAATCACACCAACCGAACAATTGAGGTTGGGGCCTCCAGGTGGGCCAGCAGCCATCTGCACAAGACTGGGCTGGACCCTGCAGGAAAGCAATCTCCAGCCAAGACAATGTAAGAGCCCCAGAACACAGAGCTCATGAGGACGGAGAAACCCTGGCAGGAGGCCACCAAGATACAACGCCAAAGAGACCCAGAGTGTGCCACCGCTCGCAGTAAGGAAATCAACTGCTGCAGCAACGTTGTCATGAAAGGCAAGTCTCTACCAAAAAAACCCTGAACCTAATCGGGGTGTCAAGAGACCAAAGTTTCTCCCCCACAGTTCCCTGCAGTGGCCAGTGAAGTCAAACTGTGCGTCTGTGCCTGAAAGGGACAAGTCAAAGGCCATAAAGCCCACCTCCTGTAATGTCCTGTCAGTAGCAACTCAACCTGCACCTGAAATAATCCCTGACCCCTCCCAGAGAAAGTTCATCCTTGAAAATGTAATGATTAGTCGCCAGATCCAAGATCCTTGGTGGTCTAAAACTTGAGTTATTGGTAAAATAACAGCAGGTTGGTGGCCATTTTGAAAAACAATGGCTGCCATGGTCACAGGACAAATCTAAATAGTGCCACTGTATTGCTCATCTTTTAAAATGTATGATTACATTGATTAGTCACCAGAATCAAGATCCTAGGTGGTCTATAACTTGAATTATTGGTAAAATAACAGCAGGTTGGTGGCCATTTTGAAAAACAATGGCTGGCATGGTCACAGGACCAATCTAAATAGTACCACTGTATTCCTCATCTTTTAAAATGTATGATTAGTCACCAGAATCAAGATCCTAGGTGGTCTAAAACTTGAGTTATTGTAAAATAACAGCAGGTGGCGGCCATTTTGAAAAATGGCTGCCATGGTCATAGGGAAAATCTAAATTGTACCACTGTATCCCTCATCCTTGAAAATGTAATATTAGTCACCAGAATCAAGATCCTAGGTGGTGTAGAACTTGAGTTATTGTAAAATAACATCAGGTGGCGGCCATTTTGGAAGATGGCTGCCATGGTCACCACGAGACAAATCTGTGATGGCCCTATAGCCAAAAATGTTCCTTAAGGCATGCTCTAACTGTCTGCCAAATTAGAATACTTCCCATTATTCAAAAACTATAATTTTATTGTTTTGGGAACACTTTTGTCAACGCCGTCAGATACATGTCAACTCCGTCAGACACAAAACCTGATGGAGTTGACGTCTGACGGAGTTGACAAAAGGGCATTTGTTTTCATCTTAACCCTCTGTAGTACAATTTATCCATTTATTTTTTTCTTCAGTTGTTAGCTAAACCTAACCCTAAACTAAAATACTAAACATTATTTTGGAATTCTTAACAAAGATCATAATAATGTCCTGACGGAGTTGACATGTAAAAGCTGTGACCACATTGATATCAACATTGTTTGTTTAAAATATCAAACAATTGAATGCTTGTCAGACCAGGTGCTCCACTGTTGCAACAAATATAAACAGGACTTGGAAAAGGAGTCTTCAGGCTAAATCTGTCGACAATATTTTCTGATTAATTTAAGACTTTTAAAAAAGCTGACGGAGTTGACGGAGAAAATTAACTGTGTATATTGTTTGCTATGTTTTTGACAATCTACTTTCATTTAGTATGTATATTTATGTGATTGTGACAGTATTAGACACTTTTTTGGCAGTTTGAAATTGTGACAACTTGCTGGGGACAGGCTAAATACAGGCCTTTTTGGGTACAGTGCCTGCTTTTAACTAATTTAGATGGCATATGAAAAAATATATAATGAAATTAATGGCATAAGAATACACAACTGTATTACATTTAACTTTGCAAGTGCTTTTATTTGTATTAATTTATTTATTTTTAACATAAATAAGGCTCTTATGTGTGGGACATGTTTTTTCCACTTTTGTCCCTCATCTCAAGAATGAGTGATTGAACCAAGCCGTCCATCTTTGGCGTTTTCTAGCTCGGCAGTATAGGTGTTTCGAGGTACAAAATGGAACGAGCGGGTCCATTTGGTTACTCCCAAAGTTAAATGACTGTGTAACTTTTATATCCGTTATATCAATAATATATCAATAATATAATCCACCACTCGAGGGAGGGAGAAGAGAGTTACAGATCTCCCATGGAAGAGACTAAAGCCAAATTCCAAAACACAAAATCTCGGCCACTCGCTCACTCACTCCAGCATGGTGGTGTTACGGTGAAATTGGTGACCTGCTGAAATATGTGACAATCGTGTAGACATCACATCATGTTAGTGTCCTAATGTAAATTGTTGCAGTTTGTTCATTAGCAGAGTTCAACCTATTCAGGCCACGTTTTTAAAGACCTCCATGTAAGTTGTGTGAAGTCATCAAGATCGGCGGAGTGCGGAAGACAGACCATAGTCTGTCATTTTTCATGATTTTGGAGGATTTCAAAAAAAAAATAATCATAAAAAAACGACATGCTATAGTTCATGGTTTCGGAAGGCATACTATAGTCTGTCGTTTTTCATGATTTTGGAGGATTTAAAAAAAAAACCTTTAAAATCGTAAAAAGTTCATGGTTTCGGAAGACAAACTATAGTCTGTCGTTTTTCAAAAAGAAAATGCCTCCCCAGTGCCCCCCAGTGCCTCCCCAGTGCCCCCCCAGTGCCTCCCCAGTGCCCTCCCAGTGTCCCCCCAGTGCCCCCCTAGTGCCCCCCCAGTGCCTCCCCCAGTGCCCCCCAGTACCCCCCAGAAATAAATGACATGCTATAGTTCATGGTTTCGGAAGACAGACTATATAGTCTGTCGTTTTTCATGATTTTGGAGGATTAAAAAAAAATTCAAATCATGAAAAAACGACATGCTATAGGACTAGTTCATGGTTTCGGAAGACAGACTATAGTCTGTCCCCCCAGTGCCTCCCCAGTGTCCCCCCAATGCCTCCTCAGTGCCTCCCCAGTGCCCCCCCAGTGTCCCCCCAGTGCCCCCCCAGTGTCTCCCCAGTGCCCCCCCAGTGCCTCCCCAGTGCCCCCCCAGTGTTCCCCCAGTGCCCCCCCAGTGCCTCCCCAGTGCCCCCCCAGTGCCTCCCCAGTGCCCCCCAGTGTCCCCCCCAGTGTCTCCCCAGTGCCCCCCCAGTGTCTCCCCAGTGCCCCCCCAGTGTCCCCCCAGTGCCCCCCCCAGTGTCTCCCCAGTGCCCCCCCAGTGTCTCCCCAGTGCCCCCCCAGTGTCTCCCCAGTGTCCCCCCAGTGCCTCCTCAGTGCCTCCCCAGTGCCCCGCCAGTGCCTCCCGAGTGCCCCCCAGTGTCCCCCCAGTTCCTCCCCAGTGCCCCCCAGTGTCCCCCCAGTGCCTCCCCAGTTCCCCCCCAGTGTCCCCCCAGTGCCCCCCCAGAAAAAAACGACATGCTATAGTTCATGGTTTCGGAAGACAGACTATAGTTGTGCAGAGAATGATTAGACGGTACTAAACCAGAGCATGATGTTTCTAAAGAATTTATTGTAGAGAAAAATCACACCCGTGTGAAGTGAGGGACGCTCTTATCAACATACATATATCATCATCATCATCATCATCATCATCATCACGCCGGCCAATCACAATTTGCGTCTTCACTTTTCTGACCTCACAAATTTACATCATAATTTGGCGGACATTTGACCTAATTTCTCCTGTCATCGTCAGTGGCAAATATGAGACGTGTGGGGACAAAAGCTCAGTAATAAGACATAATGAGACGTGTGGGGACAAAAGCTCAGTAATAAGACATAATGAGACATAATGAGACGTGTGGGGACAAAAGCTCAGTAATAAGACATAATGAGACATAATGAGACGTGTGGGGACAAAAGCTCAGTAATAAGACATAATGAGACATAATGAGACGTGTGGGGACAAAAGCTCAATAATAAGACATAATGAGACGTGTGGGGACAAAAGCTCAGTAATGAGACATAATGAGACATAATGAGATGTGTGGGGTCAGCAGCTGCAGGGAATTTTGAAAATGTACATGCCTTTTTATTTTTTAGACATTGTCGTACATTTGGGGCGTTTTTGGAATTATTGATCGTACATTGTACCGAGGGGTAAACTCATCGTACAAAAAGGATCATTATTGTGCATCTGGCAACACTGAAGACGACCGATCGATTGATCGTGTCGTGCATCGATTATCGATCAGATTAATCGACGCTACAAACGTCCACAAAGATAGAAATCCAAAGCTGAGCCGACTTCAACTGCAGCCACAAAGCTACCAAACCAACAGGAGACTTTAACCCAGTGCTTCTCATAGTGGGGTCCGGGGACCCCCAGGGGTCTTTAGGAGGGTTCCAGGGGGGTCCCCATGGCATGCAGCTAAATGATTGTTAATTCTGAGAGTGTGCAACATTTAACCAAATGGACCTGTACACTCTCAGAGGCTCCGTGGCCTAATGCAGGGGAAAATAAAATATAACGTTTGAGAACCACTGATTTAAACTTTTCCACTCACCTTCTACTAATCATTTAAAAACATCACGATATTTAAGTACACAAGTTACATCGTAGAGATAAGAAAATATATAATATAATATCTCTGCTGTCGGGAAGAAACCATCTCACTCCAACATGTTAATTTTTCAGGAAATGGAGAAAAAATAATCTTTTCTGGAAATTTAGAAAACCTTGTATTTTGAAAACAAAGCAATACTGCCTCATCAAAGTTGGTGTTGTGACTTTATATATTGTCAATTACTTCCATGAGAGGGGGAGAGGTGGTGGAGTTAGTTGCTTTAGCAGACAATTTGAGGGTCCAATGGAGTTAAGAGGTTTTCTCCAAAGCGTGTTTTACTACTTTTCATTGGTTCAATATTTTCAAAACAACAACAAAGGGTGTTCAATAGAAACAACACACAGTCTTAAAGGGTGTTCAATAGCACTGATTTAGGTTATGCCAGAAAATGGAGTTAGGTGGTTTCCTCCCGACAGCGACGACTATACAAACTGCTTCTTGAAGCATAAAAACACAACAATATTTAAGTACACAAGTAACATCATAGAGATAAGAAAATATATCACATACAAACTGCTTCTTGAAGCTGTAATCCACAACGTATTGTAATTCAAGTTTTATTTTAGCAGATGTGTTTGGTACTGTATGTGAATATGTTTACAGTACACCAGGGGTCGGCAACCTTAGGCACCGTGCCAACGTTGGCACAAAGGAAGGCGATCATAGATGAGAGAGTTTAAAATAAACTGTCAAATAAATGTCCCTCACATGTACCTACGTCAATTACATCCTGCACATTTTCTACATTCATTCAAGAGTCTGGGAGATAGGTGAGGTTATTGCTCTAATGATCATTTTAACAATGTTTAAAAAGAAGGAAAAACATTATATTTGTTGACAATCAAAATTATTTGTATGTGGTGTCATTAAAATGAATGTTGACATGATGTGGTGACATTAAATGGATGTTGACATGATGTGGTGACATTAAATGGATGCTGACATGATGTGGTGTCATTACATGAATGTTGACATGATGTGGTGACATTAAATTAATGCTGACATGATGTGGTGACATTAAATTAATGCTGACATGATGTGGTGACATTAAATGAATGCTGACATGATGTGGTGACATTAAATGAATGCTGACATGATGTGATGACATTAAATTAATGCTGACATGATGTGATGACATTAAATTAATGCTGACATGATGTGATGACATTAATGAATGCTGACATGTGGTGACATTAATGAATGCTGACATGATGTGATGACATGAATGAATGCTGACATGATGTGATGACATGAATGAATGCTGACATGGCACACTGACTATCTAGACAATAGAAAACATGACACTTACTTTAAAAAGGTTGCAGACCCCTGATATATATATATATATATATATATATATATATATATATATATATATATATATATATATATAGTCCATATCTGTTTATGAATCCTGAGATGGACATAAAACCTGTGGATTGCAGCTTTAACTGAGCTCACAGATCATGTTTAAAAAAAAGCAACAATACAAAAAGTACAAAATGGTTAATTAAATCAGAACTAATCCTGGTTGTTCTCAGTGTGAACAGAACATTACATCAGAACTAATCCTGGTTGTTCTCAGTGTGAACAGAACATTACATCAGAACTAATCCTGGTTGTTCTCAGTGTGAACAGAACATTACATCAGAACTAATCCTGGTTGTTCTCAGTGTGAACAGAACATTACATCAGAACTAATCCTGGTTGTTCTCAGTGTGAACAGAACATTACATCAGAACTAATCCTGGTTGTTCTCAGTGTGAACAGAACATTACATCAGAACTAATCCTGGTTGTTCTCAGTGTGAACAGAACATTACATCAGAACTAATCCTGGTTGTTCTCAGTGTGAACAGAACATTACATCAGAACTAATCCTGGTTGTTCTCAGTGTGAACAGAACATTACATCAGAACTAATCCTGGTTGTTCTCAGTGTGAACAGAACATTACATCAGAACTAATCCTGGTTGTTCTCAGTGTGAACAGAACATTACATCAGAACTAATCCTGGTTGTTCTCAGTGTGAACAGAACATTACATCAGAACTAATCCTGGTTGTTCTCAGTGTGAACAGAACATTACATCAGAACTAATCCTGGTTGTTCTCAGTGTGAACAGAACAACATTACATCAGAACTAATCCTGGTTGTTCTCAGTGTGAACAGAACATTACATCAGAACTAATCCTGGTTGTTCTCAGTGTGAACAGAACATTACATCAGAACTAATCCTGGTTGTTGTCAGTGTGAACAGAACATTACATCAGAACTAATCCTGGTTGTTCTCAGTGTGAACAGAACAACATTACATCAGAACTAATCCTGGTTGTTCTCAGTGTGAACAGAACATTACATCAGAACTAATCCTGGTTGTTCTCAGTGTGAACAGAACAACATTACATCAGAACTAATCCTGGTTGTTCTCAGTGTGAACAGAACATTACATCAGAACTAATCCTGGTTGTTCTCAGTGTGAACAGAACATTACATCAGAACTAATCCTGGTTGTTCTCAGTGTGAACAGAACATTACATCAGAACTAATCCTGGTTGTTCTCAGTGTGAACAGAGCAACATTACATCAGAACTAATCCTGGTTGTTCTCAGTGTGAACAGAACATTACATCAGAACTAATCCTGGAAGGATCCTTGCAACTCAATGACAGCATAAGCCAGAGGAATTTTTTCTTCTTCCCATCACACCGGAACCGGAGTGCTACGAGCGCTTACAGAACAGTTTTAACACAGCGGTTCCCGAACCTTTTTGACCATGCACCCCCCCCCCCCCCCATGCACCCCCTGTTACCTCCCGACACCCCCCCCCATGCACCCCCTGTTAAATCCCGACCCCCCCCCCCCCATGCACCCCTGTTACCTCCCGACACCCGGGGCCCCATACATGGAAATATAAATGGCATAAGCTATATAGAGACATATATTTCCTCTTCATCCACATGCACATGTATGAACCTGAATATGGCATATAGTAGATTACAGTAGATTACAGTAGATTATAGTAGATTACATAGATACATACCGGTAGGTTATATTCAGTGTGATATATATATATATATATATTTTTTTTTACACAATTTAGATGTAGGTTAGGAGGTCAATATTACAATACTTACCAAACATACATTAACCAATTAATATTTTATATCTCTTTTGTTATCATGTCTGCTGTTTCCAAAACAGTTTGAAAACACCCAGAGCTTTTATTTTGGTAGCTGCTCTAAGAATGTTGTGATGCCAGTTTGAAAACATCCAGAGCTTTTTCTTTGGTAGCTGCTTTAAGAATGAAAACATCCAGAGCTTTTACTTTGGTAGCTGCTTTAAGAATGAAAACATCCAGAGCTTTTACTTTGGTAGTTGCTTTAAGAATGAAAACATCCAGAGTTTTTACTTTGGTAGCTGCTTTAAGAATGAAAACATCCAGAGCTTTTACTTTGGTAGCTGCTTTAAGAATGAAAACATCCAGAGCTTTTACTTTGGTAGCTGCTTTAAGAATGAAAACATCCAGAGCTTTTACTTTGGTAGCTTCTTTAAGAATGAAAACATCCAGAGCTTTTACTTTGGTAGCTGCTTTAAGAATGAAAACATCCAGAGCTTTTACTTTGGTAGCTGATTTAAGAATGTGTTGATGTCAGTACTGTTGTACATTAAAGGAGCATTCAGTGATTTGGGTGGTTTGGAACCCCCCCCCCCCCCCCCCCGGTCTGTCATTGGCTTCCATTGACAATGAATGGTAGACTATCTGTGCAACGTCATGGCGCTGCATAGATTACATTGACAATGAACGGTAGACTGCATTGTTTCATCTGCCCGTGTGAACGCAAAAACAGAGTGAGTGGACAAAAATGGTGACATATTGTTTTAAATGGTAAATGGTGCATATTTATATATATATATATAGCGCCTTTATCCAAGGCGCTTTACATAGATTGTGCATTACATTCACCCATTCACACACACACATTCATACACCGATGGCGGAGGAAACCATGCAAGGCACCAAACTGCACATCAGGAGCAATTAGGGGTTCAGAGTCTTGCTCAAGGACACTTCGACACTAACTCTGGGGGAGCCCGGGTTCGAACTGGCAACCTTACGGTTACCATCCGGCCACTCTACCCCTGAGCCACCACCAGCCCGTTTCAGATCATTCCAGAAGTTCGTCTGGCTCCTCGTAGCCGTCTTCTTCTTCACTGAGTCTGGCGTCAGCGCTGGAAGCCGCCACGTTAACGTAATGCATCTCCACGTTCTCCAAGTCTACACGCTGCCTCCTGGTGGCCTGGAGACACACAGAAGCAGCAGCACACTTTGACTGAACTGGATCACACAAGTCTGGATCAGTGTCGTTTACACTGAACCCTTTAGAACACTGAACCCTTTAGAACACTGAACCCTTTAGAACACTGAACCATTTAGAACACTGAACCCTTTGGAACACTGAACCCTTTGGAACACTGAACCCTTTGAACACTGAACCCTTTGAACACTGAACCCTTTGAACACTGAACCCTTTGAACACTGAACCCTTTGAACACTGAACCCTTAGAACACTGAACCCTTAGAACACCCTTAGAACACTGAACCCTTAGAACACCCTTAGAACACTGAACCCTTTAGAACACTGAACCCTTTAGAACACTGAACCATTTAGAACAATGAACCCTTTGAACACTGAACCCTTTGAACACTGAACCCTTTGAACACTGAACCCTTTGAACACTGGAACCCTTTGAACACTGAACCCTTTGAACACTGAACCCTTTGAACACTGAACCCTTAGAACACTGAACCCTTTAGAACACTGAACCCTTAGAACACTGAACCCTTTAGAACACTGAACCCTTGGAACACTGAACCCTTAGAACACCCTTAGAACACTGAACCCTTTAGAACACTGAACCCTTAGAACACTGAACCCTTTAAAACACTGAACCTTTAGAACACTGAACCCTTAGAACACTGAACCCTTTGGAACACTGAACCCTTTGGAACACTGAACCCTTTGGAACACTGAACCCTTTAGAACACTGAACCCTTTAGAACACTGAACCCTTAGAACACTGAACCCTTAGAACACTGAACCCTTTAGAACACTGAACCCTTTAGAACATTGAACCCTTTAGAACACTGAACCCTTTAGAACACTGAACCCTTAGAACACTGAACCCTTAGAACACTGAACCTACTGAACCCTTAGAACACTGAACCCTTAGAACACTGAACCCTTAGAACACTGAACCCTTTAGAACACTGAACCCTTTAGAACACTGAACCCTTTAGAACACTGAACCTACTGAACCCTTAGAACACTGAACCCTTTAGAACACTGAACCCTTTAGAACACTGAACCCTTTAGAACACTGAACCCTTAGAACACTGAACCCTTTAGAACACTGAACCCACTGAACCCTTTAGAACACTGCCCCTTAGAACACACCCACTGAACCCTTTAGAACACTGAACCTTTAGAACACTGAACCCTTAGAACACTGAACCCTTTAGAACACTGAACCCTTAGAACACTGAACCCTTTAGAACACTGAACCCTTTTGAACACTGAACCCTTTAGAACAATGAACCCTTAGAACACTGAACCCTTAAACACTGAACCCTTAGAACCCTGAACCCTTTAGAACACTGAACCCTTTAGAACACTGAACCTTTAGAACAATGAACCCTTAGAACACTGAACCCTTAGAACACTGAACCCTTTAGAACACTGAACCTTTAGAACACTGAACCCTTAGAACACTGAACCCTTTAGAACACTGAACCCTTAGAACACTGAACCCTTTAGAACACTGAACCCTTTAGAACACTGAACCTTTAGAACACTGAACCCTTAGAACACTGAACCCTTAGAACACTGACCTGAACCCTTTAGAACACTGAACCCTTAGAACACTGAACCTTTAGAACACTGAACCCTTTAGAACACTGAACCCTTTAGAACACTGAACCCTTAGAACACTGAACCCTTTAGAACACTGAACCCTTAGAACACTGAACCCTTTAGAACACTGAACCCTTTAGTACACTGAACCCTTAGAACACTGAACCCTTAGAACACTGAACCCTTTAGAACACTGAACCCTTTAGAACACTGAACCCCTTAGAACACTGAACCCTTTAGAACACTGAACCCTTTAGAACACTGAACCCTTTAGAACACTGAACCCTTTAGAACACTGAACCCCTTAGAACACTGAACCCTTTAGAACACTGAACCCTTTAGAACACTGAACCCCTTAGAACACTGAACCCTTTAGAACACTGAACAGGCTCTAGGGTGAAAGGGTTTAGTGTTCTAGGCTCTAGGGTGAAAGGGTTTAGTGTTCTAGGCTCTAGGGTGAAAGGGTTTAGTGTTCTAGGCTCTAGGGTGAAAGGGTTTAGTGTTCTAGGCTCTAGGGTGAAACGGTTTAGTGTTCTAGGGTGAAAGGGTTTAGTGTTCTAGGCTCTAGGGTGAAAGGGTTTAGTGTTCTAGGCTCTAGGGTGAAAGGGTTTAGTGTTCTAGGCTCTAGGGTGAAACGGTTTAGTGTTCTAGGGTGAAAGGGTTTAGCGTTCTAGGCTCTAGGGTGAAAGGGTTTAGCGTTCTAGGCTCTAGGGTGAAAGGGTTTAGTGTTCTAGGCTCTAGGGTGAAAGGGTTTAGTGTTCTAGGCTCTAGGGTGAAAGGGTTTAGCGTTCTAGGCTCTAGGGTGAAAGGGTTTAGTGTTCTAGGCTCTAGGGTGAAAGGGTCTAGTGTTCTAGGTTCTAGGGTGAAAGGGTTTAGCGTTCTAGGCTCTAGGGTGAAAGGGTTTAGTGTTCTAGGCTCTAGGGTGAAAGGGTTTAGTGTTCTAGGCTCTAGGGTGAAAGGGTTTAGTGTTCTAGGCTCTAGGGTGAAAGGGTTTAGTGTTCTAGGGTGAAAGGGTTTAGTGTTCTAGGGTGAAAGGGTTTAGTGTTCTAGGGTTAAGGATTGTGGTTGAATAAAAGACGAGTATATTTACCCTCCTCTTCCAGAAGAAATATTGGAAGATGAACTGTCCAAACAGAATGATCAGAATGATCGCCACCGTCATTCTGATGACTCTCTCCTTCAGAGGAGAGGCTGTGGGAGAGAAATATGATGATTAATAATACATTACATCATGTAGGAAACAACCTCACATGACATAGATAGATAGATAGATAGATAGATAGATAGATAGATAGATAGATAGATAGATAGATAGATAGATAGATAGATAGATAGATAGATAGATAGATAGATAGATGTTACCTTTTACAGTCAGAGAGAGGAAGTGGCTCTCGGAGGTGAAGTTATGGCCGAACACAGTGGCGTGATAAACACAGCTGTAGTTTCCTTGGTGGTGGGCGTGGTCGGCATCAGGAAACAGGAAGTGTGCAGAGTGATTGACAGCTGTCTGGGTGTAGCTGTGGGTGTAGCCGTTGGGTCCAGTGAAGGTGAGCTGGAAGGAGCCTCCTGGGTACTGTGGCCGGACGGAGCAGTCCATGGAGAAGTTGAACCCCTCCATCACCCACAGCCCCTGATGCTGGCCCTCGGAAACCCCCTTCATGGGGCAGGACACGCTGAGGATTGGCTCAAACAGCAGGTCTGTAACAACTAACAAGACAGAGGTAATTGGTTATTATGATTGATTGATTGATTGATTGATTGATTGATTGATTGATTGATTGATTGAACAACATAGTACAGTCAAACACTTATTCCAAAAGGGATGGCACCAACAAAAAAGTCCTTGCGGTCTTGTTTCCATTCACGTCCTACGCAATCAATTCATAGACATGACATGAAAAATAACAACAAAATAAAACACAATGGGCCCTATCATTTAGTCAAATGTGTTTGTTTCGGGAGGTTTGAAGCTCAGTCTTAAGTGACGTTGGGATGTTGGAGAACCAAGAGGTGATAGATAGATAGATAGATAGATAGATAGATAGATAGATAGATAGATAGATAGATAGATAGATAGATAGATAGATAGATAGATAGATAGATAGATAGATAGATGTTACCTTCTACAGTCAGAGAGAGGAAGTGGCTCTCGGAGGTGAAGTCATGGCCGAACACAGTGCGATAAACACAGCTGTAGTTTCCTTGGTGGTGGGCGTGGTCGGCAGCTGGAAACAGGAAGTGTGCAGAGTGATTGACAGCTGTCTGGTTGTAGCTGTGTGTGGCGTTGGGTCCAGTGAAGGTGAGCTGGAAGGAGCCTCCTGGGTACTGTGGCTGGACGGAGCAGTCCATGGAGAAGTCGAACCCCTCCATCACCCACAGCCCCTGATGCTGGCCCTCGGAAACCCCCTTCATGGGACAGGACACGCTGAGGATTGGCTCAAACAGCAGGTCTGTAAAAGGACAGAGGTGATTGGTTATTACCTTTGATTGATTGATTGATTGATTGATTGATTGATTGATTGATTTATTAGTTAGTTAGTTAAAAAAAAAAAAACATAGTACAGTCAAACACTTATTCCAAAAGGGATGGCACCAACAAAAAAGTCCTTGCGGTCTTGTTTCCATTCACGTCCTACGCAATCAATTCATAGACAACAACAAAATAAAACACAATGTGCCCTATAATTTAGTCAAATGTGTTTGTTTCGGGAGGTTTGAAGCTCAGTCTTAAGTGACGTTGGGATGAACCAAGAGGTGGAAGCCTAGTCAAAGGAGGCTGAATAGACCTAATGCAGACCATGTTGACATTAAGATAATAGACCTAATGCAGACCATGTTGACATTAAGATAATAGACCTAATGCAGACCATGTTGACATTAAGATAATAGACCTAATGCAGGCCATGTTGACATTAAGATAATAGACCTAATGCAGACCATGTTGACATTAAGATAATAGACCTAATGCAGACCATGTTGACATTAAGATAATAGACCTAATGCAGACCATGTTGACATTAAGATAATAGACCTAATGCAGACCATGTTGACATTAAGATAATAGACCTAATGCAGACCATGTTGACATTAAGATAATAGACCTAATGCAGACCATGTTGACATTAAGATAATAGACCTAATGCAGACCATGTTGACATTAAGATAATAGACCTAATGCAGACCATGTTGACATTAAGATAATAGACCTAATGCAGACCATGTTGACATTAAGATAATAGACCTAATGCAGACCATGTTGACATTAAGATAATAGACCTAATGCAAACCATGTTGACATTAAGATAATAGACCTAATGCAGACCATGTTGACATTAAGATAATAGACCTAATGCAGACCATGTTGACATTAAGATAATAGACCTAATGCAGACCATGTTGACATTAAGATAATAGACCTAATGCAGACCATGTTGACATTAAGATAATAGACCTAATGCAGACCATGTTGACATTAAGATAATAGACCTAATGCAGACCATGTTGACATTAAGATAATAGACCTAATGCAGGCCATGTTGACATTAAGATAATAGACCTAATGCAGGCCATGTTGACATTAAGATAATAGACCTAATGCAGGCCATGTTGACATTAAGATAATAGACCTAATGCAGGCCATGTTGACATTAAGATAATAGACCTAATGCAGACCATGTTGACATTAAGATAATAGACCTAATGCAGACCGCGGCCATGTTGACATTAAGATAATGGCAGGGTGGCAACGACAGCTGCAACTTCCCATTGACACTACATACATCCAATCAGAAAAGTCATATCTGATTGACAGCCCATACATCCAAACAGAAAAGTCCTATCTGATTGACAGCCCATACATCCAAACAGAAAAGTCCTATCACACCTGTTTTGAATTTGCACATAATGCAGGAGGCAGCTTTACTGAAAGCATGTCTTAGAGGTAGGCTATGCAGTCTTTTTAAGTCAAGATAGATAGATAAATAGATAGATAGATAGATAGATATATGTTACCTTCTACAGTCAGAGAGAGGAAGTGGCTCTCGGAGGTGAAGTCATGGCCGAACACAGTGGCGTGATAAACACAGCTGTAGTTTCCTTGGTGGTGGGCGTGGTCGGCATCAGGAAACAGGAAGTGTGCAGAGTGATTGACAGCTGTCTGGGTGTAGCTGTGGGTGTAGCCGTTGGGTCCAGTGAAGGTGAGCTGGAAGGAGTCTCCTGGGTACTGTGGCCGGACGGAGCAGTCCATGGAGAAGTCGAACCCCTCCATCACCCACAGCCCCTGATGCTGGCCCTCGGAAACCCCCTTCATGGGACAGGACACGCTGATGGTTGGCTCATCTGTAACAAGACAGAGGTGATTGGTTATTACCTTTGATTGATTGATTGATTGATTGATTGATTGATTGATTGATTACCTGATACAAGGCAGAGTCAGTGTGTGATAGTTATTACTAACATTTAAAAGTGACTTACAGATCTATGGAGATGACATTTGCATTAAATAGCATTGATTCTATGCCAATAGAATGGCATGTGTGTATGTGCGTGCACTCACTCACTCACACACACACACACACACACACACACACACACACACACACACACACACACACACACACACACACACACACACACACACACACAAACACACACACACACACACACACACACACACAGAGAGAGAGAGAACCTGCATGGCACGACGGCCACATATTGGTGATCATTCAGTAGTAGTGTTTTGTCACCTATGCAAAAGCGCACACGCGCACGCACACACACACACACACACACACACACACACACACACACACACACACACACACACACACACACACACACACACACACACACACACACACACAGAGAGAGAACCTGCATGGCACGACGGCCACATATTGGTGATCATTCATAGATTAGTGTCATTGTTGAAGTGATTGTTGGTTACCTGAACAGATCACCTGCTGTCTGTAGGAGGAAGTGCCAGACCCCATGTCTACACACTCCCTCAGTGCAGATTCAGATCCAACACAGACAGACCTAATCCCCCATACAGGTTGATCTGTAGAACCAGAACTACTGTATGTGTGAACAGCAGAGCCACAGCCTAGTTGTCTACACACTACAGATGATGACTTCATGGTCCAGGGGGTCCAGGTGAAACCAACCCCTGCTCTCCATTCTCTCTGGTGTTCCACCTCCAGGCTGCCAGAACAGTGACTGGCTCCTCCCACCAACCGGACATCATCAGGCTCTGGACACACATAGACAATAGAACAGACAGCAAAAAAAAGAAATGAGCGTCACGCTGATTGTAACATAATAATCCAAACTTGAAGTGTAGTTTTGTCGTTTTACCTGAGCAGGTGAGTCCAACAGTCTCGTCAGGTGAGCAGGTGTTTCTAGTTGAGTCTGAGGTGCTACAGTCCTGGAGAGCAGACTCACTGCCTTCACACTGGAACTGTTTGGTCCACATTGGAGCCTTGCCTTCCCCATAGAGCGCCCCCTGGAGGACTGAAGGAGTCCCGCAGCCTAGCTGCCTACAGACCACCTCTGCCTCCTGCTGGTCGAAGTCACCTTCACACACTGAGACCCATGACTGGTCAGACTTCACCTCCACTCTGCCTGAACACAAAGCACGCCCATTCACCAACCTCACTGACCCTGGAGAGAGAGAGAGAGAGAGAGAGAGAGAGCGAGAGAGAGAGAGAGAGAGAGTAGTGTTTTGTCACCTATGCAAAAGCGCACACACACACGCACACACAAAATGAGTAAGCACTCACTATTACTTTCATTAAATTATATCCCTGAACAATAATAATATAAAATAGTATAAGGGTTGATTGTTTACCTGATGTTGTTGGTTTAGCACGGAGAGCTGAGGAGAAAAACAATGGTTTAGCACGGAGAGCTGAGGAGAAAAACAATGGTTTAGCATGGAGAGATGAGCAGAAAAACAATGGTTTAGCATGGAGAGATGAGGAGAAAAACAATGGTTTAGCATGGAGAGATGAGCAGAAAAACAATGGTTTAGCACGGAGAGCTGAGGACAAAAACAATGGTTTAGCATGGAGAGATGAGCAGAAAAACAATGGTTTAGCATGGAGAGATGAGGAGAAAAACAATGGTTTAGCATGGAGAGATGAGCAGAAAAACAATGGTTTAGCATGGAGAGATGAGGAGAAAAACAATGGTTTAGCATGGAGAGATGAGCAGAAAAACAATGGTTTAGCATGGAGAGATGAGGAGAAAAACAATGGTTTAGCATGGAGAGATGAGCAGAAAAACAATGGTTTAGCACGGAGAGATGAGGAGAAAAACAATGGTTTAGCATGGAGAGATAAGGAGAAAAACAATGGTTTAGCATGGAGAGCTGAGGAGAAAAACAATAGTTTAGCACAGAGAGATGAGGAGAAAAACAATAGTTTAGCATGGAGAGCTGAGGAGAAAAACAATGGTTTAGCATGGAGAGATGAGCAGAAAAACAATGGTATAGCATGGAGAGATGAGCAGAAAAACAATGGTTTAGCACGGAGAGATGAGCAGAAAAACAATGGTTTAGCATGGAGAGATGAGCAGAAAAACAATGGTTTAGCATGGAGAGATGAGCAGAAAAACAATGGTATAGCATGGAGAGATGAGGAGAAAAACAATGGTTTAGCATGGAGAGATAAGGAGAAAAACAATGGTTTAGCATGGAGAGCTGAGGAGAAAAACAATAGTTTAGCACAGAGAGATGAGGAGAAAAACAATAGTTTAGCATGGAGAGCTGAGGAGAAAAACAATGGTTTAGCATGGAGAGATGAGCAGAAAAACAATGGTATAGCATGGAGAGATGAGCAGAAAAACAATGGTATAGCATGGAGAGATGAGGAGAAAAACAATGGTTTGGCATGGAGAGATGAGCAGAAAAACAATGGTTTAGCATGGAGAGATGAGCAGAAAAACAATGGTTTGGCATGGAGAGATGAGCAGAAAAACAATGGTTTAGCATGGAGAGATGAGGAGAAAAACAATGGTTTAGCATGGAGAGATGAGGAGAAAAACAATGGTTTAGCATGGAGAGATGAGCAGAAAAACAATGGTTTAGCATGGAGAGATGAGCAGAAAAACAATGGTTTAGCATGGAGAGATGAGGATAAAAACAATGGTTTAGCACGGAGAGATGAGGAGAAAAACAATGTTTTAGCATGGAGAGATGAGCAGAAAAACAATGGTATAGCATGGAGAGATGAGGAGAAAAACAATGGACAATGTTAACCACAGTGTGGGAAAAAGTACTACAATATTTTGACTTAAGTTAAAAGTACAGTTATTCTACTTGAAAGTTACTTAAGTAAAAGTATAAAAGTAGCTCACTTACTCTAAGTATCAAAAGTAAAACACACACACACACACACACACACACACACACACACACACACACACACACACACACACACACACACACACACACACACACACACACACACAATGTGTTAATGTGGAGGTCTGTGGTCAGTTAATGTGGAGGTCTGTGGTCAGTTAATGTGGCAGTCTGTGGTCAGTTCTATATTAATGTGGAGGTCTGTGGTCAGTTAATGTGGAGGTCTGTGGTCAGTTAATGTGGCAGTCTGTGGTCAGTTCTATAATAATGTGGAGGTCTGTGGTCAGTTCTATAATAATGTGGAGGTCTGTGGTCAGTTAATGTGGCAGTCTGTGGTCAGTTCTATAATAATGTGGAGGTCTGTGGTCAGTTCTATAATGTGGCAGTCTGTGGTCAGTTCTATATTAATGTGGAGGTCTGTGGTCAGTTCTATAATAATGTGGAGGTCTGTGGTCAGTTCTATAATAATGTGGAGGTCTGTGGTCAGTTAATGTGGCAGTCTGTGGTCAGTTCTATAATAATGTGGAGGTCTGTGGTCAGTTAATGTGGCAGTCTGTGGTCAGTTCTATAATAATGTGGAGGTCTGTGGTCAGTTCTATAATAATGTGGAGGTCTGTGGTCAGTTCTATAATAATGAGGTCTGTGGTCAGTTCTATAATAATGTGGAGGTCTGTGGTCAGTTCTATAATAATGAGGTCTGTGGTCAGTTCTATAATAATGTGGAGGTCTGTGGTCAGTTCTATAATAATGTGGAGGTCTGTGGTCAGTTCTATAATAATGAGGTCTGTGGTCAGTTCTATAATAATGTGGAGGTCTGTGGTCAGTTCTATAATAATGTGGAGGTCTGTGGTCAGTTCTATAATAATGAGGTCTGTGGTCAGTTCTATAATAATGTGGAGGTCTGTGGTCAGTTCTATAATAATGTGGAGGTGTAGCAGATCTACAAGCTCAAAGCGATTGATGCCTTTTGCGTTTTTCAACCAGTGGTCCTTGAGGTGGTTCCAGGTGGTCCCCCCCAGCTAAATGATGTTGGTATAACCAAATGGACCCATAGATCTTTAACTCTTGAGAGCATACAATTAAACCAAATGGACCCGCACGGGTCCATTTGGTTTCATTTTACACTCTCCTAAGGGTACCAACATCAATACAGCATGGAAATTGGCCAGAAATGAGATGATGTAATATGATGTATGATGATAAGAGCGCCCCTCACTTCACACGGGTGTGGTTTTTGTACTTCCGTCATGTTTCCACGCGTGGTTTTTCTCTGCAGCTTCAGGGTGTTCTTACTCACAGGAAGTCACAAACAAACAAGAGGCGCTCAACGCTCCTCTGGCTGACCACAAGAGAGTGAGGGGACGGGAAACACCAATGATGAGGAAACAAGTGTGTGTGTGTGTGTGTGTGTGTGTGTGTGTGTGTGTGTGTGTGTGTGTGTGTGTGTGTGTGTGTGTGTGTGTGTGTGTGTGTGTGTGTGTGTGTATATGCATGCGTGCTTGAGTGAGTTTGTGAGTATTTGCGTCTGTGCGTGCGTGCGTGCGCATGCGTGCTTGCATGAGTGAGTGAGTGAGTATTTGCGTCTTCTCTCAACCACAGACTTGCCCCTCGTCCGTTTCCACTACTATTCCGTGACACGTATGATGTATCAGTTAAGTGGTTAATCACACTTTATTTATTCAAATGTAAAGAAGTACAACATAATGGATAAAACAATCCAACCTCTCTAGCAGGTTGTCTTTATAATGGATAAAACAATCCAACCTCCTAGCAGGGGGATGGCAGGTTGTCTTTATAATGGATAAAACAATCCAACCTCCTAGCAGGGGGATGGCAGGTTGTCTTTATAATAGATAAAACAATCCAACCTCTCTAGCAGGGGGATGGCAGGTTGTCTTTATAATAGATAAAACAATCCAACCTCTCTAGCAGGGGGATGGCAGGTTGTCATACCCTGAAGAAGGCAACTTGTTGCCGAAACGTTCACACTGTATGTAATGCTTTGGCAATATATGAATGCTTGTCATAAAGCATATTAGAATTGAATTGAATTGAATTGAATTGAATTGAATTGAATTGAATTGAATTGAATTGAATTGAATTGAATTGAATTGAATTGAATTGAATTGAATTGAATTGAATTGAATTGAATTGAGAGAAAGAGAAAGGGAGATAGAGAGAGAGGGAGTTAGAGAGAGATAGAGAGAGAGAGAGAGAGAGAGAGAGACAGACAGACAGACAGACAGACAGACAGACAGACAGACAGACAGACAGACAGACAGACAGACAGACAGACAGACAGACAGACAGACAGACAGACAGACAGACAGACAGAGAGAGAGAGAGAGACAGAGAGAGAGAAGATATACAGAAAAGATCTATTAAATTCTGGAGCCATATTAAAAAGAGTGACCCTGCCTGTTACCATTATAAAACCCTTGCCTGCCAAGAGTTGAACATCCAAAGGAGCCCCCTCAGTCAGCTGGTTCTGAAACTAGCTGACCTCTCACCTTCTGACATCACAAACCCCAGCCAGCCTCAGTGCAGCTACACTATCACTCAGAAGATTAGACCTAACCAAATTATAACTAAAGATAAATAAAAGATAAAAGATAAATACATCACATATTGGAACGAACTCACACAATCACAACACAAACTAGAAACATATTTGGCTCTAAACAGACAGTATACTGTGGCAGACTACCTAACCACAGTAACTGATAAAAACCTGAGAAAGACTTTGACAATGTACAGACTGAGTGATCATAGTCTGGCTATAGAGAAGGGCAGACACAGACAGACCTGGCTGCCCAGAGAGGAGAGGCTGTGCTGTCACTGTGATGACAGAGCTATAGAGACAGAGTTACACTTCTTAACACAATGTAAAAACTAGTTTCTTCCCAAAATTTGAAACAAATTTCCCAGAATTCCGAAGTATGACAGAAAGGGAAAAATTACCACTCATTCTGGGAGAACAGAAAGAATGTGCAGTTTTGGCTGCAAAATATGTCAATTCCTGTCACAAGAAAAGGGATAACCAGTAGGACACACATACAGTATGCCATGTTTTATTTTCTGCACCACCTGCTTTATTTTATTTTATTTAAGAAAAAATGTCATGTCATTGATATTATGTTGTTATAGTGTTGTTTGTCATATCTGTGATTGTGCTTTGGCAACACTTGTAAAATGTCATGCCAATAAAGCCTGTTGAATTGAATTGAATTGAATTGAATTGAATTGAATTGAATTGAATTGAATTGAATTGAATTGAATTGAATTGAATTGAATTGAAAGAGAGAGAGAGAGAGAGAGAGAGACCCTTTGCAGTGGGACAGTCCCTCATTTCCAAGATATTGTGACTGACAGGCATCAGTGTTCAAATTGAGACCCTGTCCCACATTGTGACTGACAGGCATCAGTGTTCAAATTGAGACCCTGTCCCATATTGTGACTGACAGGCATCAGTGTTCAAACTGAGACCCTGTCCCACATTGTGACTGACAGGCATCAGTGTTCAAACTGAGACCCTGTCCCACATTGTGACTGACAGGCATCAGTGTTCAAACTGAGACCCTGTCCCACATTGTGACTGACAGGCATCAGTGTTCAAACTGAGACCCTGTCCCACATTGTGACTGACAGGCATCAGTGTTCAAACTGAGACCCTGTCCCACATTGTGACTGACAGGCATCAGTGTTCAAACTGAGACCCTGTCCCACATTGTGACTGACAGGCATCAGTGTTCAAACTGAGACCCTGTCTGTCCCACATTGTGACTGACAGGCATCAGTGTTCAAACTGAGACCCTGTCCCACATTGTGACTGACAGGCATCAGTGTTCAAACTGAGACCCTGTCTGTCCCACATTGTGACTGACAGGCATCAGTGTTCAAACTGAGACCCTGTCCCACATTGTGACTGACAGGCATCAGTGTTCAAACTGAGACCCTGTCTGTCCCACATTGTGACTGACAGGCATCAGTGTTCAAACTGAGACCCTGTCCCACATTGTGACTGACAGGCATCAGTGTTCAAATGCCCTAATAGTTACTAGTGAGTCTCCTAATAGTTGAATCTCTGTTGTAAATCTCTCTCATTGTCTCTTTAACAGCAAGATGTGTTTTTAAGCCTGTTAAAACAACAGCACGCACGCACGCACGCACGCACGCACGCACGCACGCACATATACACACATACACACATACACACACACACACTCGATACTGTACATTTGGATCATCATGACAGTATCTGCATATTGTTTTAGGCCTATACAAGTTATTATTTTCTGTTGTACTATTATTTTTCAGTTTTTGCTGCATTTGATGCTTTGGCAATACTGTAATTATTACATTCATGACAATATAGCTATTTGAATTGAAATTGAAATTGAAATTGAAATTGAAATTGAAATTGAAATTGAAGAGAGAGAGAGAGAGAGAGAGAGAGAGAGAGAGAGAGAGAGAGAGAGAGAGAGAGAGAGAGAGAGAGAGAGAGAGAGAGAGAGAGAGACAGAGAGAGAGAGAGAGAGAGAGAGAGAGAGAGCCCTATACCCTCAGGCTCTGATGCGACTGCATATACCTAGGCCAGTGAGTCCGGTAATCACAATTTACTTGAGTAAATAATTAATTGCATTTTATAGCACTTTTCAAAATGCTCAAAGCGCTTTACAACGGTTCATTCATTCATACATTGGGAGGTGAAGCGGCGAACAGTCGACGCCAGCGTCCTCACTTCCCACATTCACACACCGACGGTGGCGAGCTCACAGCCTCACACCGACCGACTCATTGGAGGCAACGTAGGGTTCAGTGTCTTGCCCAAGGACACTTCCACATGCGGACAGGAGGAGGAGGAGCCGGGACTCGAACCGCCGACCCACAGATCGACCCACAGATCGACCCCAGCATCCTCACTTCCCACATTCACACACCAACGGTGGCGAGCTCACAGCCTCACACCGACCGACTCATTGGAGGCAGTGTAGAGTTCAGTGTCTCATTGGAGGCAACGTAGGGTTCAGTGTGTTGCCCAAGGACACTTCCACATGCGGACAGGAGGAGGAGGAGCCGGGACTCGAACCGCCGACCCAGGGATCATTGGACGACCTGCTCTACCTCCTGAGCCACAGCCACCCAGAAATGGCATCAAAATATATACTTTAAGTACAAAGTACTCATTATGCAGAATGTCCTGTTTCATAATAAGTACACATAAGTAGGCTAAGTAAAAGAAACACTCCAGCAAAGTAAAAGTACCTCAGAATTGTACTTACACTAAGTACTTAAGTACTTGTAATGGGTACCTAAGTAAATGTAATACTTTCCACCTCTGGTTGAGAGCAGCGCTTAGGCGGAGAGAGGAGAGTCTCTCCTGTTGAAAAAGGGTAATTTTCTTTATAGTCACTGTTCTTGATTACACTGTAGGGTTTAATATTTTCCCGGATTTGGCTCATTTTAATTCCCGGGAATTTGCGGACCTTTTCCCGGGCTCCCGCGGGAATTCCCGTCAGAAAAAAAAGAAAAAAAGTGCCCACCAAAATGCATTTATATGTATAGATACTTCATATGTTCAATAGAATAGTGATATTTTTTGGTTTAAAACGTTTTATTTGAACGAAATATGAACATATAGCCTACAATAAAAGTATTACATTAAAATATTAATAATGTATTAGGCCTACTACGCTATTCAGAAAAAGGGACACAGGAGTTTGCACTAATGTGACTAAGCACGGGGGAAAAAATAAACGACCTCACGTCTTTCACATAGATACCTTAGCTATGGTCTTTCACCCTTTGAGCATGCAGTGGGTCCCCTTCTCCGCTGCAGAGAATGTGAATGTGATCATCCCGCTTTGTACTTTATGAAAAGTCCGATTGGGTGTTAAATTAGCCAGCACGTCCAGTGCACAGCACACTGATTATTAGAGAGAGAGGGAGGGAGAGAGAGAGAGAGGGAGAGGGAGAGGGAGAGAGAGAGAGAGAGAGAGAGAGACGCTGCGTGCTGGTGGTTATTATAAAACAAATTGTAGCCTACTCATCTTTGTTTGTGTTCCGTTTCACGTTATTGCTGCACACATGCAGGCAAAAGCAAAAAGTGACAATGTCCATCACAGGGAAAGGAAACTCCTCGCTCCGTCCGTAAAACACACAATTCTCACAGAGTGACTGATTAGGCTAATGATTGACAGGTGCAGCAGCTTTGGGAGCGTGCCTGAAGATGTCTGACTGTCAGACATTCATATTTTGCTAAAGTGTATATAAACTCTGTAGGCCCTATCTGATTAATTGCGGGAGGATGCAGGATTTGCGGGGTCCCACTGATTTCATCTTGACCGGCCGTGCCTGCCCGTCCGCAGGTAGGCTATTTAAATACCGCCCGCGCCGCCAACATTTACGTTGGGTCCCGCTGGCTCCAGTTCCCATTGCAGCCCTCGAGTGTAATCCATAATTCCATATAAATATCATCAAACATGTTTGAAAATGATGGGAGGGTTCAGATTGGACATTTGATCACTCATAGATAAGGGGAAAGAACGCGCACTGTGTGAAAACCCCTTTAGTGTAATTTCCCTACAAGAAAAAAAAGAACTCCGGGACGACGGGTCCCGAAGAAATTTCCGGGCGGGAAATTGCGTGCCCTATGCCCGGGAGACCCGAAATCCCGGGATCCCGGCATTAAACCCTATTACACTGTATATACATGTATATATGTATGTACCTTACGTTATAGTATTCTGCATAGTCAGTGTGCCATGTCTCAGAACTGCACTCTGCACAGCCTTATACTGTCACACAGACATTAAACCCATGCAGGGTGGGAACCCCTTTTGGTGTTTTAATGTTGCATTATGTTATACTTTAGCAATTAGCTATTGAAAAATAGCAGATCTACAAGCTCATAGCGGCGTTTTTTTTAAACGAGAAAATGTGGTGCAAATCTTTGAATATTATATTCTTTTCACAGTGAACGTTTTTTTAACTCAAATTTATATTAGCTTCTGGTGGGGTCCCTCCCTGGAACAACATATTCTCAGATGGGGGTCCGCAGCCAAATGGAGATAATCCTGGGGGTCCTTGACATGAAATAGTTTTGAGAACTACTGACACATACTGTAGAAACATAGGGTTTTCAGAATTTAGGAGACATTTGTAGAATCTGTTTTCTCTGCAGTCCAAAAAGCAGGTAGACCAGTATGCATGTTTTATCACTGCCTTACTGTCACACAGACACTAAAACACACTCCCTGCTCACCACACTGCTTTATATGGTCAAACAGACACTAAAACACACTCCCTGCTCACCACGCTGCCTTATATGGTCAAACAGACACTAAAACACACTCCCTGCTCACCACACTGCCTTATATGGTCACACAGACATTAAAACCAAGTGCCAACTAACTGTACCTGAGCTCCACAGCAGGTAGACCAGAATCCATGTTGTGTCCATATCTGTGTGTAGGACAGTAGCTGCAGGATGGCGGTGGTGCTGCTGCTATCCAGACTGTACTCTCTCTCAACTGAACAAGCCTCTCCGTCTCACAGCTCTTTATTGAGGACAGGATGTGTCATAATACGACTGTGTGGTTTGGTACAGGCAGGGAGACGGCAGGTATGAAACTAACAAAAGACGCACAGCGCTCTGAAAAGCTGACCACGAGACTGAGTGGACAGGAAGTACCGATGCTTCTGCCTTGAGACTGAGGGGACAGGAAGCACCGATGCTGCTGCATTTCTGTTGAAACCCCCCTAAGAAAATGTTTAAAGATAATTATATTTGAGAAATATAAAACATTATTATGAACCTTTTATAACTCATTATCGACACCAGGTGATGAAACCAAATGTCTTCCTGAATTGTTTTGCATGTTGTATCGACGTGTTGTTATTGTTTATTTAGTTATTACTTGTGTTATTATGTTTCTGTAAAGTGTGTTAATTATCTATGTATAGGCCTATGCTAACAATGTATATAAAATACATTAAGTGAATTTCTCTCCTCCACACATGGAGCTTAACATCTTCAAACTATTGGATTCTCTGGACTCTGCATAACCCAGTGCACGCACACACACACACACACACACACACACACACACACACACACACACACACACACACACACACACACACACACACACACACACACACACACACACACACACACACACACACACACACACACACTTAACATCTTTATTTGCATTCACATTTTACAATAAATTCTTGAACACAAACAATAGTGGATGCGAAAAAACTCTACTACAAGTGGTTCAGGATACAGATCACGGGTACAGAAAGCATCGCCTTCTCCATATATGGTGACTGCCAATTATTGCAGACACTGATATGAACAGAATTTTGCCGATGCCTGATCAGCTCTTGGCTTATTGGGCATGCCTGCAATATGCAGGCCCCTCACGACTGATTTATGGACATTACCGAGGCTTCCAAATATGAACACAAGTAGTTTACATTTGTAGCCAAGCTGTATAATAGCATCCTTAAGACGCTGGTACTTAAGCACCTTGGTAAAGAATGCCTCTTCCAGACTGTGGTCAAATGTACATGCCACTTCCAAAATGGTCACTTCTCTACTGTCCTAATCAACGACAACAATATCTGGTGTATTAGCTGTGACATCTGAGAAGGCATCATTTTCATTATTGTGCATGAACATGGCAGTTGAAACACGTGAGTGCTTATACATTTTGGCAGATGACTTATGTCCTTAGCTAATAGGTCAACAATTCTGTCGTGCCTAGCAATGTACATTCCCTTATATACATAGCAGCCATTAAGAATATTGTGTGGTCATGGTGCAGACAATGAGGAGGAAACGTGTTAGGGTACCACAGAGAGAGATTGAGTCTGGTTGGAAGGACCTGTAATCTGGCACACACACACACACACACACACACACACACACACACACACACACACACACACACACACACACACACACACACACACACACACACACACACACACACACACACACACACACACACACACACACACACACACACACACGTGCGCCAGTGATCATCCTCCTCTGTGTTGGGCTGCTCTGGGCTGGTCTATAGATTACAGTGTGATATTAGTCTAAGACTGCTCACCTCTGGTCAATAGATTACAGTGTATAGTGATATTACAGTTGAGGAATATAGGAATAAGATTATAGAGTCACCAGGAGAAAACAGCAGTACTAATCAGGCCAGATCTCACCACGTCGTACCACAAAATCATTCATGACACAAACTCAATATTTCACAAATTCACAACCAAGCCTACAACAATGTCATCTTTCTCATCTGTAGCTAATTCAGAGCTAACTTTGTGCTGATGCATATTCCTCAGGACAGCGACACCATTCCCCCACAAATCCGACCCAAACAAATTATTAATCGACATAAACAAAAATACAAAAACGATTGGATCAAAACAAAAAAAACAAAACAAAGTAAACTTAATTGCTATCTTTCCCTAAATAGACATTCCACTGTGGCAGAATATTTGAGCACGGTGAGAAAAACCATAACAATGAACTAGATATGTTAATAGTTAACCCATTTTGGTGTTAGCATTATGTTATGCTTTAGCTATTGAAAAATAGTAGATCTACAAGCTCGTAGCGAGCTTGTAGTGGTCTGCTATTTTTGAAAAATCGAAGAACGACTGACATAGAAACATAGCTTTTTCAGAAAACTGTCAGGATGTAGAAGACATTTTTAGAATCTGATCTCGGGTCAAAATGGGTTTGATTAATCGCTGTTAAGAAATTAATTTACCTTAACAGTTAGTTAATAATGAATCGTAAATTCTGCAGTTCCGTCATTGGGTGGTTTTCTGTGACTGTAATGCTGTCTGCGCACACACGGCCGAGGAACCCATAAAAAACATTAAAAAAATATACAATATATTACATATATAAAAACATGTTAAAACAACATGAACAACAAGTCACCCATGACAACATGAGCATTTTTAAACAAAACGTGAGATGCCAGAGGGGTTTAATAAAAAAAAAGATTAGCAATATTAGCCCTCTGTTCTAATATTATGACATGAGGCATTTTTAATAGAAACTTAAGTGATAAATTGCTAACCCCGTCCCCATCCCACTTGTTCCACACAGGCGATAATTCTGTCCCTCAAATGAAACGTTTGGACCTGGTCACCCTAAGAGGGGGAGAGAGAGAGAGACAGAGGGGGAGAGAGAGAGAGAGAGAGAGAGAGAGAGAGAGAGAGAGAGAGAGAGAGAGAGACAGCGAGAGAGAGAGAGAGAGAGAGAGAGAGAGAGAGAGAGAGAGACAGAGACAGAGAGACAGCGAGAGAGAGAGAGACAGAGACAGAGACAGAGACAGAGACAGAGAGACAGAGACAGAGACAGAGACAGACAGAGAGACAGAGAGACAGAGACAGAGAGACAGAGACAGACAGAGACAGAGAGAGACAGAGACAAAGGGCCGTGGGAAGGTATTTACAGTAGGAGGTGCCGAATGTTTAGGAGGGGGTGCGCACGTGTAAGCGTGCGCCGCAAAATGCGCGTGCCCACACCTCATGCACGCACATTTGTGCATTTTCACACGGAAAAATGGCTTTTACTTTCCCTCTCTCCACACGCAAGTTATATGAACAAACATTTTGATCAATATTTTATTTCATTGAGACACTTCAGCTCAGATTGACCATAGACCATTTATTGCAAAGCTATTGCATGTTAGTATGGCGGTGTGGCTCTGCTCATGTGATATCAGATGATCTGTGTACCGAGACACGGGTCTGATCAACGATCCCCCAGAGCAGAACCAAAGATACAATAATCCATGAACAACAATACACAGTAATAACACATCAACACATGATTCAACACAATGAAACACATCAACACATGATGGATGGATCTACACAATCGCAAACAATACAATACTATCCCATAACCCCTGGACTAAGAATTACAGGGAGGCAGAATGAATTACTAGGGGGAATGAATGAGGGGAACTATAATAACCATCTGCCTTCCGTGCCGCAATGAATTAATGCTACGCTTGATTTTTGTCACGGACATATAAAATAAATGGTCAATAAATTTACCAGAAACCCAAATAGCTAGCCCTAAATGTATACGAATGGACTGATAATGTGCCATAGTGACTATGCCTGTGTGCTACACATTTTAAAGGGGGGCTAATTCAAGAAGAACAGAAGGGCCCAACAGTCTCATTGTGGGCATGACATCTATTTAGCCCTTGCCTTTTCATCTTATTATAAATGTGTAGGCTATAATTATGAAAAAATCTAACAATAATAAAAACATTATTTATGATTAACATACTGATGATTGCACCTGACTTGATAAGGCAAAATGGTTGAAATTCTTCCATGTACACAAATACATATGGCTGAGATTTCAGTTTTTTATTTCTTGTTCTCAGTTCTCTATTTGCTGGCAAGTTCTAGTCAAATGATTTGTGGTTTGTCCGCAAACGTCTTTGATAAGAGAGCTCTATCCAGTTCCATGTATGGTACACAAATACATATGGCTGAGATTTCAGTTCTTTATTTCTTGTTCTCAGTTCTCTGTTTGCTGGAAAGTTCTAGTCAAATGATTTGTGGTTTGCCACCAAGTTCCCTTTATTCACTATCACTGCATATAGTTGTACAATATGTCTTTTGTGTCATGCCGTCTGTTCCCAAACTCATTTAACTGATGTCTTGTCTCATTAGTAGTAGCTTAATAAACAGGTCAATCCTGTGCTAATTCACTCTATTTGTTAGTTTCAAGAATAGTAGTGGTTTCCATTAAGGTGAACAAGTATTCAATGTTGATGAGAAAGTCTTAGAACATGCGCACCGGTAGGTGGTGTGATGTAAGGAATTATGCCAGTGGAACAATGAAAGAGCAACAATGAAAGGCAGCTATTAGCAAACATTACTTCTAGCTGTCTGTCTTGTCTTGCATCCTCACCTGACATTAATGAGCATGTCATCCCGACACTTCACCAGTCACCAAAATAATTCAAACTAATTATTTAAATATTTTGATATATTGTAGACATTATAAGTTATAACCAACATAAAACAATGTCACAGACATGGACAAGTCTTGCCAGTCTTGTACGGACATGTTGATGACCCCTGGAACAAACAGACACATGCAATTAACCAGAATTAGGCGTCGATACTGTGATACATACAGCATATTTATTAGGCATAGTAACAGAAATCTGTTTTGAACATATACATACAATTATTTTTTAAATTATTATTATCTTCCCCTCCTGTCTGATGGGGGGGGCTGTGCCTGGGGGGAGGAGGTGCTCCAGCCCCTCCAGCACCCCTACTTCCCTCAGCCATGCAGAGACAGAGAGAGACAGAGAGAGACAGAGACAGAGAGAGACAGAGACAGAGACAGAGACAGAGACAGAGACAGAGAGACAGAGACAGACAGAGACAGAGAGACAGAGACAGAGACAGCGGCAGACAGAGACAGAGAGAGAGACAGAGACAGCGACAGACAGAGACAGCGACAGACAGAGACAGAGACAGCGACAGAGAGAGAGAGACAGAGACAGACAGAGACAGAGACAGCGACAGAGACAAAGACAGACAGAGACAGAGACAGACAGAGACAGAGAGAGAGACAGAGACAGTGACAGACAGAGACAGCGACAGACAGAGACAGAGACAGCGACAGAGAGAGAGAGACAGAGACAGACAGAGACAGAGACAGCGACAGAGACAGACAGAGACAGAGACAGACAGAGAGAGCGAGAGAGAGAGAGAGAGAGAGAGAGAGAGAGAGAGAGCCTGTGGCTAGGAGTGGGCCCTCTTAATGCGACTGAGTGAGTCCGGTAATCTGCAATTTACTAAAAGTATAAAAGTAATATGGCATCAAAATATACTTAAAGTACCAAACATAAAAGTACTCATTGTGCAGAATATCCTGTTTCACAGGGTTGGGATTCGTTAGGATTTTAACGGTTCTGGATCCTAACCGGATCCCTCTTAACGGTTCCGGATCCCTCTTAACGGTTCCGGTTCCTTACCGGATCCCTCTTAACGGTTCCAGATCCTTACCGGATCCCTCTTAACGGTTCCAGATCCTTACCGGATCCCTCTTAACGGTTCCAGATCCTTACCGGATCCCTCTTAACGGTTAACGGTTCCGGATCCTTACCGGATCCCTAATATTATTTTTTTAATAACCCTGACATACATTATGCTATTATAACTAACCTAACCAAGTACATAATAAACACAAACTCAATTATTGTAATTGCACTTTACAATTATGAGGTGGCACTATTATTTAAACTTCACCACCAGCTAGCCACCACAACAATATCATTGTTGCAATTTGTACTGTATATTGCAATTTGTACTGTATATTAAATATACAGTACACATTGCAATAATTATATTGTTGTGGTGACAAATGTTGTGTCTTTAATGTTCAGATTAATTTAATATGAAGGACTCTAGTTACCCTAATGGAAACAAGCCATAGTGCTTTCTTGGGTTTTAAAATCCTCTTAGCAGACCTTGTATTGAACTGTAGGCTACGTTCCTGTGCTTTTTTTCTGTAAACTGTTTATAAAGTATCAATATCAATCTATGGAGGTATGTATGCACCTAAAGGCTGGGCTCTCAACAGTCACGCGATTAATTTAGAGCCAAATCAAAAGTAGTTGAGTTGCTTATAAGTTGTAAAAAATAAGTGCAGACAAATTGATTTTTATTTAATTCATGACTCTAAATAAGTGCAGCCAAATGTATTTTTATTTAATTCATGACTCTATAGTTAACGTGATTCAGACAGAAAGACGAGTCATTGGCGTTCTAAATCTATACACCATTAACAACAGTTGTACAATAAGCCTAATGAAAAGCTCTGTAGACGTTTAGTAGTTTTTATTTTCTAACGTTACTATAGCCTGGGGAAAGTGAACCAGTCTTGCATCATCCTCGTCCCCCGCCGGATGTGGTGGAGCTGCACGGCTTGCTGTATGGCGTGCCAATTTTAGTTTTACACCTCTGCTGCTTAGCGGATGGTGTGGTGTTGTAGAGGAGGTCTCCCCGGACATGTGCATATGTCACACTAGTCGATACATAGCAGGGATTTTTGTCCAGCGTCCACTTTAGTTCACTTTAGTCTGGAAATGGGATTTTTTTACCTCTGACCTCGCTGTATGGCGTGCCAATTTTTGTTTTACACCTCTGCTGCTTAGCGGACGGTGTGGTGTTGTAGAGGAGGTCTCCCTGGACATGTGCATATGTCACACTAGTCGATACATAGCAGGGATTTTTGTCCAGCGTCCACTTTAGTTCACTTTAGTCTAGAAATGGGATATTTTTTTACCTCTGACCTCGCTGAATGGCGTGCCAATTTTTGTTTTACACCTCTGCTGCTTAGCGCAGAGGTTCTCAACCCGTGGGTCGCGACCCCTCGGGGGGTCGCCAAATTATTTTGGGGGGTCCCCAAATAATTCTTTTTTTTTTTTTTGCAACTGAATGGCTGGAAAATGGAAATGAAGAGTTTACATATAGTACACATAGTACATGCATACAACCGTCCCTATGATTATATCTGGTTTCAGTATTTATTTATGGTGTATTGTCTCTATTATTAAGGTTATTGTAGCAGTCAATTTATATTGGGGGTTGGGAGGGGGCGGGGCGGGGGTCCAGAGACATTGCCAAAGCATTTCTGGGGGTCCCCGGCCAAAAAGGTTGAGAACCCCTGGCTTAGCGGACAGTGTGGTGTTGTAGAGGAGGTCTCCCCGGACATGTGCATATGTCACACTAGTCGATACATAGCAGGGATTTTTGTCCAGTGTCCACTTTAATCTGGAAATGGGATGGTTTTTGACCTTTCACCTCGCTGTATGGTGTGCCAATTAAATTTGTACACCTCTGCTGCTTAGCGGACAGTGTGGTGTTGTAGAGGAGGTCTCCCCGGACATGTGCGTATGTCACACTAGTCGATACATAGCAGGGATTTTTGTCCAGTGTCCACTTTAGTTCACTTTAGTCTGGAAATGGGATATTTTTGACCTTTCACCTCGCTGTATGGTGTGCCAATTTAATTTTTACACCTCTGCTGCTTAGCGGACAGTGTGGTGTTGTAGAGGAGGTCTCCCCGGACGCGTGCGTATGTCACACTAGTCGAAACATAGCAGGGATTTGTGTCCAGCGTCCACTTTAGTCCACTGTAGTCTGGAAATGGGAAGTTTGACGTTTTTTGACCTGTGACCTGCCAATTTTTGTTTTACACCTCTGCTGCTTAGCGGACAGTGTGGTGTTGTAGAGGAGGTCTCCCCGGACGCGTGCATATGTCACACTAGTCGAAACATAGCAGGGATTTTTGTCCAGTGTCCACTTTAGTCCACTGTAGTCTGGAAATGGGAAGTTTTTTGAAGTTTTTTGACCTGTGACCTGGTGCCAATTTTTGTTTTACACCTCTGCTGCTTAGCGGACAGTGTGGTGTTGTAGAGGAGGTCTCCCCGGACGCGTGCATATGTCACACTAGTCGAAACATAGCAGGGATTTTTGTCCAGTGTCCACTTTAGTCCACTGTAGTCTGGAAATGGGAAGTTTTTTGATTTTTTTTTTACATCTGACCTGGTGCCAATTTTTGTTTTACACCTCTGCTGCTTAGCGGACAGTGTGGTGTTGTAGAGGAGGTCTCCCCGGACGCGTGCGTATGTCACACTAGTCGAAACATAGCAGGGATTTTTGTCCAGTGTCCACTTTAGTCCACTGTAGTCTGGAAATGGGAAGTTTTTTTACATCTGACCTGGTGCCAATTTTTGTTTTACACCTCTGCTGCTTAGCGGACAGTGTAGTGTTGTAGAGGAGGTCTCCCCGGACGCGTGCGTATGTCACACTAGTCGAAACATAGCAGGGATTTTTGTCCAGTGTCCACTTTAGTCCACTGTAGTCTGGAAATGGGAAGTTTTTTTACATCTGACCTGGTGCCAATTTTTGTTTTACACCTCTGCTGCTTAGCGGACAGTGTAGTGTTGTAGAGGAGGTCTCCCCGGACGCGTGCATATGTCACACTAGTCGAAACATAGCAGGGATTTTGTCCAGCATCCACTTTATTAAGTCCATGCACTCCAGTGAATGGACTTGGGCACTCCAGTGCATGGACTTGGGCATTTATCCATTTAGATAACTTTTTTACGTTATTTCATTACTTATTTTTACACAGAAACATAATGTGTGTCTTCACAATAACTGTAATGTAATAATAATACTAATAATGTAATGTAATAATTATTTAATTAATGACGCTTTTATTCTGAAAGCAACAGGATGTCTTAAATTTGCTAGCTCTCAAACAGGAAGTTCTAGATTTGCTAAAAAGACGGAGCCAAATCTAAGCTAGCAAATATAAGACTTCCGGGGGACGATCTCTTCAAAATAAGAGTACCCTCTAGAGTATTGAAAAAAAGATTAATTTGCACATTAAAACGATTAATTAAGCATTTAAACGATGCTATAAGACACACATTATGTTTCTGTGTAAAAATAAGTAATAAGTAATGTTTCTGTGTAAAGATAAGTAATTAAAAAGTTATCTAAATGGATAAATGCTATTCACTGGAGAGCATGGACTTTATACAGTGGACGCTGGACAAAAATCCCTGCTATGTTTCGACTAGTGTGACAGATGCACGCGTCCGGGGAGACCTCCTCTACAACACCACACTGTCCGCTAAGCAGCAGAGGTGTAAAACAAAAATTGGCACCAGGTCACAGGTCAAAAAATGTCAAAAAACTTCCCATTTCCAGACTACAGTGGACTAAAGTGGACGCTGGACAAAAATCCCTGCTATGTTTCGACTAGTGTGACATACGCACGCGTCCGGGGAGACCTCCTCTACAACACCACACTGTCCGCTAAGCAGCAGAGGTGTAAAACATAAATTGGCACCAGGTCACAGGTAAAAAAACGTCAAACTTCCCATTTCCAGACTACAGTGGCCTAAAGTGGACGCTGGACAAAAATCCCTGCTATGTTTCGACATACGCACGCGTCCGGGGAGACCTCCTCTACAACACCACACTGTCCGCTAAGCAGCAGAGGTGTAAAACAAAAATTGGCACAGGTATAGGCCAGGTGCTCTACCCTGGGCTGTGTTAGTCATGGGTTGCAGCCATCAGGACCTGCAAAGCTGCAGGGGAATATCATTTCTACAACATATGGTTAAACTATTGGCATTTGTGATGCCCACTATGGTCAGAACTCAGAAGTGCTTTTGGAGATGCGTTCAAGCACGCCTGTGCAACCAAGTATGAGTTCCAGTTAAGTTCTTGTTACAGACGCCTTTAGATATGAGGTCATGCCTTCATCACAGAAAGAGCTTCCATGAGAGAAATCTTGCACCATAACACAGGGGTTCTCAACCCGTGGGTCGCGACCCCTCGGGGGGTCGCCAAATTATTTTAGGGGGTCCCCAAATTATTTTCAAATAGCAGACCTACAAGCTCGTAGCGCGCCACTCGGTGGCGCGCTATGAGCTTGTAGATCTGCTATTTTTCAATAGCTAAATTATAACAATGCTTAAAACACCAAAAGGGGTTCCCGCCCAAAATGGTTTAAGGTTATTGTAGCAGTCAATTTATATTGGGGGTCGGGAGGGGGCGGGGCGGGGGTCCCGAGACATTGCCAAAGCATTTCCGGGGGTCCCGTTGAGAACCCCTGCCATAACACACTGTTTAATTAATTTAACAGCTCTTTTCGGTGGACTTTACTGTGTTTGAGGACAGACGCAGGGAGGTTGAAATGTTTTTAGAACCCTGAAATTGTTTAAAGATTATGGTAACTGGCTCAAGGAAACAAATGTCCTGCATTATGTGATGTAGCCTATGTGTCTTCTTTTTTCCTTCACTGAATTACCTCTCTTCATTGTCCTAAACTAAACTAAGCAGAAATTCCATAAAGATCATCAAGTCATAACTATGACATTGAAGGAGGGAAGAATGGCTTTCTCTAATTAACTACTAAAAGAGAAAGGTTATCAGTAATTAAATACGGAAATATAAAAGTTATCAGGCTATTGGAAAAACACAAGTTGCACAGAATGTAGAACTCATGGAAGAGATAAGGAGAAAGAAATATGACAAAGCAGACTCCTTCAGTGATATAAGGAGATGTACAACTTTGGCATAGAAAAAACATTGTCCTCATGGGGCCTCATTCATTTAGAGCATTATCAAATTATATACATTGTTGTTGTTTGCAGTTTGCACAATACAAATACAAACTGCACGTACCTATATGTAATCCCTTGGAGAGTGATGATGCATCTGTCGACTTGTCAACCTGTCTTCATAAATTTGGTCCTCACTAATGCTCATTATAATATGACACCATTTTTGTCTACTCTGTGTCTCAGAGTAGACAAAAAGTGGGTAGGCGGGCATGGGTTTGGTCATTTCAAACAACAATGGCTTTTATTATAGCATGGTACCTTTCCAGGAATAGAAAGCTTGCAGTTTCTATTAGCTTGGTTTCCCCATCGATGATGTCACTGGTAGGTGGGTTTCTGAAATGGTAGGCCAATCGGAGGCAATGTACACGTTTGTTTTCTCATGCCAATAAAGCTCCTTTGGATTGGAAAAGACGCCTACCTAGCACTTCCGCCTTACTAGTGCGATACAGTTTGCTCCAATGAACTGCACCGGCCAATGAGAAGGTTTCTATTATATCTATGCTCCTCTAAGACACTTTCTTGTCCTCGTGGTTTTCTGGGAACTAACTTAACCTCGCGTCACCAGCCTTTCCACCTTGGAGTAAAGCCTGGTATTCGTTCTAAACTCGTCTGTGTGATCCGGTTTAGAAACAAGCTTTAACTCTGATGAATGAATCCCCCATACATTAATTAGGATCTGACATTGGACGTGTTCATATTCCTGAATCCTGACACCATCATGCCAGTATGAGATACCTGGATCAGTGGTTCTCAAAGTGGGGTCTGGGGTTAGGAACCAAATGGGTCTGTAACTCCGAGAGTGTACATATGGAACCAAATGGACACCGACGGCTAAATTTGGTTCCATTTGTACACTCTCAAAGTTAGATTAACATTGATTTCACAATATAAATTGGGGTCCCAGAGATATAAATGCCATTAAGTGGGGGTCCGTAGCCTAATGCATGTCAAACTGGCGATAAATCACTGCTAGTCGTCGTCAAAATCATCTCTTATGGGGGTCCTTGGCATAAATATACAAATGCGGGTCCGTGGGCTAAAACATGTGGATTTGGGGGTCCTTGACTTGAAAAAGTTTGAGAACCACTGACCTGGAAAAATGCATGGCCTGCTGACCGGCCACGCCAAAGTAAAAGTCAGTGGTGTGCTTCATCTCATCCGTGTGGCCCGTCTCCCCTATCCAGTGACCGATCGGGTGGCAGTACACTCCATCCACGACGTTTCTCTGGTCATACATACAACATCTGTCATGATGCGGGCCGTTGCCTGGTGGTAACAACGAGACAGAGGAGATAACAGGACAACATATTAACTAGTGGTGGGAAAAGTACTCAATACAGCAATGTAGGAAAAACTAGGTAAAATGAGCATTGCGCCCATTACAGACATGCACAGAGCAAGTTCAGTCAGGAAACTCAGTGCAGTTGCCAGCGGCCGTTCATTGGTCCGCCTCAGCATCACGTTCTCATTCACATAATTTACTTCATCCAATCACACAATCATTCCATCTTCATACTGGCTATTTAAACTGGAAGTTTGCACTGCTCATCCTGCTTGCTTGCTGCACACGGATACTGCTGCGCTGCTGTCTGCTTAAACTTTTGCTGCTCACCCTCCTCCACCTCAGCTGCCACCTGTCGTTTTGGACCCGCTGTTTAGGCTCATTTTATATTCGATAAATATATATTCCATCCATTCATGAGTTGTCCTGACTGAAAGTTCCGTAATCAAAATGTACGCACAAAAGTAATGGCATCAGGCACCCGCTGGCCTAGTGGTCCAGGCGCATGCCACATATATAGGCTCTGGCCTGACAGCGTGTTGCTTGTTCGAGTCCCGTTCATGACGACCTTTGCTGCATGTCTCTCCCCTTCTCTCTCTCCCTCTTTCCTGTCATTCTTCACTTGATACTATCAATAAAGGCAGAAACGCAAAAAATAAATAAAAAGAAAAGTACCAAAAAAAAGGTGGAAAGGATTAATTATGCAGAATGTCCTGTTTCACAAGTTTTCAAATGTATGAAAATCTTTTGAAAATAGATCTACAAGTTCACAATGTGTCACATTGCATTTGTTAGCTTAGATTGGCAATTTATTTATTTATTTTTACATACCGTATATATTTAGGGGCTTTTTCTTGCTTTATTAGATATTATACATTAGTCTGACACGAAACGAGGAGAGACAGGTGACACGCAGCAAAGGTCTGGCAGATTGGCTATTTTTAAATGGCCAAAATGTATAAATGTATGAAGTGGTACTGCAGTGTGTTTTGTATAAATAATCAAAATCTACACAAATCTATCTAAGTAACTAGTAACGAAAGTTTTCAAATAATTGTAGTGAAGTGAAGACTTGTTAGTCATAGAATAGCTAAGGTTAAAACACATATCAGGTTATCTTTTATCAAAATAAAGGGATAATTTGTAAGAGGATGCCACATATGACATATCCTTCTATGGCACTATTAGAGAATTGCTTCATGCATTCTTTAAACAAGCAAGTATCCATTGATTCCATGAATTATCACATGTCAGTCAAATCTGGACAAGGGACCCCATCCCCCACTCCCGCCACCCCACGACGACCCCCACGCACCACCCACCCTCCCCCCACGGCAACCCGCGGCTACTACAGACATCAACAATGGCCCTCCGCTCCCCTACTTCACCACGGAGGAAATAAGCACCATAGTCAGAGCCAACGGACTACATATCTTTCACCTGAACGTCAACAGCCTTGGACCCAAAATGGCTGAAATCAGGCATATGTTTCAATGCGGTAAGGCGAACATCATTAGCTTCTCTGAAACTAAACTCGATGAGTCAACCAAAGACCCAGAAGTTGAAATAGAGAACTATTCTTTGATCAGAAACGACAGAAACAGGCTTGGTGGTGGTGTGTGTATGTATATTCACAAAGACACTGAATATGTTACTCGTACTGACTTACAGCATGATGAAATTGAAACTGTGTGGGTTGAATTAATTTTCAAAAAGGCTAAATCGGTATTAGTGGGCACCGTCTACAGACCGCCTGACCAACATGGGTTCTATGATATACTTGAGGGGTGCTTAGCTGAGGAGGAATGTGTAGAGAAAATCCTGATTGGCGACTACAATACAGACATGCAACGTAAGGAAGCACCTGTGTTTAAGTCATTCAATAAGTTCTGTGATCTACATAGTGTCAGTCAGCTAATTACCCAACCCACTAGAGTGTGTGATTCTACTCAAACTGTCATTGATCTCATTCTGTCCTCGGACAAATCCAGAATCTCCAAGAAAGGGGTTATTGTATGTGGGCTTAGTGATCATTTTATGATATTCTGTACCCGCAAAATACAAAAACTTAAGACCGGCTGCCACAAAACAGTCATATCAAGGGACCTCAAAACCTACTCTAGTGAGGTCTTTAACCAAGTATTGGAGAGTCTGGATTGGTCCGATGAGCTTAAAAGCACACTTGTCGAAGAAGCTTGGCTTGGCTTCAAAACCAAATATACATCAGTACTGAACAACATGGCTCCTTTGAGAACCACCAGGGGCAAAACCCGCTCGGAACCATGGATGAATTCGGACATACTGGCTGCAATGAAAGCCAGAGACAAAAAATGCTCTGAATTTCTAAAATGCAAGTCAAAGCTAGCCAAGCGCTTCGACAGTGTTCGCCAAGCTCGTTTGAACAACCTAAATACCCAACGAATCAAGCTAAGAAACAGTGTAACTGCCATGACCAAATCAGCTAAAAGTAACTTCATCAATGATAAAGCACAGGAAAACAAAAACAATCCTCATGAGCTCTGGAAGCTACTAAACAATCAACTAGGCTATGGTCAGAAACTAAAAACCAGGTTTTCAAACATAAACATCAAATCCGACAACACTCTCATCACTGACAACCTTGATGTGGCCAACTACTTGAATATCTTCTTTACAAACATAGCAACAACTCTTGTTAACAAACTGCCCTCCCACTCTGGGCTCTTTGGTGTAGAGCACATTACAACCTTCTACAGAAACCTAGGTGTTTGTAAAGACGATTTTAAACTAGTTATGGTAACAACTGATGAGGTAATTAAGAAACTGAGTGCCCTCCAACCCCACAAGGCCACAGGCCATGACAACATTCCCTCCAAATTTCTCAGAGACTCAGCCATCTCTATAGCTCCAATCATCACCCACATAGTAAACCTCTCCATCAAACAGGGACAGGTCCCCCAAGATTTCAAACTGGCCAAAGTAACCCCCTTGCACAAGAAAGGGAGTAAATTAGACCCTGGCAACTACCGCCCTATTTCTATTCTTAGTTCCATCTAGAAAGTGATGGAAAAAATAGTCTATGAACAGGTTGAAAAGTATCTTGCCACTAATAAATTATTGTACGAGTTCCAATCTGGCTTCAGAACATCCCACTGCACTGACACATGCCTTCTCTATTTGAGCGACCACATCAAACAAGAGGTGGACGCTGGCAAATACTGCGGCATGGTCATGCTGGACCTCCAAAAGGCTTTTGACACCGTGAACCACTCCATACTGGTTAACAAGCTAAAAGCAATTGGTTTCGATAGCACATCAGTGAGCTGGATGCAATCCTACCTGGAGGGGAGAGAACAGATGGTGGAAGTGAACGGAACACTGTCCCCCCCCCCTCCCAGTGAGCTGTGGCGTTCCACAAGGAAGCATACTAGGGCCTCTACTGTTCCTAATATATGTAAACGACATGACTTCAGCTTGTGACTGCAACTTGTTCCTGTTCGCAGATGACTCAGCACTGCTGGTCTCGGACAGGGACAAACTGCAGGTTGAAAATGCCCTCAGCTCTGAACTCGGTAGAATCTGCACCTGGCTCGCTGATAACAAACTATCTTTACACCTGGGAAAAACTGAATCCATTCTCTTTGGCTCTAATAGTAATCTCAGCAAGGCAAATGGCTTCTTGGTTAAAGTGGGTGACAATGTTATCACACGTAAAGATGAAATTACCTACCTAGGTTCCATCCTGGAGGCTAATCTTTCCGGTGATAAAATGGCCGCCAACGTAATCAAAAAGGTCAACCATAGAACAAGATTCCTTTACAGGATCTCCTCACTGGTCAACAAAAACACCTTGAAGACCTTAACAGGAGCCCTTGTACAGGGTTTCTTTGACTATGCATGCACCTCCTGGTACCACAGCACCTCAAAGGCCCTTAAAACCAGGCTCCAGACTTCCCAAAACAAACTGGTCAGGCTCCTACTTGACCTAGCCCCCCGAACCCACCTCACCCCTACCCACTTCGACAGGCTGGAATGGCTTATGGTCGACGACAGAGTACAGCATCTTGCAATGGGTCTGGTCCACAAGATTCGATACACCACCAAGATACCCATGTACCTGTCTAGATACTTCCTTAATGTTAACGAAGTCCACACCCACAACACCAGAGGGAGTGCAACGAACCATGTACAACCCAGATTCGACACAAACAAGGGACTAAATTATTTTCGCTCCTATGCCACCAAAATGTGGAACGCCCTACCAACTGTCATTAAGACATGTGAATCCCTTGACTCTTTCAAAACCGCTCTCAAAGGGCACCTACGGACGGCTGCAATTCGAAACTGGCCCCTGTAAAATCGGAATCCCTCAAACACGAACGCAAGGACAACACAAGAGACGGTCGCGGCCACACAGCCAACTCAAGGTATGGCCACTGAGCCGAATTGGGGACCCAACGCAAGGACAACACAAGAGACGGTCACGGCCACACAGCCAACTCAAGGTACGGCCACGGAGCCGACTTGGGGACCCAACGCAGCTCCTCCAAGGAAAACAAACAAATTAACGGAGCTGAACGTGAATCCCCCCCACCGCCCACCCCTTTTTTTCCCCTCACTGTATATGTTTCTTTTCCCTTTTTACCTCCTTTATGATGAATTCCTGTTCTGTATATAGAAGTGTCTATTTGTACGTCTCTAAATGTTTTGATGATTTGAACATGGTGGACCCTATTGGAAACAAGTGTAATGCTTAATTGGGTCGTCCACTCACAGTTAACAGCCTTTGTATTGAGTTTGTGCTTGAAATGTACTGTAATTCTGCAAACTGTTAATAAATTCTTCAATCAATCAATCAATGAAGCAATGTATAGCTATGCAATTTGAGGTGTGTCTTTACCGCCACCAAGAGGTTAGAATGAAGCATTACAATAGCAGAATCGTGAGATGTTTGTTGGTATTCGGGAATATCTAAAAAGATACCAAAGTATTCTATACTGTAGTGTACAGGACGCCTCACAGGAGGCATGCGGGCATACAGGCGAAAACATGACTGTGATGCACGACAATAAGAAGTCTAGAAGACTATAATTTCTACCTTCCCAGACGTAACTGCCCCTCACTCTTTTGATTAACTTAAACCACAGACTGTCTGTGCAGGGCTCTGCCAGCTGCACGTCGCCGATCCAGAGACAGGGCTCGTGCTTTGACAAAACCACCTGCGTCGCTTTCATTTGGATCGCTCCGTTTGGTTCCCATTTACCCATTTCAGGACGAGAACCCAGAACAAACACCTCGAGACTGTCCGAACAATCAGGAGTGAGAATGACACCGAATCTGAATAGCATTTTGCCGAAATACGTTACTTAAGTTAGGTCCCCGGCTGACGCTGTGTTGTTTAATAGCCTAACTACTACACGGGTCGACCTACCCAGGCTATGTTGTCTGAAATGTCATGGGTCGTGGGCTCGTGGAGTCTGTTTTGACAGAATACAGTGGCCGAGGTAGGACTTTTTCCACCACCAGAGCGCAGCGCATAAAAAATAATTCATTAAAAAGTGTTGCAGAAGCGAATCAAGTTTCATTGATCGAATTGATTGACTGAAATAGTTTATTAGACCGAATGTATAAACAGCAATAAATGGAAACAAGTCCTTGCGGTCTTGTTTCCATTTACGCTAAATGGTAAAGAAGATGTGTTCACGTTCATTCTCCCATTGGATGATTGGAATGTTTATACCGTGTCCAGAGCATATTTTGGTCCGCCCACTTCATGCAGATACGGGAAGTAAGTAAACCCAATCGCGTGTCTTGCTTTTCGGCTTTTCTGGTTTATAAATCTAGACCACGCAACAACGTGGAAACTGCAGGTGAACTTTTAGTAAACAAACAATACGTTAGTTTAGTTATAATATATGTACTGTCTTCATTCAGGACGCTTATAAACAGCACAACAAGGTAAGAAGCCAGGGCTAAGCAACATGCTATCTAAATATCATTCTGTAATCTGTAGCCTACATTATGGTAAATAAAAACAAATAACTAATACAAACATGTGAACTAAGTAACCAACATTAGAGAGAGAGACAGGACTGGGTGGGTGCATTTATGCATGTTTTCCTAGACCAGTGGTTCTCAAAGTTGGGTCCGGGGGCCCCCAGGGGTCCTTGAGGAGGTTCCACTTCCAGCTAAATTATTGGTCATCCATGATCTCGACCGCGGTAGAAAAATTATGATGATATGTGAAAGTCTACAAAATGGACCTGTAAAGGGTCCATTTATCTTCTATAATATCAAATACTAATTCTGTGAATACACCAGACAATCTCCTTATTTTTCACAGTCTAATGTTGGCAGGTTTGCCCTAACTGCATCCATGTGATGCTGCCGTCATTTCTCTCCTTGCATATTCTGTATGGTTACTATGTGACCAATGTATTCCATATCCTCTGTCCTCAGGCTGCTCTAGAAGGGCTACAGCATGGCTAAAAGGACCCGGGGCGATGCTGCTTCACCCTCCTGTCTTCTGGAGGAAACCAGGAAGCTAGACAAGCATCCTAACAAGCTGTTAGAGGGACTGAACCGTCTACGACTCAACAAGGTGTTCTGTGACGTGGTTCTGTGCTGTGGAGGAAAGGAGTTCCCCTGCCATAGAGTTGTGCTGGCCTCCATCAGCTCTTACTTTGAGGTAAACGCACACATGTAATGGCCTGGTGTTAACACCCTGAGCGGCAAGGACGGAGTTCTCCGTTCAATCAATTAGTAACGCCCAGCGCTCAGGACGGAGATTGATAAAAAGGACAGAGATTATTGATTATATCAAAATCGATCGCATCGCTCCACAGGCTGGGAGCGTCTGTTGCGCAACATTCAATGTTATTTTCCGGTGGGACGTCATCGAAAATGTTCCCCCCCATTTTAGCCGACGAGACCGAAAATCTTAAAACGTGAATAACTCTTGATCTAAATCATTCCGTCCAATTCTAAGCAAAGATTATGTGTTAGATGGCCCATCGCGGTCGCGTCGCTGCTAGTCGCGTTAGAATTAATCATACCACCCGTTGTTGTCGTTCGCCACGGGAGTATTTTGGCTACATCAAGCTATATAATTGTGGAAACCCTGTCAGCCAATCAGCTGAGCACATTACGTGCTTATACACCCAAACACACCCCTCATAAAGTAAACAAACCTTGAGTCAACGACCGTGGCCATCTTGGATTGCCGGATCATAGCAAGTTTACATCACGCTAGCATTCCAGAGCTAACCAGATGAGTATAGGACCGCAATTAACCTTAATCCACATAAAACATTAAAAGATGGAGCTCTCCGTCCATGACACTCACATTCTCATTTATTTAACTCCACGTTTTCAACCCACACAGGGGATGTTTACGACTGGCATGTTGGAGTCCACACAGGACAGGGTCAATGTGGATGGAGTGGAACCTGAGGTGGTGGACATGTTAGTGAGCTTTGCCTACACTTCAGAGGTGTCCATCTCCACAGACAATGTGCAGGTAATGTTTTATCATCATCATAAACTTTATCCGTGGACTCCATTTCTGTCCTCCATCTGTGTTTAGAAACATGTTTATTTGGTCTTCTAGGCCCTGCTAGCAGGAGCAGACCTGATGGATGTCATAGGTGTTAGAGAAGCCTGCTGTGACTACATGGAGCGTCACATGACCATTTACAACTGCGTGGAGATCCACCTCTTGGCTGACAAATACTCCTGTGAAAAGCTGGAGAAATCCAGCTTGGATTACATTCTGGAATACTTTAGTGTCATCTACAAGCAGGTCAGTGGTGTCTAGTGTTGTTGATCTGTTGTTGGATGTTTCTCCTATGAATTAGTTTTATTATGATTACTCAACCTGTAGCCACCACAACTGACCCAGGCCTGTGTGGATAGATTTAATCACTTCACACAATCACCTATTTTAGGAGGAGTTCCTCTCTGTCTCTGTGGACAAGCTGACGGAGATCCTCTCCAGTGATCATCTCAATGTGCCAGAGGAAGACATGGTGTTTGATGCTGCCATCTTGTGGTTAAACACATGCACTGACCGCAGGCTGACCTTTGACAAGGTCAGTCTCTACTTGGTGTCATGTTGCCACACCACACTGGATATCCTGTTGTTAACCCAGTATCCTGTAGAACGAGTACATAATGAGTGTTGTTCAGTTGAACTATAATGAGCGTTGTTCAGTTGAACTAATCAATACTGAGTGTTGTGTCTGTTGTTGAAGGTTCTGGAGCACATCCGTCTGCCTCTCATCCGCCCCTCTCACCTCCACACTGTGATTGAGTCTCTGGATGTGGTGAAAGAACACCAGGGCTGTCAAAGGTTCGTCTCTGAGGCCAAGACCTACCAGAGGCTCGTCTCTGAGGCTGGGGTCCAGCATCTGCTGTCCTACCGTAACACAGCACGCCCCCGTAGGACCACAGGTACCTACTGTAGTGACACATCACACCACATCTACACTGTACTGTAGTAATGCATCACACCCCTGCTACCTATTGTAGTAGTATTGTGTTTTCTCTTTGAACTCTTAAATGCCTTCTCCCACTGCTTGTTGAAGTGATTGTGGTGGTGAAGGATATGGCACTGAGGGTTTACAGCTTTCATCCCCGGACAAACCAGTGGACGCTTCTGAGACGGGTGGACGGGTGGACGCGTGGACCACACGTTGTTGCATCAGGTGAGGAATACCATCATCAGAAAAAATGGCCTCCGGTTGGAATCGAACCCGAACTGACTGCAGCAATGACATTGTGTTCTACCAAGCTGACTCACCGGGGGTGGACCTATTTTAATACATTTCTGTGGTTTTCTAGGCTTGATAAGAACCATCACATAACACAGAAGTACAGTCAAAACTAGGGGTTGGACGATTCACTTGACTCCCGATTCGATACGATTATGATACCTAGGGTGCCGATTCCTAATTATATTACGAGTCAATAAGATATTGTGATTCACTGATTTTTGCCCCCAAGTTCCTTTGCTTTTTTATACTAGAACATTTTAAAACAATTATGAACAATATAAACCATAAAGTTATTAATAAAAAATAAAACAAATCTGAAGGAGAAAAAAAAAAGATCCCAATTCAAACCTCACGATTGGATTTTAAAATCATGGCATTAAAAATCACACTATTTGAGTGAATCGTTTTTTTTGCCCGCGCCTAGTCAAAACCTGGGACTGTCCTGTATGGCAGGGGTTCTCAACCTGGGGGTTGTGACCCCCTTTTTGAGTGGTGTAAACCACTCCTACAACTGGCTTTGTTAGTTTATGTGTCTGTCTGTTTGTCTGTCTGTCTGTTCGTACCAAAAAATGAGCATGGTTGCTATGGTCACCCAGTTCACACGGGTGTGATTTCATTATGTCAGACCACAGCTGATCAGTCTATATAAGACCTTACACCACTCAGTTCACACAGGTGTGATTTTGTTTATTTTCTTTGCAACTGATTGGCTGGAAAATGGAAATTAAGAGTTTACATAGTACATGCATAAACTTTCCTGAATGATTATACCTGGTTTCAGTATATTTATGATGTATTTTATTTTCTCTATTATTATGGTTATTGTAGCGGCCAATATGTATCGGGTATGGGGAGGGGATCGCGAGACATGGCCAAAGCATTTCCGGGGGTCCCTAGTGGTAACATCACATTAGTTGTTTCTTTAACAATCAAGTCATAATACATTTTAATTCTGCTCTTCTAAAGACACAGGCTCTGTTCTCTATGTGGCTGGAGGACGATTACCTAATCTTACAATCAGGAAGGAGATGTGGTGCTTTGACCTTCACCGTGGCAAATGGTTGAAGAGGGCTTCTATGAATGAGGCACGCTATGGTTGTGGTAAGACTTAAAACACATGAACTGCCGGGTATATTATAATTAATTAACGTGTCTCGAGATGTGATCCGGATGCTGTGTGGTTGAGTAGGTGATCACATTTTTCTTACCCCCGAAAATACATTTTGTAACCACAATCATCGGTTCTTTAGTTATGGGCCGTTGAGTAAAGCTTGTTTTGACCAAAAACGCAATCTGGGAAATGAATCAGTCGAGATAAATCTATTTTTGAACTTGGAGGTGAACCACAGGCAACATTTTCACTCCTGGTTCATTTCCAGTTGTATCTGTCGCCTAGCAACCGAGAACCATTCATATGTTGGTGAACCACTGACAAGACCATTGGATGTCTATAGACGTCTTTTGCAGTGAAGTGTTGGATTGGATAGACGTCTTCTTTCTAATGTGTCAAACTATGTCATTCAATTTGTTTTGGAATAACCACTGTGGGTTGTTACCCAAGGTCATCAATTCTAATTTGGGGTGCAACTTCTTGATTATTCACTTAATCGAAAAAGTAATCATTAGACCTAGAATAGTTGCTAAGAAGATAATTCATTAAAGATAGTTATAGCCCTAATTCTAATGACCAGGTTTATTTTATCCCTTGCACAACCTCACATAGGCCTAGTGATGCTGGATGGCTGTTTGTTTGCACTGGGTGGCGTGCATGACAACAGCACCAATGAGAAATCAGTGGTGGAGCGCTACGACCCAAACTCCAACACCTGGCAGCGCATGAAGTCTGGCAACATGCTATACTTTGATTATGTCGAAGCTTCCTTGATGGCTCTAGATGGACTGATCTATGTTTTTGGTATGAAACAGGTTTATGCAGGACAGGTTCAACCTGCTGCTATACATGCAAAACATATTGGCTCACTGAAATAACATTTAGAATGATTACATATTCAGCCTTCTCCTGTTGACAATGAATAATGTGTGTGCGTGTGCGTCCGTCCTCCTGGCCTTATGGGGTGTACAGCACCCCACCTGTCAGATACAACCCTATAACTGGTGAATGGACAGAAGTCGTTCCTATGCAGAATCCACGAATATGTCCAGCTGCATGTACACTCAATGGAAAGATCTACGCTATAGGTATCTTAACTGTTCACACATTCCCCGCCAGCATAAATTATTAATTCACACGTTAACCACCAGCATTTTTTAGTGAAACCCTTATTTTGAAGGGACCGGGACCCCGATATATCGATATACAGTATACTTTGCAACTGTGAAGCATCATTATTCATTTATTCATTATTTATTCAGCAATACCCAATAATAGTAATATTGGAAACGCATGTCTCCTATGTCTCAAAGACATAAGACACCTGCATAATCACAAGCTTACTAGTAGCATTTCTAGTTTCATACTGTTGTGTAACATTGCTTACAAAACAAAACAAAACACATTGAGCAAATATGTAATGAGTGGCGCCAAATATTTATTTTCTACCAGGACACCTGGAAATAGCTACAGAAACAGCAGAAAGCTCTGAAACCAGAAGCCAATGGATCTTAGTTCCATAAGAAATTAGTCTAATTTATACACTTGAACTTCACTGTAGGCACATAATAGACACTAACAGTCACTATCCTGTGTGTGTGTGTGTGTGTGTGTGTGTGTGTGTGTGTGTGTGTGTGTGTGTGTGTGTGTGTGTGTGTGTGTGTGTGTGTGTGTGTGTGTGTGTGTGTGTGTGTGTGTGTGTGTGTGTGTGTGTGTGTGTGTGTGTATGTATGTATATATGTATATATGTATATATATATATATATAGGTGGTCAAAATACAGCAGGTTACTTAACACCAGAGGTGGAATGCTTCAATCCTAAGACCAACCAGTGGACCATGTGTGCCCCCATGCGAAATGGATGCCTCTCCCCTCCTGTGGCTGTGGTGGATGAAATGATCTATGTACTAGGAACAAGTAACAGGTAAGAGGCTGCTGCTCCATGGAAGCTTGAGAAAAGGTGGATTCATGTCCACACCAGACATTTCTCTTATGGCTGTACAACCTGTAAATAAGATGGGAGAGACCCTACGGTTGTGCTGTTTGTGAGACAAGCTTGTATATATCTGGAAACCCCTTATTTGTATTTGTATTGTGAATCAGATTGGAGAGACCCTACGGCTGTATCGTTTGTAAATTAGCTAAGAGAGAACTATGCACAAAAAGGAATTTCACACCTTTTTACTGTGATGTGGGCCTGGGGCGTGGCTCAGCGGTCCAGGCACCTTGACTGGTAATCCAGCCTGGCAGTGTGCCGCAGGTTCGACTCCCGATCCCGAAGGCCTTTACTGCATGTTACCCCCCCCCCCATCTCTCTCCCCCCATTTCCTGTCAACCTACTGTCTCTGTCCCTCTATACAAAATAATAAAATACACAAAAAAAAACAACTGATGTGACAATAAATTATTCTGATTCTGCTATTGGTCTCCAGAATCATCGAGAGGTACTGCGCAGAGACGGACACGTGGGAAACTATCGGGAAGACGCCCTTTGATGGTGACTGTGTCACTTTGTCTGTCAGGCTGAGGAATGATGCACCCTCTACAGCTGATGATGATGATGATGATTATGTTCAAAAGTAGTTTATTGTACAAAAAAATAAACAAAATAAAAACAACAATCATCTAGTGGTATAAAAAAAAGAAACTCAAAGAAAAAGCTTACTGGAACAAAGCAAAGGAAACTTTAAAGCTCCAATCCTGGATTTAATAATAATGTAATTTTATAATAAATCATTTTTTATCCATTTGTATGGTGGATTATAGTAAGAGGTGGACTGGCACAACTGTGGTGGTTGGATACACACACTCCTTACCCTGTGTATAGACCTGGAAAGCCTATATACCATATATCCGGGAAAGCATCTGTGTCATTTTAGTCGTTATATCATTGCTGTCGGGCAGAAACCTCTCATCTATGAGATTAGATTTTTGTGTTTATTCGTAAATGAATGCCCTACTATTTGTTCATAGTTCATACTAGTGTCACACAAAAGTAGCAGATCCGGAAGCGAAGCGTTTTGTGCTTGCAGATCTGTTACAATTGCTATTTTTGAATTTGAATCCTGAAGTAACAGTTCCGGACATATGAGGTTTCCACCCGGCAGACAGTACATGATTAATCTTTTGAATAAAAAAATATACCCTTTTCCAAATCTTTTGAATCAGCCTCAGGTCTAAATGGACAGTTACTGCACCTAATGTCATATCACAATATTTACATTGTATGCTATTTTATTGGTAACATAGTCAAGTTCAGAACACAAGACATGACACCATCTTTGTTTAGTTAAATATGCATGCGGAAATCTTGGATTGGCGCTTTAAGAAACTAAAGAAATGTCAAATACCAAAAGTTAAAAAGAAAAAAGGCCATTACAATCTGGAATGGATAGTAAACTAACAAAATATTACCATAAAAGGGACAACTGGAGTGTGCAACAGTAGGGGAACACCACAAATGGAACTTTCTCCATGCACACTGCATCCATTCACGAATGGCTAAGGGCAGATACTGAAAATGGAAATCTTGCCTTCAGGAAATGAAACACTGTGAATCCCTGAGTGTTCATTTAACTCAGAGTATACAAATGGAACCAAATGGACCCTTACCGGTCCATTTGGTCCCATTTGCACTAGACTTGGGCGATACTTGCTATTTTCATATCAAGATTTTGGCCACTAAAATTGGCGATACACGATTCAATCACCAGGGGGTGTTGCGGAGTAGGAATTACATCACAAGCACAGTGAAACCAATGACAGATATTGGATATGTTGGGGTTAGTCCCAAAGAAAATACTACCGTAAATATCTGCGTCTGTGAATGGTGAGACAATAGGTATCACAGCATCATGTTCTGATGATCTTATCTTTAATATCACAATCCAAATCATAAGAATAACATCCACTATCCGCAACCTATGGAGCGTTTTGTGAAGGTTTATGGCAAACTGTGATGATGTGGGATGTCCAAACCATGGAAAGGAGTGTGAAATTCATCTCGGCGAGACATGCAGTGAATAGTTTATTACTTGCAATATTAACACTCGCTACTCGTCTGCTTATTGGGCAGACATAGCGCTACCTACACCAGAAACCAGTCTGCATGCACAGTAGGGTGCATATTCTAGAGATTTTGTATAACATTATTAATAACAAAATGTCTTAATTTAAGTGTGGGGAGGAAAAATAAATACAATCACCAATCAAGCCAAATTCAACAATCTCAGAGTTAAGTAAACACTGAGGATTATTTGAATGTGTATAGGCAGGTTTTTGGTCCTTCTCCAAATAATACATGATAAGTCCTGGCTCAGCCAGATGTATGGGCTGTGATCAGCATACAAGTGTGCCACACACAAAAAACATCATCCAAGTAAAAAGGAAAGAAAGGAAGAAAATAAAAGTTCTCAGTCAAGAAAATGTCAACACCGGTGTTGCTACATACTGTATAGCCAACTAAAACATACAACCTATGTCAGGTGAGCATTCAGAGATGGAATGTAGGTACATTTATATAAACAGGCAGCAGATCACAAGCAAATACAGCTACTGATTTGCTGCTTCACAGGCATCGATCCAATCACTGTAAACATCCACTGGCTCCGACAGATATGTTATAGGAGTCTGGAACTCCTCCAAGCAAACAGTGCATGAAATAATTCCTGTGTTCCGAGTCCTTTCCATTTTGACGTCACAGGACTTCTCGTGGTTACAGAACGGGCAGGTGAACTGGGTGTCCAGGTTGCCCGTCAATTTCTTCTTGGGAGGTGGTTTTCTCTTGGACTTCCTGCGTCCCATTGTTGAGAGTTGTGGCTCAAACGAATGGCTTCTGGCTGTTGGCGATGATGATGATGATGATGCTGTGGAAATTCAAGTAGATCCGGATGATGCAGCCATCACATCCCAGTCGGGTAGCGCGCGCTGTCTAGACACACACAGGAACATGATGATGATGATTATGATGACGACAACGGCGAAGACGATGAAGATTTATCAGAATCTGTTTTTTTGTCACATGACAGTGACAGTGAATCAGTTGCTTTGTCACAGTGATCCAGGTAAAAAAAAAAGTGGGTGAAATTAGTTTTTATGCGTAGTTCCCATCATATAATTTTATCCAAGAAAATCTAAGAAAGGGAACAAACGAGGGGATAGGGGAGGGGCAAGGAGATCAAGGCAGGAAAAGAAAGAAAGTTTGAGCACTTTTACCACAAAGAATAAAGTACTTTTTACTCTTATGCAGAGGACTACGAGGACGAATACGAGGACGAAGACGATGCAGATGATCTGCCCTGGCCCTGGGCCTGATTCTAGGATACTAAACCTCCCTGTGCAACCACCATGCTTCAGTAGGTACTGTATCTGTACCCTCGATAGAGGAAATATAAATTGTGTTACTGTTCGTTACTTTTGACTTACTCCGTCACTTTCATGTCCTTCCAGGGATTTGAGCCCAGGTCCACCGTACAAGTGCTGAATAAGTATTTGACCACTGAGCCAATAGATCATGTCTGCTTGCTCAGGGGAGATGAGACATTTAATGTTGACCTTCCGGCAGTACCACTTAATGTCAACATGACCAAACACTCTGGTTGCATCATAATGATGTAATAACTCTTTATGTTTTTGTGCTATTTGTGTCACGCTGGTTTCACAGCCTCTTATCTCAACACTGTCATCACTAGCCATGGTTCACATGACGCTCGTCCTTCACGGGCGTCATGGCGGAACTATACCTTGTTTTGGGCACCTTGCTACATTTACAAAGATCAGTCTATATAAACGTTCAGATTTCAAATATAAGGTGCTCGCCCCGTGTGATCACGGATGTTAGGATTTTGCACGGGCGGGTATTAGCACCTGTGCATTCCATATTGTTTAATAAAAAGCATTTAATCCAATCGGTGGCCGTTTTCTCAAAAGGTTATACTGTATGAGAATGAAAAAGCTGAGAAACTGGTCGGCAGTCGGATAAAAATGTCTTTCATTGAACAATACGGAATGCACGGGTGCCAATACCCGCCCATGCAAAATTCTAACATCTGTGGGTGAGAACTTTATATTTAAATTCCAAACGTTTATGTAGACTTTAACGCTGTAAATGTAGCAAGGTGCGCAAAACGGGGTGAAGTAGCGTCATGACTCATGATTATTAGTCATGTTTCAGGGCTACAGTTGGGTGCCACCGATATTGTCCATTATCATTTGACCCATTTAGGCCTGACCTCAACATTTTAAAAAATCCTTCTAAATCCTCCAGTTTTCTGAAATAAATATTTTCACGATTTTTCAAAAATAGCAGACCTACAAGCTCGTAGCGCGCCACTCGGTGGCGCGCTATGAGCTTGTAGATCTGCTATTTTTCAATAGCTAAATTATAACAATGTTTAAAACACCAAAAGGGGTTCCCGCCCAAAATGGGTTAACTGTCCTTTTGCGCAGATCACGCAAACCTCAGCAAAAAGAAAAGGACAATATCGATGGCCTCCAACTGTATGTCATCACATGTAGAGGTGTAGTGCTGTTTCTTTCAGTACCTCTAAACATTGTCATCACATGCAGAGATGTAGTGCTGTGTTGAGTGTATCTATTTGTATTTAGAAGAACATGTAAACACTGTTCCTATGGAGTCAGGGTTATATACATTAGTCCACTGGAACTGATGCTATCCTGCACTGTAGCTGTTAGAGGTGCACCGGTGCAAATCGTCCGATTTCAAATTTATATGCATGGGCGCTGCGCAACATTGTTGTAAAGTCAGTAAACATTAGCCTAGCGACACCCATCTGCATCGCACCAACCCTTCTGTCTAGTAGTTATTTTTTTTATTATGTTTTTTAAGATATTTTTTTGCGGCTTACGCCTTTTATTGGTTTTTGAAGGGACAGACAGTAGGCTGACAGGAAACGGGAGAGAGATGTGGGAAGACATGCAGTAAAGGCCGTGTCGGGCTCGGGAGTCGAACCCGCGGCACACTGCGACTGGATTACCAGTCGGGTGCCCAGGCGGTTACGCCACCGCCTGGGCCTGTCTAGTAGTTCTTACGGGGCGGGGCTACACTGGGGACGGAATGGAACCGTACACAACCAGCTGGCTGCAACGACAATTTGTCCGTCCCGTGGGGAGTTCCGTATATACTGTTTTTTTTTCTTTCTTCTGAAGGTGAGACGAAGTGCTGCGTAACCCACACGAAAAATAATAATAATACAAAAAATAATAAAACAATATTCCAACCGGTATCGGCCCCCGTCTAATGAAACAATACTACAACTTGTGCATCTCTAGTAAACCTACTGTATATACCTCATTGACTGGTGTCCCCCAGGGTCTATACATGGCTCCCTTCATTTTTCCTCTCCGCTCTCAAGTCTCTTCAATGAAAATAGTTGATCTACAAGCTCACACTGCATTACAGCACAAGCTTGTAGATTTGCTATTTTCACCTATTTTGACATGGCCAGAATAGAGACTCTAGGGTTTGTGTAGTTAATGTCTCCTAATTAGTTCCATAATAGGCTCCAGGGGGTCCTAGCTAAATTATTACTGTATCAAAGTCACTTTAAATACGTTAACCCAATGTTATAATTGGGCTACGGTATTTGAAAATAGCCAATGTCACGCAGTGAAGTTGTAGATTGGCATTTTTTGCGAGGTTGTGGAACTATTCCTGACTTGCATATTTGTTTCTTTTTTTACACAATAAAGCTTTTGTATTTTTCTTGAAATGTATTTGCTAATTTGTATTACTTATTGTTTTGATATAAGCTGCTATTGTTACTTCTGTGTTGTGTGCTTACATACACACATTTCTTTTTCATTCAGTATTTGTTTTATATTGTTATTTCAGAACCCTGTCTCAGTGACATGTTTGTTCTTTTCACATAATGGCTTCTGTCTATTATAGCAAGCTAACTTAGAAGAGATTCTAAGCCTGTAGTTTCAATTAGCTTGGATTCCTCATCGATGATGTCACGGTAGGCAGGTTTCTGAACTGTCCACAGCCCACCAATGCGACAGACAATGGTACCATAACGAGCATCAGTGAGGACCTAGTCTCGTGTTACCAGACGCTTGCCTCGCAATTTCCAAATGCTTTCATCATACATTCTATAGCCTATAGCATTCGGAGATTGTGGAATAGTTGTCTGGCTACGCGAGACTAGTGAGGACCAGGCCAGACGAAGACGAGGTTTAAAATGTGTTAAGTGGTCCTTTTAATATGTCTTTTTTGAGGGGCGAGATACAGGTTTATCTTGTCTAGACAAACATTAAAATGCCATTGACAATGATGTTTGTTTTGTCACTAACAAGCATTAAAGGCCATTATGAACAGTTTAATGTTTGTTTTGTCTGTCACTGAGCAAATCGGCATATATGTTATGTTATCGCGATGACGTAAGATGATAGGGTTGGTAAAGCGCCCCTCACTTCACATGGGTGTGATTTTTTTTTAACTCAGAATCAGCTTTATTGTCACATCACAGTAAACAAGTAAAAAGGTGGGTGGAATTAGTTTTTGTGCATAGTTATCTGCTATTGCTGAAACAAAGTATTTTTACTACTTTGTAACAATTACATTTCGTTCAACCCAGAGTTGTGGGTGACCAATCAGAGCCCATGCAATTGATGCAAAGTGAGACTTTTTTGCTGTTGGAATCTGTTCGTAACTGCCTCTTGGAAATAAATCTTCCACACAAGTTCCAGACTAATATCTACACAGTGATATTAGTCTGGCCATCCCATTTGCAGACCGGGATCAGAGTTCCAAACTCTGAACCGCGTTCAGAGTTTGGAAGCACGCGTTTTCAGTAAAGCAATGTCCTGGCCCTGCTGCCTCTTGCATTATGTGCTAATTCAAAACAGGTGGCAGTTGAGTGATAGGCTATCTAACGAGCACTTCCAAACTCCAGCACTTAGAAAAAGAATCACCTGCAAGGACACAAAGTAGCTCATAACATGTCTGCAGTGGATTTTTATGAAACAAACACTTTGAGGATAGAAAGAGAATATAATTCAAGCTTTCCGTACAGCTGCAATGTCGGTGAGTTTGACATTATTTAATACAATTAGATAGGACGTTTCTGTTTGGATGAATGGGCTACCATTAGAAGTTGCACCTGGGTAGCACCCAAGAGGAGAATTAGCAAGAGAGGCCAACTTTGCTTTACTTCCTGTATCTGCGTGAGGTGGGCGGTAACATTATTAGGAGACAGGAAGAATGTTGGAGTCTATTCATTTCCAATGGGAGAGTGAACGTGAACACAGCTTCTATTTCATACCTACTGACCGCCAGAGGGCGGTGATTTCATCACCTGGATATACATCGCGCGCACGCGCAGAGGTCGAATATTAATACCAACACTGTCACTCGTGACCCCCTGTGGGCGTGAGCCACCGATATAGGTGCCCAGTTCACAGGGTTCATCCTCTTTCATCTTTGAGCGCAGGTCGATTTATTTTATTGAGCTCCTGCTACTAGCCCTTCGAGGCTGTATGGGGGGGCTCTCGACGCCGGTCATGCCTATAAGCCTCGTAACCGTTCGGTTGGGGCTACCTTGCGTCCTCCAGAGGCTGCATGGTTGGCGGCGATAATTTTCCGCCGGGCTCCCTGGTCCAACTATTATGTTGGACTTTATTTTCTACAGGTAAGTGAGTAGCACTGACCTTTAGATTGCCTTCTGGGGGTGACCAACGAGACAGGGTCCCTAACCCTGGACTTAATGGCAGCATTGCTTCTCTGGTGGTGGCACTAGATGAAGCCTTCGAGCTAGTATGGCTATTGCCCATGGCCGCACGCAGTGTAGAGTCACTGGTCTGCCAACTAGATCCATGCCACGGCAGCTGGACTGGGACGTGTTGGACGGTCCCTTAATGGTCACCTCATCCTGGCCCTCTGGCCTGCGCGCATTGATGCGCAGGCACGGCACCTATGGGTGATGCTTGTTCTAGGCGTTAGCTTACGTGGTAACTAACTACCCTGATGATGTCGGGGCCTAGTGTGGCCCAGAGGGGCGGCCACGGCGGGTTAGTGAGCCCGCCTGGCGACCCAGAGCCCCTGGATGTCCCAGGTTCAATGCCAGATCCGGCCAGCAATGTGTCCATGTGTGTCCCGGTCTGAGCCCCTAATTGCTCCCCGAGCGCTGTAGAATGGCTGCTCATTGCTCCTAGTAGCAATAAGATGGGTAAATGCAGGGGACACATGTTGCGTATGTGCAACCGTCGTACAGCTGAACTAGCTTGCACATCAATTATAGACTCAGCATTCTAACAGGCCCCACTTTCAGGGAAGTACAGTGGGACACTTAACACTCTGCCTGTCGTTCCAGGGCGGATGTTTGGGCCTGCCACCCAACAGACCTTGCAGCATAGTGCACGGTGAACAAGCAGTTTGGTTCAACTGAAGGTTTCTCCTTGATTCATGATGTGACTGATGACGGTGGTGGTTTTCGCCTGATCCTCGATCTCAGACCTACCAGCTGCCTCTGGTCATGTATGCTGGGCACAGTGGATGTGCTCCAGGCGGTGCCAGATTGAGAATGGTCTGCAAGCATGGCCTTGCTTAAACTCTTAGAGTTAATGGGGGGCTGACGGACAGCTTCCACTGACCTGTCTCGTCTTGGACGAGTACAGTGCTGCCAGCCAGTTCCTCTGGTTGTTGGGCACACCGAAGCAACGTAGACAGTTGCTTCTCTAGGGCTGCTTTCATTGCACCCTTTTACATGTTCTGTCTATAATTTCTGGGCCTCGAACCCCAGAATTCTGCCTGCCACCGTGGATACGGTTGGGTTACTGTTTCAGTTATGTACAGGCATTTAAGCGTGCTTCGCTCTACTGCCTACCATCTCCAGCCAGTGTCTGTGATGTACTGGGCCAGTGTGCAGGGGACTTGGCCCTTGGGATGTTTAGACTTTGTTCGTAACATGATATGTCAACAGTCTATCTTCCGACCCACTAAGGGGTCGCTCGATCCAGTCAGTCTCTGCAGGAGGTCTTGCCTCATCTTGCTGGTTTCATAGCAATGCTCTTGTTGGGTATACAGTCCAGGCGGCGGACATGCTTCCCATTTAAGCCTCTTGGATCCGATGATGTTTTGTATCACTGGGCATATGTACGGCAGAGCAGGATCTTTGGCCTTGCGCGCTTGGCGTGTGGCCAACTGTAGTTCTCCCTTCCGGCGCTGACCGTTAAGGGCAAGACACTCTGGCCCACCCCTGGCCAGGCGACTTCTTGTAAGTCTTCTCTACACTGCCACTTTTGGTGTCGTGTATCCTTCACAGGATAGGCAGAGGCAGTCGCACAGTAGTATGGTGCCACCATACCGGTCAGGAAGTATGAGTTTCCATGTTTCCGCCTCAATTTGTTTTTCATATTGGGCGGGCTATACGCGACTTGAGGTTCGTTTTTGGTTACCACTGCAGCCGAATCATCTACTGCAGCTTCTCGGTGAAGTGCTTTGGCCTCCCCACAGACAGAATCCCCTGTCACAGTTTAGGGAGAGGGTGCATTCTCACCCGGGTCACCTTCGGCTGCTTAAACTGACCACTGACAATCATGCCTATTGTCCGAACCCTACTTGATTCTTGTGCATCCTGCACCAGGGCGTTGCACGCCAACACAAGTAAACTGTGGTTTAGTTGAGACAAAGCACCACCATGTTGCTCTGTGTTTTCAATACCTGCCTGTGATATTGGCAGCCTTAACCTCTCCACCAGGAGAGTAATTGTGATTGAGAACTGTTGTGCCCAGTACGGGCCCTGAGAGCCTATTATGTTAGACCTACCACATGCACTTGGTGGTCAGAACGGCTCTTCATTGGCTATGATGGCTCTAATAAAGGTTGCGCTCTCTCTGGACAGCGCCTGTCACACTTTATTGTGGGTATGCCATCAGCCACGCTGACGGGGCGAGCAATCGCCCCCTACCATCTGGTACGAGGTACCACTCTACCAGGTTTGGATGGACTTTGTCCCCAGCCCTTGGATCGGGCCGTTCTCAAATGGCTATCAGCTAGTACCATTTGCCCTCACTGCTACCCTACGGAAGTGAATAGGTTGTCTTCAGGCCCTGCCTGGTGCCTGAGACTGGGATGCCGATGGGTCTGGGTTTACCATTCGCCAATCCCTCTTATGTCTTCAAGGACTTTCTGCCTTTCACGTTGGCTAGCCTATCAGTTTGCTCCACAGCCAGGCATGGAGCATTCTAGTACCTGCCTATTGCGCCCTGTCCGGGCTCTGTGGCACGGCATAGCTGTGATGGCTGTTTGGTTGTTTTTGTCTGTGATAAAGGGCACAGGAAGGGCTGTGCCTTGATTCAACAGAGACTAACGCAACACTTAGAGGTACTTTGATTGTTGCGTTGAGGTAGATTTTTTCAGTAGGCCTCAAGGCCTCCCCAGAGGCATTTTGACATGCCAGACCAGGGGGTGGACATCTGTGCTGCCAAATGGGCTCCATCTGTTTTGGGCTTTTGCCAAGAGTCAGCCAACCTGACTCTCCCTCACCCTGTGGTGACGGCTGTTTGGCTGTCCATTAGATCTGCAAACCGACCTCGGTAAGCGCAGATTCCTCGTGACCATGTTGGTATGAGTCATCCAGGTGATGAAATCACCGCCCTCTGGCGGTCAGTAGGTATGAAATAGAACGCAAGTTATGTATATAACTATGGTTCTATGAATACCGGATGACCGCCAGAGTTCATTGTCACTCGGAATCCCGACGAAAAGATTTCATGAGGATGAACCCTGTGAACTGGGCACCTATATCGGTGGCTCACGCCCACAGGGGGTCACGAGTGACAGTGTTGGTATTAATATTCGACCTCTGCGCGTGCGCGCGATGTATATCCAGGTGATGAAATCACCGCCCTCTGGCGGTCATCCGGTATTCATAGAACCATAGTTATATACATAACTTGCGTTCTGAACCATTCCTTAACTCCATGGTCACTGAACTAAATACTGGACCAAATCATCACAAGGCACACAATGTTCGGAGTTTTAGGGTTGAAGCCCTCTGAAGGGGCTAGTGACAGGCAGCACACATTGTCATTACTCGTGTTTCTCATTTATTGACCACAGGTAGGGCCTGACCAAAGTACACAGGTAATAAACCTGGAAAATCAAGGAAAATAAAACTGTATTACGATCACAAATATACTCTTTTGAATATAGAATGCAATAATTAACAGTACAATATTACAACATACTCTTAAAATATATTCACTCACTCTCACTGAATATAACTGCTGAATATAAATGCAAACATTGTTTCACAGCTCCTCTCACTACTGATATAACAAACTGCATAATAAATATGTACTCCCTGAATATACACTATGCAGTACATACTCAATCATACACATAGATATATATATACACATCATGTACATGGAATATATATAATGAAGTAACATAATGTAGCAGCTTCTTTAACTGTTACTACAGCGGGCTGGAATCTAGCATTAACTACATTACCCAGAATGCATTTCACTTAGTTGCCTGCGCAGAACAGACGCAGCATCTCACTCACAAGCCAACAACGCGCCACATCGCAACGCGCTGTGAGCTTGTAGATCTGTCCTTTTTTACATCTGGGACACAGCGCTGTGCTGAGACGTCACGTGAGCCGCGAACTTTAAAGAAGATAACATTACTGCGAGTCTGCGTCGCAGATTTATCAAGAAAACGAGAATAAACCGGCTTAAAGAAGAGGGAGGAGTTATTGAGGTGAGTGCAAAGAATTTGACTGTTGACAACTGGGGGAAACTTTATTTTAGAAATGTGTATACGTTTGTACACCTGTTGTGTTTTGTCGACGGATATAAGCTGTTATGGTATGGAAATCAAGTAGGCTATCACACCGCCTAAACTCTCGCTGTCTGTCTGTCTGTCTGTCTGTCTGTCTGTCTGTCTGTGTGTGTGTGTGTGTGTGAGAGAGAGAGAGAGAGAGCGTGCGAGCGAGCGAGCGATAGTAGTTTGAAACCATTTGGAAGCTGTGAATGTCTGAGAGCACGCTAATTGCTAAAATGCGCTTTGCGTGCGCTTTTCAGGTGTGTGTGTGTGTGTGTACATTTTCTGAAATAGTACACAGAATGTGTGGAAATGTTGTCAGCTGACAAGAACAGATTTACAACCTGTAATTTGTATGCTTGCTTCTGTTTGCTTGTATGTAGGACTGTACCCTCCCTGGCACAATGGTGTATATCCCTAGTGTGTACCAGTAGATTGTATTACTGTATATGCTGTATATGCATATTACACCATGCTTCATGGTGTAAATATATCAATATTGTATACAAATACATTATGTTGGTATAGTTCAGACCTATTATTGTATAGTGAACTATTTTTTATGTATTGTCTTTGCAGCTTGTTGTACCAGTACTGGATCTGTTTTTGGGGCAGCACCACCTCAACCTGCACTACACTTTCCATAGATGTTGGTATAGTTGGTTTAGACCATCTGTTACAGTTTTACATGTCGTTGTGGTAGTTTTACATACATAAAAAATAATATTAGAAATCTACATTGTGGGCACAGACCAGAACATGCAGACACTACCGATATCACACTATTGAGAGTAGTATTACTCTCAATAATACTCAGTATTATCTCAGTAGTGATTATTGTGTACTAATAGTGAACTATGGTGTGGTGCAGCTGTTTGTACCTAGTGGATTAGGGTTTAAATATTACAACATCTTATTGTGTACTGCATCATCTATTTTCTGCAAAGTGTTCTCTCCAGAATAGGAGTGCTAGGTTTAAAGTGGTTAATGTAAATATTATATAGGTACCTCCAAAGGGTGCTGAGAGACATGGCCCTCATTTATCAATCGAGTGGAAATTCTGCCCCAAATTCGACTGTAGGATTCGTAGTACACCCACGTCGGGTCGGCATTTACAAAGTGATCGCAGACAGCTGTTCCTTCCTAATTTCATTCCTAGCAGTGATAAATGTGACGGCTGAAATCAATCTGGCACGCCCTATAAAATCTAGCCGTGCCCTCGGTTTTGCGACATGAACAACTGCAATACGACCTGGAAACCATGGTTACAGGGAAAAAAAAGTTTCTGCTGCCCCCTCCCATACACACACACACACACACAGACGCACGCACGCACAAGCAACTTGTTGTATCTTAAATAAATAAACCTGCATGAATTAAATAAAGCTGTAGGACTACGCTGTCTGTTTCTCCTCTCGCTTCGCTTCCCTTGCTGCCCGCATCACCCCCCCCCCCCCCACGCACGCACGCACATATCGCAATTTGCAAGCAACTGTCACTGTGTGTTGTTAGTTGTATATTAAATTATTAAAGTATTTTTAATTTAATATACAACAAGATATATTGGTGAACGAAAACCTGAACCTGTGAACCATGAATTAAATAACAAATAGGCACACACACGCTGCTGTTTTGCATAGGTGCTCCTCCTGTCCTGTCTGTCTGTCTCTCTCTATCACTGTGGTCCGTCCGTGACCGTGACCAACTGACCATGCACCGCACGTTCGACAGACTATTTAGATTGCCTCGCAGTCGCTGCAGTGGCTGGGCACTGGTGGTGGTGGGCTGGCTGGGTAGCCTACCTATATCTCCGATGCGGTTCCCACGTGCGCTGGCACGGTACATTTGGCATTCGAGCGACGCGTCGGGTTTATTAAACGAGGAGGAGATTGCACATACCGTAACTCCAGAAAGACATCGGCCTGCTGTAGATTAGGCTACAGTAGGCTACCCACGTTGGGACTCTCCGCAGCTGCAGCACTGCACTAGCCTATAGTACTCTCCAACGTCCCGTCATGGAAATATTTCAGCACAGACAGCCCAAATCCTCGCATGTATGCGCTCATGCAAAACACTGTTTAAATGGCTTAAGCATCTAACTTGCAACATTGTTTTTAATTGCGCGATTTTAATTACTTGTAAAGTTGGAAATCTCCTACTAATTTCATATGACACAAAGACACATCTTATATGTATTTAGCCCATATATACCTATACAGTTTTATATAAACATTTTAGGAGTGAATACATATGTTTAGATGCCTGTGACAGCCTCTCAGCTGGTCAAACAATGCTGCTCCGCTGTTCTACGACAGAAAAACAGGTGAGGACAAAGCGTACGACAGCTCCCGACCAGACGTGAGTTTTGTCTTGGCAAAAGATCATTTTCAATCTTTGGCGCAAATCGTAAATGCCGAAAATTGCGGTAATTTCGACGTACACCCATATTTTGGCGTACGCACGGTTGATAAATGAGGGCCCATGGTGTTGTCGTCACGACCGTCTGCTCCTCCTTGAGCATATGGAGGCCAATATGCAGGACTTCATCTAAGGTACCTCCTCACAACACATTGCAATATACAGCACATTGTGAGTTTGTAGCTTTGTAGCTATTTTCTCTTCGTAATCCAACAGATTGACTGCTCCAGAAGTTCATGTGTCCATACATTGTTCTCTCAACTTCTCTGCCTCCCGCCAAAGCCTTGCAGGGGTGTACAGCGGCTGACGACAAGACTGCAGCAGTGGAAGGATGTCCGTGCTACCTGATGTATGGTGCCATGGCCCATGATGCCATCTGGCAGTATACTAGCAAGGACCAGCTGCAAGATGTCCAGATGTCTATCGAACGCTGCATTGTGAACCGCATCTTCAAACTGGCCTTCCATCCCACCCAGGATAGCGATATTCTAAGAGATCAGTGAGTATTTAGACCAGCAGTGCCATGCTGACTCCGTCTATCTCAACAAACAGTGATCCAGTTCCCTCTGCTACTCTTCCTGTCAGAAATGTGTAAAGTTTTAACCACTTAAACCCACCGAGACTTAGGAAACTGAACCTGCTCTCTACTTTGTCCACTTGCTTCTGTCTGCAGTCTCTACAACAAATGTCTTTGCCAATTTCTTTCTTTTTCTTTTTTTTCTTTTTTACAAATGTTACCCCCACAATAGGCATGTTCAAGTGGTAAATAACAGGAGCTGTGTCTATTTTAACACTTATCTTCTATTCTTCCAGGAGTTTCCACAAACATAACTTGCTGAGTCTGGTCTGGTCCCCGGAGCAGATAACTTTGTATCCGTACTTGTTCAAGAGTTTGGACCTGGCCACTGTCCTGCAGTGTCTTCAGAACGAGGTATGTACTGTATAGAAAACCCTTTTACTGTTAATGTGTCTAAAAAAAATAGGATTTTAGCTTTTATATCGCACTCACCTACCCTTGTCTGTTTTGTAGGACACAAACCAGAACAGAATAACTGCTTGGTCTCCTGTGCTTTCAGAGGATTCCTCCTACATAAGGATGTGTACAGGTAAGGCACAGCATTTCTATGTACAGATAATTCAGTATGCTTTATCACTGTAATAATGACGATTGCCTATATATTATATTGTTGTTGTTGGGTGAATGCCTTTTAACTCCAAAATAGCTACTGATTAAACTGGTATAAGTGAATATCAATAATAAATAATAATGTTTACATTTAGCTCTACTGAATGTAGTTGCAGGAGTCTGGCAGTGACAATGCACTGGCACCAAATGTATCTCCATGGCACTTTTCTCCAAAGCACTTTATATAGACACAAAATAGTGATGCCAGGTGCAGTTCACTATAATTTTACCAGCTAGAATGGAAGTCAAATGATGTACAGCATAAAATACTTTTAACTCTCAACACCTACAGTATAGACAGTTGTAGATTTGCTCCTGATCCGATTCCAATAATTCGATTTTGAGTATCCGATTTTATTCATTGTCTTTACTATATTCTTATTGTCTTATTTATTTTTTCCTAGATCCCGAGCTGTTGATGATACATTTGACACCCAGGCCTGACAACAGCCATTGAAGAACAGAGCTGTAGCAGTGAAGCAGACCACCATGTTGAAACAACCAGTGATCAAGTTATACAGAACAGGTATGTTCTGTTTTATTATGTTTTGATTGGTTGAATAGTTTATTGAACATAATGTAAAAACAGAGTACAGTAAAACAATGAGTTCAAAAGGGATAGCACCCTATGCAATCAATTCATATTCATGACATGAAGAATAACAACAAAATTCAATATCATCTATCTATTATTATTATTATTATTATTATTATTATTATTATACAGTAGAGTAGACTGTTAAAAGTGTGCCTGCTTTTGTCCAAACTTTCATGGGGAAAAAATGTTCTCTTCTTATCAGGTCCATATTGGCTCTGGTGTGTGGCTGGCACCAGAAGAAGACCCGGGACATGGTGACGGCAAACACCAAATGCCCCACCAGCAAGGGAGAGGCCAACCGCCCCTGACCGCAGTAAAACCGAAGGCAGACGGAGCCTCGGAGGTATGTTTACTGACTGAGGAAAATGCATTTTTGCATAACTGAAACAGGGGTTTAAAGGACCCCGTCACCGCATTTTCAACTTATCTTCATATAATTGCTCCGTACTAAAACACATTTTAAGATGGCACTATTTATGTTTACTCACTCTGTTTCATTGGTCAGCTGTGGACAGTTTAGAAACCTGCCTACCTTTGACATCATTGGTAGGCAGGTTTGGGCGGAAAAACATGAGCTTTTTAATTATTAATGCAAGAACAATGGCTTCTACTTCAGCGTGCAAACGTTCCAGGTAGAGACAGATTGTAGTTTCTATTTGCTTGGAATATCTAGTGGTGATGTCACTGGAAGGATGGTTTTTGAACTGCACATCCCACCAGTGGCAGAGCGAGTAGACAGAAATGGTCCAAGTGTTGACAATTATAATAAAGTTATTTTTCAAAACATGACAATGCATACAACTCACCCCATGTAATCCTTAAGCTAACCATATATGTTTTGATGGTGGGGGTTCTTTTCTTTCAGACCGTTGCCATTGGTGGCTGCAGAAGCAGAACATTAATGGGGCAGAATTCTCAGAGGAAGAAACTCATGGGGAGATACATCGGTGAAGAAATTCAGGACATATAAACCGGAAGGGCAAGAAATATTGTGTATGGGTAGGTGCGGGGGACCGATGGTGTGGGATTATGTCACAGCCCCACCAGCAGGGCAACTTTTGGTTAACATAGTTTTAGATGGCCATGCACAGAATTGCCTAATTGTAGCATGTGCTCACGCATATACTGTACATTGTGACTATACATGCCATGATGCCTCTGGCCCCCAATGGGAGCTCTGTGTGTGAGAGAGACTTTTGTATAGCCTACTGTTTTTTTAAATATATATACCACGGGCTCCTGGCGGAAGTTCACCATGATCATGCATTCTCTCCAGGCAAAGTTTATTATCTGCATATCAGAATACACCTGAATACACGTAAATACCAGCTATCATATTAAACCAGCATAGACCAGCAAACCCTACCAGCATAAGCTGGTGACCAGCAAAACCATCATAAATACCAGCTACCAGCATAGACCAGTCAGTCACCAGCTAAAACCAGTATAAGCTGGTGACCAGCAAAACCATCATAAATACTACCTTAAACCAGCATAAACTGGTGACCAGCAAAACCAGCATAGACCACCAAAACCTAGCTGGTCAGTCACCAGCTAAGACCAGCAAGATGGCATCCAAAACACACTCTAAAGCTGGTCACCAGCTAAGACCAGCAAAAGGTGACCAAAACACACTCTAAGCTGGTCACCAGCTAAGACCAGCAAAAGGTGACCAAAACACACTCTAAGCTGGTCACCAGCTAAGACCAGCAAGAAAGTTGCTGGTCCAGCTTATGCTGGTTTATGCTGGATGTTTCAGTAGGGGTAGGGGTGGGGCTTAAAATACCTTAACCATCCAGGTGTGCCACTATAGGGGAGGGCCTAAATGGGCCCGGGTCCACCCACTTGTACGACTGGCCCACCAGAGAGCAATATATTTTCTTACTTTTTTTTTGAGGGGCGATATAGCCTCTCCTATGTCCAGCTTTTGGTGTGTGTAACCCAAATTGTGTCCTATAACACAAACATTAAATGCCATTGACAATGAACGGACAATTTTGAGTGTTTGTCTAAAACACAAACATTGCGTAACACAAACATTGATGGCGAAGGTGAGGACACACAAATTGTGATTGGCCCGGAATGAGATGATGTATGATGATGTACAATGATGAGAGCACACGGGCGTGATATTTGTATTAATTAAATACACAATAAAGCCAGTTTCCCTTTTGGGTAATGCACCTAAACACTGTTTGTACATATAGCATTCTTGTGTAGACTCCAGGGCCCTTTCTTGTTGTGCTGCAACACAGACACTGTTCTTCCTCCTTTGGTTTCTGCAAAATGCCCACCTATAGTGCATGGGGACAGACCGGTCTGCAGAAGACACGTGATAATGTAAAGAAAACACATGTTTTAGTTACTCCACTGCGCCCTCTATCTACTCTACAGATCTTGTCAATAGAAAAATCACATTGTCCAGATTCTTAATTCCTTCCGGTGAAATATTTTCTTTCCTGGTCAAAAAGTGCATTTTTTACGTGTGGTGGGGGGGCTACTGGGGAATGTAGGCTTTCGACTCCACAAAACCGTCTTTGTATTGGTGAGTAGCGAAAGTGTTAATTGTTTTTTTATTTTTGCAGCAGTCGACAAAGACAGGCAGTGCAGCCTTTCATGCGTGCACAGGAAGTTGAAAGTATACCAAAGCATTAAGTCCTCCTAACGTTATGGACCAGAGCTATATTACCCCAGCAGCCCGGCCCCAGAGGCATGCTGGGAAGTCAGCCTCAGCCCCTGACATCCGGTACGCTAGTATTTTGGAAACCCACACACAAGGGCTACATTTCCTGTGGGGTTCGTCAGTGGTTCATAAACTATAGTTTGCTCTATTCTTCCACCACCAGCAGCACTTCTGATTCAGCTATTCACTACTCACTAAGAAATACTCTTAATAAGGTCTGCTGGTGTCAAAATGTGATGCACTCCTGGACCACTTAACTTCAATTCATGACTTTTTGCAAAGAATATTTTGTAGAAACCTTCTGTTTGCAGTGAACATAATTAGAATAGATTTATTTTTAGACACATTTGCACAAATAAGACTGAATTTTATTTTTCCAAGTGTAACTTGAGACTGTAAGAAAGTTGATTTAAAATAAAATATTAGGGTCAGCGACAGTAGAGGTGATCTGATCATCTGAGTGACTCTGGTATGTATAAGTCCTCCAGTACAGTGGTTCTCAACCAGTGTTGTTTTTGGCAGCAAATTTAGATTTTAGTTTTAGTCATAGTCTCTTGAATAGTTTTCATTTAGTTTCAGTCACATTTTAGTCACCTGGAATGTTTTAGTGTTAGTCTAGTTCTAGTGTAAAAACGTACGACGTCATCAAGGCCCGCCAAAATACATTTTAGTTGACTAAATCAACTAGATTTAGTCGACTAAAATCTTATGAGATTTAGTCGACTAAATCTACAGTTGATTTAGTCAACTAAAATGTATTTTGGCGGGCCTTGATGACGTCGTACGTTTTTACACTTCCTGAAAATAGCCGATCTACAAGCTTGTATAGATCTGCTATTTTCAGCATGCAACCTAGTGTAAAATGACTGGTCCACTAGTCCCATTTTAGTCTAGTTTTTATTTGTCGACGAAATTGTCAGTATATTTAGTCTTAGTCATCATAGCTTAGTTTTCATTTAGTTTTCATCAGTGAAAAAAGGTTAGTCGACGAACATTTTTCGTCTTAGTTTTAGTCGACGAAATCAACGCTGGATCTGAACTCATTTAATTTGGCGTTGGGAACATGTTGCGACCACATGCAACAGGTTCCTAACACTGACGTCGACCCCATTATGCATAACCTTCCGCATGAAAGGCATATATGCTCTAACGCTAACCACTACACTAGGACGGCCCGGCCGTATAGGTCACATTTACTGTGAAAACCTGCATCTCTGTGTGTTAGTCACGCCTCCATATATGGTCACGCCTCGTGACACCACGCCTCCATATATGGTCACGCCTCGTGACACGTCATGCCACCATATATGACCCATCTCTGAAGATCACAGCCTCATCTAACCCTGGATAACCATACATGGAGAAGACTTCACCTATAGATCTGCATATATGGAGCCGGGCCAGCAACTCTACATCTGAACTCAAACCTCAAACCCTTAGATCTCCATATATGGAGCTGACCTGTTCTGACATTCCATATGTTGATCCTTCCCTACCCGCCCTTCCTGTTCTGACATTCCATATGTTGATCTGACCTCATCAAACCATGTACACTCAAGACACGCTCCATATATGGCCAGTACAGAATTCATTACATATCTTGATCTGACCCCCCCATGCCAAAGCGCCTTTTTAGGGCGAGGTCGCTTCTCTCGCTTCTCGTCTTACTGTGTATATTAAACAGTGTAATTGAGTATATTTACTATGCAATTATTCTCATCACATACCGGTATCAATTGTATTTTTTTAATTATGATAAAATGTAGTCGTGAAGAATATGTTGCGTTGAAGTGTCCAATCCATTATCCGAACTGCTGTCTGCTGCAGATAATTGATTGATTCATTTTTCTCAATGGAAGAGATTTCCTTCTTTCTTCCTTCCAGATAGTACTGTATCTTTAAAGGGGAATTCCACTCATTTTCAAAATGTGTCATTAATATACCTTAGAGCTGTGTGGAAATAATAAAAAGTCCCCCCCCATTCTGTGTTTCCTAGAACTGGAGGTCTGGGAAAAAATCATTAATATGGTGATGTTAATGATTCACCAATGTTAATGATTTTTATTATTTCCAACAGCTCTAAGGTATATTAATGACATAGTAAAATGTTGAAAATGAGTGGAATGCCCCTTTAAAGTCATACTGTGTAACCTTTTCAATGAAAATTTATTTTATTGTTATTATAAATATTTCACTGGCATATGTTTCCCAATAACAATTCTATGTGGGGGGGGGGGGTTGTTTGTTTTTTGGAACTTCTCTAAACTCTATTTTGAACCGGACTGTCTGCCTGACACACCAAAAATTATATTATATTAAATTAAATTCAGATTTTTGACGTCCCTATTTTCTTTTCTTTTATTCGCACAGATCCACTATTCCTAACGATAGTTGAAGCCCAGTGGCCATACATACATTTCACACAAGCGTCTTAAGTTTCTTCTTCTCAGATATTTGGGCTTGCAGCTGCGGTCACACTTCCACCTTCTAGAGGTGATAAAGCATCGTCTTATACTCTACTAGTCTTGTTGTGAACTTTTTGTAGTGGCTCTCTGAAGTCTACATAGGCTCTTGTCTACATTCACCAATATTGTGTATTATGCATACTTGGAAGTATTGTGATGCCTTGTGTTTTGATCATTTCTTGCCATTGACACCATTCAGCTTGTGGGTCATATTACTCTTGTGCAGGGACGTGCACACATAGAAATCAAAGGGGGCTTCAGCCTCTGCCCTTTTACCCGTCTGTAAAACAACCGCCCTTTCCAGACCACGAATGCAGCATTTAATATAGTGAAAGAAATGCAAATGGAACTCCTTTCCATGCCTTTCCACGCATTGCAGTGTGACGCGTTGTGAACTTGTAGATCTGCTATTTTCGCTATTTTTGTCCAAGAGTGCCCTCTTACGGGATTTTAGCCCCTGGCCCTCTAACACTCTCTGCACGTCCCTGCTCTTGTGAGTCTGTCTTGTCCTTTCCTTGCTGTGGTTCTGTTCATTGCCTTTCAATATTAGGCCTACCACCGGTTTAGACGAGCGGAGACGCATCTAAACGAGTTAGATTGTATTGCTTTTTCATATGCCTCCTCTCCAGTTGACATGATTTAATTACAAATATTTCAATAAATCAATAATTAAGACTTGCATTAATTTGTAGTAAAACATTTCATTTGTTTAATTGTATTCAAGTGGGACGGTTTGTGACACTTAAGAGTACATTTATATGTCAAAAGGTGGCCTTACAGTAGCCGATAATCGGGCATTTTTTGACGCTCGGGGGGTGCCCGACTCAATCGATCTGCTCGGGGCTGCTCAAAGCGCGATCGGGATCGGCCCGATCAACATCAAGAATGTTTGATATTTGCTCTGCCCCGCTCCGATTATCCTATAGTGTGTGGTGCTATCAGATTTCAGATTGAAAAAAATCGGCTAGTGTAAGGCCACCTTTAGGCAAGTCATATTTCAATATTGTGAGCTTGTAGATCTGTTCAAGCTGTTACTTTGGGCATGTTTATCTGTAAAGGCAGACCGATTAATCGGACCGATTAATTCATCGGTTTGATTGATTAATCGAACCGATGCCGATTAATCTAAAAACTGAAATCGAAACTAATTATTATATAAAAAAGATATAGAAATATATGATGGCACGATGAAATGTAGCCTAGATATACAAATCTTCATACAAAATCTACATCATGGAAACACATAATTCCATGGGCAAACATGGGCAAAAGAATATCTCAATATATCTCACATAATTTGTGATTATTGGATTATCAGATGTCTGCTTGATTAGAACGGGAAATGGTGACACTGGGATTTATTTCCAGAACGTACCTCACTCAACAGACGTGATGTTCTAGAAACTAAACATAGGCCTATATGTTATATTACAATACCAGGTGAATTGACATGAAATGACATTAATATTGTCATAAAATAACATAACAAAAATGTATATCATAATAATTATAATGTGAATTAAACACATTGAACCAGTGAATATTCATAACAGCAAACGTATCCGTATTAATAAGTACAGTATAAGCTCTCTGCCGAGTCTGCCTGGTTAACACTGTTGCATTATATGGTCTTAGGCCGCCATCTAGCGGTCAAACATAGTAATGGCCCAATTCAATGACTGTCGATTCGGCACAGTGAATTAACTAATTTACTGGCAGGGCTGGACTGGGTCAAGAATTCGGCCCTGAAATTTGGCCCAGACCGCCCCACCACAACCAGCAAGCAGATGGCAGAAACTCTACAGCCCCGCTCTGTCGAGGCACACTCAAACAAACCTTAATACCACCACTTTTACTGAAAAACATCCATGTAAAAATAATATTAAAGCAAGGGGGGGCGGCCCACTCATTGGGCGGCCCACATGGGCATGCCCTGTACTTCAAGTGGCCAGTCCAGGCCTGGCTCCCATTCTCCATATGCAGCCTGCCATCTTACCATATAAGTTAATGGCAAGGTGCTACCTAGGTGCAACTTCCATAGGCAGCCCATTCATCCAAACAAAAAAGTCCTATCTGATTGTATTAAACAACGTCAAACTCACCAACATTGCAGCTGTACGGAAAGCTTGAATTATTCTCTTTCTATCCTCAAAGTGTTTGTTTTATAAAAATCCACTGTATACATGTTATGAGCTACTTTGTGTCCTTGCAGGTGATTCTTTTTCAAAGTGCTGGAGTTTGGAAGTGCTCGTTAGATATCACTCAACTGCTCTGTGTACCACCTGTTTTGAATTAGCACATAATGCGAGAGGAAGACACTGCTTTACTGAAAACGAGTGCTTCCAAACTCTGATGGAAACATGGCCGCGGTCTGCAAATGGGCAATTGAGTCATATGGACATGGCGACGTCCCTTCCTTCCATTACGTTCCTTGAGCACCAACACGGAAGCTTGCCCTCACTTGAGAGCATTCGCCCCAGAGCCGGAAGAGGCGTCTACCTTTCTATGTCTATTGTTTGGACTATTTTGTACAGTCTATGGTTTGGACATGTGCAGAGGAGGGATGAGCAGAAGGCAGAGGAGAACAGGGATGGACAAAGGGTCACTCTGGGCACACCTAAGATTCCATGCACGGACAAAAGAAGCTGTCTTTTGCGTCATTTCCGGGTTTTTAGACAGCTGGTGGATGGAAATGAAACTCCACCCACGCGGCAGATTGCCGCGTCGGCCAGATTCCCGGAAAAGCTTGCCCCACTGGCATTCTGCCGCGTGGGTGGAGCTTCATTTCCATCCACCAGCTGTCTAAAAACCTGGAAATGACGCAAAAGACAGCTTCCTTTGGCCGCGCATGGAAGTTCAAGTGTGCCCAGGCTGATAGAGGAGGAAGAGCTCTTTTTTAGTTTTAGGGTTTTTCTTCGCCGTCTTAATTGTTCTAGAACAATTAAGACGGCGAAGAAAAACCCCAAAACATTTTGCAAGGAAAATACAAACATTTAAAAACTTGTTCAACTAGTAAATAGTGTAAATAGCAAATGTACAACTTAAAGTTCACAACGTGTTGCAAAAGCAAAAAATAAGGCTTCATAAAGTGGAAGGAACATATCTTACATGTCAATACAGTATTGCAACTCTTTTACCTGCACCCTAGCTGTGAATAAAGGGCTTTAATTGTGAGTCTGCTCCAGTGCCTTCCTTCCACTATATACCAGTCCTGCTCCTGAGATGCACCAGACCAGCCTAAACTTGGCTTGAGGCCCTGTTGTACATGCAGGGCTTCATAATGTATTGTTGTAAGTATGAAGGTTACCTCATGTCCAAAACCATAGCTTCAAATTCAAACATGCGTTTCAAGCTTGTGGATCTGCTACTTTTGATGCTTTTGTGTGGTGCTGTATAGTATATATGTTCAAGCAGGACGTTAATTTATGGGGAAAAACATGCTTAAATATGGTTTGTGTGGTTCGTCATGTGGGGAGACACCACATTTCTCTTATGGGTCTCAGTCACTCTGGACTCGAGCTGAAAAAGGGTGTGAACGGCTGAGACAGAGGACTAATGATGGCTCAGGGTTGAATGTGCTAAGCTGAGGCTCCGTCAGATCTCCTGATCTGCTTTTTCTTCTTTTCTGCTGCTTTTGGAGCAATTTCTTGTTCACAAAGTTGTGGTGGAGTTGTTTGTTTTACATCGTCCGTCACTCCACTTTCCCTGATTGGCTGTGAAAAACACTGATCTGAATGGATGTAGGGTGGCTCGATTATTTTCTTATAGATTATCAACTAATCGTTATATATATATATCGATTAAAGCTTAATTGTTATTGTATATTTCGTTGCACAACAGCGATGCAATGTGTTGTGACCTTGTAGTTTAGATCAAGTCGGATATTTAGTTTTTTTTTTAATTATTTGAAACTTTTCGCCTATAAAATAGGGATTGATTATTAATAGATTAATTTATGTACGCATCGATTGTAATTTTTAATCGATTAAATCAATTTGTTTAAGTAACAGTTGCACCCCTAAATAGATTCACAGTACAGAAGTAGGCCTATTCACAAAGTATTTTCATATGCTTTCACCACCATATTACTAATATGTACATGCTGTTCCTTTGGACCATAACAGGCACATGATACAAATGCATCACATTACAACCATTTTGTTTAAATACAGAATGAATCACATCGATTGTCTTTCTTTGCCTGTGCAGCCGAATGTACTGTAAGTCACTCATGTGTGCTTTGAACAAAACAAAAACAATTGAGCCTTTGTTCAGCATTTTACAGTCCAAATAAACTGTCTTTGTTCAAATGGCAGTGTCGCCAAAAAGGAACGAGTACACTTACTGACTCAAAGTGTGTGACTGAACACAAAGTAACACTAGTTAGGAGTGTTTAATATAAAGTGTTTACTTTGCCGCAGCAGTGTTTCCAAGAACTGAAGAACCAAGAAGTAAGGAAGACATACAGTTGTACTGTATACATCATTACATCTGTATACTGTAGAAGTGTAGAGCGTAGTGTACACTCGAATTATGTCATGTCAGTACACTGAACATTAGTCAGCACCCACAACAGTTTTGGGATTGAGGCATTTACAGACTAACCACAGCGAATATGAAAATGTTAGGGGTGCACGATTATGAAATATGACCGATATTTGATCTCCGGTTATTTGCAGGGTCATATCTGCCGATACCGATTCTGATCGATTCCGATATTATACAGAGGACCACAATGGACACAAGCCTAGGCCCTAGGGGGCTTGGCCCAAAGCCTGTTAATAAAGTATTAAATCAATCAATAAAGAGCCTTTTTTCCAAGTGTTTGTTTTCACAACTGAATGACTACTGAATGAGATGAGTACACAAATTAAATGTAGAAAAATAAACGTTTATTTTTGCTTAGGATTACTTAAGATTTTACATCATATTTGATTTGGCTTTTGTTCTAGACTAGAGGTAGACAATTTTGATTTATATTGAACTCATTGATGATTTTTTTAATTTTGAATTTAAAAACAATTTAGCTGGTAAAAAGAAAACCGTTGAAATAATCTGTATTATTTTCGTTCAGATTCCGAAATGACATTTTTATGACCGATTCCGATTATGCTACCGATTAATCCTTAGAAAATGTATATTACATACAGTATCCACATGCCGCCTGGGTAATCTATGTCCATAAAACAAAAGCTATCAACAATGAATATGTGACTGAACACAAAGTAAAGTTTAATCATCATCATCCCCACCATAACATGAATTAAAAGAAACTGCAAAAGCTAATTACTTACAAGCAGTATTTACATGCAGACTGTTTGTTTGGAGAGACATTCCCCCATGTCTCTCCAATTCCCCCGTTCAACAGTCAATCTTCCTGATGTCTCCCTTGTGCCCTTGGATGGATCCCTCCATCTTCCTCAGAGAGTCCTTAAGCTCCTTCTCAAACCTCTCCCTCATCTCCTGATCCTGCATGTGTCTCCTACAGGTGAGTGTTGCTAATTAGAGCTATTCCATGTATCTCATCCACCATGTCCATGACTCTCCTTTCCCTTCTTCTATCTCACATGTTCTTTCTACTGGTATGTTGTCTCTCTTTTCCAGTAAGGAAGGTTCTCCTTCAACACTGAACAACATTTGTGTAGATCCCTTATCTCTCTGTTCTTCTCCTCCAGCTGTCTGTTAAACTCTCTCTGCATCTTGGTGGTGGAGATCATGATGTTCCTCTGGATCTCAGGCAGGAGAACCTTCATCAGGTTTCTCTCTGCTTCCACTCTGGCCTCTGCTTCGTAGGTCTCTCTCATCTCCTCGATCTCCTGAATGTGTCTCTCCTCCCTCTCTCTCCTCTCATTCTCTCTCTTTGCTCTAAACCTCTCCAGCTTTCTCTCCATCTCCTCTCTTCTCTCAGACTCCCTCCTCAGCTCTCCTTCCAGCTCTCTTTTCTTCTCTTCATCCCTCTCCTCCCTCACTTGTCTCTCCAATTCACTCGTTCGACGGTCGATCTTCCTGATGTCCCCCTCGTGCACTTGGATGGATCCCTCCATCTTCCTTAGAGAGTCCTTAAGCTCCTCCTCAAACCTCTCCTTCATCTCCTGCTCCTGCACGTGTCTCCTCTCCTTCAAGTCCCTCTGGATCTTTCTCTCCATCTCTCTGACCTGGGCCTGAGTGCTGTAGAAGCTCTCTGTGTTTCCTGCCACCATGCTCTCTATCTTCTCCAGCAGCTGTGAGACCTGACCAGCATCGCTGCCGTCCGTGACGTTGAGGACGTGGCACCTGTTCCCACATTTCTCTACAAGCTGCCGACGTTCCCGACTGCCTGCACGGAGGAACTCCTCAGCACTCTGCTCTCGCACGCCGTCAGCGCGGATAAGGATGACCATGCTGTGTTCCCAGCAGCTCTCTCCAAACGCCTCCTCCATCTTCTCCATCGTCCCTCTCGCCTCTTCTCCGGAGGCCTCTGCCGGTATGACCAGGAGGAAGGCATGGGGACCCGGGGCGGACAGACGTACGCACAGCCCCGCATCCTGCCTCGTGTCCTCCAGTGAGCGTCCAGAGAGGTCTGGAGCGTCCACCAGCACCAGCCGTCTCCCGCAGACGTCCCCCTCTCTCCTCCTACTCCTCTGGCTCAGGTCAGAGGAGCTGGCCTCGGCGCCAAACACCTCCTTGCCCAGGATGGTGTTTCCTGCTGCGTTCCTCACAGCTACAGTCCTCCCCAGTAGCACCAGCCTCAGCTCAGACATGGAGGGAGACACTGGTGAGTCCAAAGTGTTGTCTTCTGCCACTGAAATGCAAAACAATGGAATAAATTATGAAACTACACCATATACAGTACAAACTCGGTTACTAAACAATACAGTATACCTATACATTATCACAGACAATTGTGGTGTCCCAAACAACATTGTTCATATAATCCTGTGAAATATTCATAATTGCTGTCCTGGGAACACAATGCATGCGGGAGGTTCCCAGTTCGAACCTGGGCTCCCCCAGAGTTAGTGTCAAAGTGTCCTTGAGCAAGACTCTGAACCCCTAATTGCTCCGCCATCAGTGTGTGAATGCGTGTGTGAATGGGTGAATGTAATGTAATGGGTGAATGTAATGTAATGTAATGTAATGTAATGCACAATCTATGTAAAGCTCCTTGGATAAAGGCGCTATATAAATGCACCATTTATTTACCAATGCACATGGACAATTGGCAGTAACACAATTGTAAAAGAAAACTGGAACAAAAGAGAAAACGGTTATAGGCATATTATTCCATTGTCTCTTAAATCCATACATCAAGGTTATATAGGCTACATTTTATTTATTGACTATGTTTAAACCTTGTATAGTTTAATGTTGTCATATGAACACGTATAATGTTCCTTGCTAGACTATTTGAAAAAGCATCATAATACTCACTATCTGGAGGTGGAGCCTTACTGAGTCTCCTCTTCATCACTGGTAGAGAGACGACTTAATCTGTGGTCTCTGCGGCCACTGCAACACAACACACACATCAACCACACAGTCCAGATGGAACCCTAACCCACTGCAACACAACACACACATCAACTACAGTCAAGATGGAACCCTAACCCACTGCAACACAACACACACATCAACCACACAGTCCAGATGGAACCCTAACCCACTGCAACACAACACACACACATCAACCACAGTCCAGATGGAACCCTAACCCACTGCAACACAACACACACATCAACCACACAGTCCAGATGGAACCCTAACCCACTGCAACACAACACACATCAACCACACAGTCCAGATGGAACCCTAACTCACTGGAACACAACACACATCAACCACACAGTCCAGATGGAACCCTAACCCACTGCAACACAACACACACATAAACCACAGTCCAGATGGAACCCTAACCCACTGCAACACAACACACATCAACCACACAGTCCAGATGGAACCCTAACCCACTGCAACACAACACACATAAACCACAGTCCAGATGGAACCCTAACCCACTGCAACACAACACACATCAACCACACAGTCCAGATGGAACCCTAACCCACTGCAACACAACACACACATAAACCACAGTCCAGATGGAACCCTAACCCACTGCAACACAACACACATCAACCACACAGTCCAGATGGAACCCTAACCCACTGCAACACAACACACACATAAACCACAGTCCAGATGGAACCCTAACCCACTGCAACACAACACACATCAACCACACAGTCCAGATGGAACCCTAACCCACTGCAACACAACACACACATCAACCACACAGTCCAGATGGAACCCTAACCCACTGCAACACAACACACATCAACCACACAGTCCAGATGGAACCCTAACCCACTGCAACACAACACACACATCAACCACACAGTCCAGATGGAACCCTAACCCACTGCAACACACACACACATCAACCACAGTCCAGGTGGAACCCTAACCCACTGCAACACAACACACACATCAACCACACAGTCCAGATGGAACGCTAACCCACTGCAACACAACACACACATCAACCACACAGTCCAGATGGAACCCTAACCCACTGCAACACAACACACACATCAACCACACAGTCCAGATGGAACACTAACCCACTGCAACACAACACACACATCAACCACACAGTCCAGATGGAACCCTAACCCACTGCAACACAACACACACATCAACCACACCGTCCAGGTGGAACCCTAACCCACTGCAACACAACACACACATCAACCACACAGTCCAGATGGAACCCTAACCCACTGCAACACAACACACACATCAACCACACAGTCCAGGTGGAACCCTAACCCACTGCAACACAACACACACATCAACCACACAGTCCAGGTGGAACCCTAACCCACTGCAACATAACACACACATCAACCACACAGAGAGTTAAAGGCCGCCGCAAGCGCAAAAAAGCATCCGCGGCCCATTGCGCGTGTTTTTCACATAAGGAACAAACACTGGAGGGAGAAAATGCTCATTGATAGAATCAACCATGACAGTGATTATAATTAGAATAGCCCGTCTAAAAGAAAGAAATAAAAAAAAATCCTCGCCAGTCTTTGTGGTGAAATCCTGCGTATGGATTTACATAAGCCAGCAACCCCTAGGTAAATGTTGCCAATGAGTATAAGCATTGAAAGTTAAGAGTTTAATTTATAACACATTTTAAAGGCAGGCTAAGAAACTGAATGCATGACTATGAATAATAGAGTAACATCTTGAATACAAATTGAAAGAGTAACATGGACTCACAGTCTGGAGGAATCCATAGCATACTGCGTGTCCTCCTCAGTGGAAGAGTGGAGTTTGTGTTCTCTCCATGCTCTGCAACACAACATCAACAGTCAATGTATTGACAATAGTAAGAAAAACAGAAAGGCGTTACTGGGCTATGAAACGACACTGGATGTATTTTTGTCAACTAACTTCCTGGAGGAATGTTGATGCTCCATCTCCTGATTGGTAGCTTGGGGCCTGCTGTGGAGGTATACTCACTCTCTAAAAGACAAGACAACTATTTATCAACTTACTAATGTTATAATGTCACACATGAGGAAATGTATTTCAGTTTACTGACCAGTCTTTTGGTCTGATTCAGTCTTCGGTTTCTCTAATCCCGTCTTCAGATCACAGATCTGCTGAGCTGCAATGACAGGATGAAGATGTACTTAGATAGTATTCAGTATTGAATGAACCACTGATCAAAATAAACAAGAGAGATGAGATATTCCAATTCTCACCGAGCTGTTTGTTTTCAGAGATGACATCATCCCATTCCCTTTTCCTCATCTTCAGCTCTTCATCTCTCTGATTCAGTTGTTTGTCTTTTTCTGTCAGTAGTTTAATACTGTCCTGCAGTTTGTTGTCTTTGTCTGTCAGTAGTTTAATACTGTCCTCCAGTTGGTTGTCTTTTTCTGCTAGTAGTTTACTACCTCTCTTCAGTTGACCGTCTGTTTCTGTCAGTAGTTTATTCCTTTTATCCAATTCCTGGTCTTTTTCCAACAGTAGTTTATTACTGTTCTTCAGTTCTTGGTCTTTTTCCAACTGTAGTTTATTACTGTTCTTCAGTTCTTGGTCCTTTTCTGTCAGTAGTTTATTACTGTTCTTCAGTTCTTGGTCCTTTTCTGTCAGTAGTTTATTACTGTTCTTCAGTTCTTGGTCTTTTTCTGTCCGTAGTTTATTAATGTTCTTCAGTTCTTGGTCTTTTTCTGTCAGTAGTTTATTACTGTTCTCCAGTTCTTGGTCTTTTTCCAATAGTAGTTTATTACTGTTCTTCACTTCTTGATCTTTTTCTGTCAGTAGTTTATTACTGTTCTTCAGTTCTTGGTCCTTTTCTGTCAGTAGTTTATTACTGTTCTTCAGTTCTTGGTGCTTTTCTGTCAGTAGTTTATTACTGTTCTTCAGTTCTTGGTCTTTTTCTGTCAGTAGTTTATTACTGTTCTTCAGTTCTTGGTCTTTTTCTGTCAGTAGTTTATTACTGTTCTTCAGTTCTTGGTTTTTTTCTGTCAGTTGTTGTTTACAGTCCTCCAGTTGTTCATCTTTTTCTGCTAGTAGTTTACTACTTCTCTTCAGTTGACTGTCTGTTTCTGTCAGTAGTTTATTCCTTTTATCCAATTCCTGGTCTTTTTCTGACAGCAGATTTTTACAGTCCTCCAGTTGTTCATCTTTTTCTGCTTGTATTTTAATACTTTCCTCCAGTTGTTCATCTTTTTCTGCTTGTATTTTAATACTTTCCTCCAGTTTTTCTGTCAGTAGTTTATTACTGTTCTTCAGTTCTTGGTATTTTTCCATCACCAGGACCAGCTGATCATGGGTCATACCCAGGAACACTTTTCTCTGATCCTGGGTCATTTCCAGTAGTCTTGCTTTTATAGAACATAAAGAACATAAGTTTAGATGAATCACAGACAGTTTAACTTCTCGTGTGTGCGTGCGTGCGTGCGCGCGTGCGTGGGCGCGTGCGTGCGTGCGTGCATGCGTGCGTGCATGCGAGTGCGTGTGTGTGTGTGTGTGCTTGTATTACTCTACTTATATGAGGGCCAAACGTTCGACGTAGTATAATTTGAGGAAATTATTATGATTGAGGACCATTTCCCAGGACTTCACAAGCAAAATGTTTTATTTTATGGTTACAAATGATTTGGGGAGTAAGGCATAGAATTATAGGAAAAGATGTAGGTTGGGTTTAAGGTCAAAAGATGAGACATTTAGAGGTTTAGGATTTAAACTTAATCGCACGCTAGTGTTGTGCACTGAAAACATCAGATCTACAAGCTCACAACGTGTCAGCACGACACGTTGTGAGAACGACAACACAAACACTGTCTAAAAACTTTATATGGGGCGGCTGTGGCTCAGGAGGTAGAGCAGGTCGTCCAATGATCCATGGGTCGGCGGTTCGAATCCCGGCTCCTCCTGTCTACATGTCGAAGTGTCCTTGGGCAAGACACTGAACCCCAAATTGCTCCCGATGTGCTGGTTGGTACCTTGCATGGCTTCCGCCGCAATCGGTGTATGAATGTGTGTGTGAATGGGTGAATGTAATGCACAATCTATGTAAAGCGCCTTGGATAAAGGCGCTATATAAATGCACCATTTACCATTTACCATTTATTGTCCGCACAATTATAGTAATACAAACGTGTGTGTGTGTGTGTGTGTGTGTGTGTGTGTGTGTGTGTGTGTGTGTGTGTGTGTGTGTGTGTGTGTGTGTGCGTGCTGATGAGGAATTTCCCATCATGCATTCACTCAAATACGGCCTTTGGAGTTCCCACCCATGGTGTGACAACGCCAAGGCCTGTCCAAACAATGCCTTCTTGTCACCTGTGACCATCTCTACTGCTTCCCCATCACGCATTCACTCCGTCACCAAAAGGACATTTAAATGTATTGAAATGTGTCTATACAAACTCAGCTTTGAAGCTCATCGGAACCACGCTGTGATAACAACACATAGCCCTGTGACCTGGGACCATTTGCTGCTCACCTGTCCCCCCCCCCACCCCCCTACCTTCCTTAGCAAATATTCCTTTCATCTTGATAAACTGTATTGACTTCTGCATCCTGTCCCCAAAAAAACCCTTCTCTCATGTCTCTTTCTGTCCCACCTTCTGGGTGTGGTCTATCACTGCATATAAGCTGTACCTCTGAATTGTGACATTTATGCCTGCCTTGAGACCAGTGTGTGCTGCAGCATCCGTGTATTTCCTGTGCACGTTAAATAAACCATCATCAGACAGACCTTGCTTACCTCATGATTCCTCACGCGTTTAGTGTGTACAAAACATCAGTGCGTGCGCATGTGTGTGTGTGTGTTTTCGTTGAGTCTGTTTTTTATCCTACTTACCATACACATGAGCTGATCTCTGTCTTCTATCATTCTGCTCTGCTGTCTCCTTGCTGAGGTACCGTTTAGCTTCATCTCTTACTACATAAAGAGAGTTCAACTGTGTTTTAACAACAACTCTTCATCATGTTATACTAACTGGATAATAAATACAAAGAACAGGCATGCAGGAATCTGAACACATCAGATAAAAACAGACTTTGTAAACCTACTGTAAATATTATTATGTTATAGTATTATATACATTATTATTGTGTAAAAATAAGATGAATCACAATGATGTGTGTGTGTGTGTGTGTGTGTGTGTGTGTGTGTGTGTGTGTGTGTGTGTGTGTGTGTGTGTGTGTGTGTGTGTGTGTGTGTGTGTGTGTGTGTGTGTGTGTGTGTGTGTGTGTGTGTGTGTGTGTGTGTGCGTGCGTGCGTGCGTGCGTGCGTGCGTGCGTGCGTGCGTGCGTTGTAACAATCGGCCTTTGACATTGAAAGGATAATTATTGCTAAAGGAAAAAACAACGGGATCGTCGGGTTAACTCTGTGGCATTTTATGTAGAAGCCACAAAAGGATATTGACGAAACAAAATGGCAAGCAACATACACAGTTCACTTTGGGAAACAACTGAAATCAACAATCAAAATCACAACTCAAACCCCCACCCAACCCAAATGAGTCCCAGTCCTCTGTAACCTCTTTAGGTCACAATATCAAATATAAACAATAAACAGAGTTCATACGGCGCTAGCGGCACGCTACCGCTCGCCCCCACAGTATTATGAATAGCACTATAGAGTCTTTTAAAGTTCCTCATAATCCACACAGAATGAAAAGTCAGCTCCACGCGGAGCGGCGAACGTTCAGGGTACTATAATCCAACTATAATCTAGTATTGACGTGACGTCTCTGTCTGTCTCCACGCACACTGACAACTGTGATTCCAAGCGATCAATATCCAACGGCAGCAAGAGCGCATTCTTAGGCCTCACTCAGACCTTTACTGCATTGCTGTATGCTTGTTGGATGAATGTTGTGTAGTGTCCTGAACTTGGAACGCACCATTTTGCGTTGAACAAATCTGTTTCGAAATCCATATCGTTGCACCGCATCTCCAGTAGATACAGAGTGCTGGATTGCGCCCCCGAAAATAGCTGATCTACAAGCTCTCAACGCGTTGTGAGCTTGTAGATTTAAAGGTGAGCATTCTTAGGCCTCACTCACACCTTTCGATCTAGCTTACTGTACAACATTGATGCATGCTAGATGTAAGCAAGATGTAAGTGTCATGGCCACCCCAATGCATTTCCAATGGAAGTCACATGGTTTGTAGTCCACATTTTGGACTACAAGCTGTTGTATGGCTTTCGGCTGTGTTTCGACTGCGCCCCTCCCCCTCATACAACACAAATGTTGTGTCAAACCATGTGACTCCCATTGGAAATGCATTGGGGCGGCCATGACACTACACAACATTCATCCAACAAGCGTACAGCAATGCAGTAATAAAGGTCTGAGTGAGGCCTTAATGAAATAGGTCTTGTTTTGTATTAAGACTTAATTCTAAGAAATCAGTCAAAGAGATGACTTTTATACATCATGACGACTGAGGCCGATTCTAAAAGAAATGTCTTCTTCTGAATCCTAAAAGTTTTCTGAAAAACCTATGTTTCTATGTCAACCTTTTTCATGTCAAGGACCCCCAGAATTATCTGTATTTGGCTGTGGATCCCCAACTGAAAATATTTTTTTCCAGGGACCCTCCAGAAGCAAAGATTTGACTTAAAAACGTTTGCTCTGAAAGAATATATTTTCACGATTTTTCCAAAATAGCAGATCTACAAGCTTGTAGCGCGGCACTCGGTGCCAAGCTATGAGCTTGTAGATCTGCTATTTTTCAATAGCTAAAGTATAACATAATGCTTAAAACACCAACGGGAGTCACATGGTTTGACACAACATTTGTGTTGTATGAGGGGGAGGGGAGCAGTCGAAACACAGCCGAAAGCCATACAACAGCTTGTAGTCCAAAATGTTGTATCAAATCATGTGACTTCCATTGGAAATGCATTGGGGCGGCCATGACACTTACATCTTGCTTACATCTAGCATGCATCAATGTTGTATGCTAGATCGAAAGGTGTGAGTCAGGCCTTAGGGGCGACTCACACGGTCGCAACAGATTGATGTATGCTTGTTGTATGAGATGTATAGCTGATGCAAGCTCGCAATGCATTTCCAATGGGAGTCACATGGTTTGACACAACATTTGTGTTGTATGAGGGGGAGGGGGGCAGTCGAAACACAGCCGAAAGCCATACAACAGCTTGTAGTCCAAAATGTGGACTACAAACCATGTGACTTCCATTGGAAATGCATTGGGGCGGCCATGACACTTACAACATTCATACAACAAGCATGCATCAATGTTTTAAAGGTGTGAGTCGCCCCTTAGGCTGAGCTCACACCTGTAATGCGCTTATTGGATGAATGTTGTGTAGTGTCATGGCCGCCCCAATGCATTTCCAATGGAGGTCACATGGTTTGACACAACATTGTGTTGTATGAGGGGGAGGGGCGCAGTCGAAACACAGCTGAAAGCCATACAACAGACCATGTGACCTCCATTGGAAATGCATTGGGGGCGGCCATGACACTCACTACACAAATCAGTGTTGCGACTGTGTGAGCTCAGCCTTGAGCTCACACGGTTAATGCAATGCTCTATGCTCGTTGGGTAGTGTCATGGCCGCCCCAATGCATTTCCAATGGGAGTCACATGGTTTGACACAACATTGTGTTGTGTGAGGGGGAGGGGCGCAGTCGAAACACAGCTGAAAGCCATACAACAGACCATGTGACCTCCATTGGAAATGCATTGGGGGCGGCCATGACACTCACAACAAAAATCACTGCATTAACCGTGTGAGCTCAGCCTGTGTTTACCAGCAACATGACTGGCAGTGGTGGAAAAAGTAATCAATTGTTTTACTTACGTAAAATTATCAATACTGCAATGTAGAACTACTTTGTAGAAAAAGTAAAAGTCCGGAATTCAAATTGTACTTGCGTAAAAGTACAAAAGTATTTGCGCCAAATGTACTTAAATTACCAAAAGTAGAAATAACTCACTATGCAGAATGCCCCATTTCAAGTTTTCAAATGTATAAAATATTTAGAAAATAGCAGATCTATACAAGCTCACAATGCATTGCATCGTGACGCATTGTGAGTGTGTACATCAGCTATTTTGAAATGGCCGAAATGTATGGGCTGAAGTGGTTACTGTATGATTTGTAATAATAATCAAAATCTACAAAGTAACTAGTAGCTAAAGCTTTCAAATAATTCTAGTGGAGCAAAAGTACAATATTTGCCTCTGAGATGTACAGTAGTGGAGTAGAAGTAAAGGTATTGGAAATTGCAAATACTCAAGTAAAGTACAAATATCTCAAAATTGTACAGTACTTAAGTAAATGTACTTAGTTACTTTCCACCACTGATGACTGGAGCTGCTCATTGATATGAGACTGACTGCCAGTCACTGTTATAGAGTAGCATCACTATGATAGAGTCCAATACTGTAATAGTTGTTGACCTCATTTACATTTTACATAAATAATAATGCATAATGTATAAATAATGTATACTTGGGAAGCTCATGAACGTAATAAATTGTGGGATGAGCTTGTATATCTGCTATTTTTCAATAGCTAAAGTATAACATAATGCTTAAAACACCAAAAGGGGTTCCCGTCCAGAATGGGTTAAGAATTACCTGTGGGATTTGGGGTTATCTATGCAAAGTACACAAACAATCCATTTAAAGAAACATTAGACTTTAAAATCTCAAGCAATAGCGAGAATAAGATTTAACACTTGAACGCAGAAATCCACATTCAGTTAATACATTAATAAAAAATAATAGATCTACAAGCCACAAAGCGCTGTGAGTTTGAAGAACTGCTATTTGTTAATGAAGAGATTTGGTGTAGAGGGAAAAAGTGATCCAAGTACAGAGTTAACAAAGGTCTGTTTCACTAAGTATAGACTAGAGGGTTTCATTGGTTTAGACTCATTCAGTTTGTATTCTGCTATGGAGAAAACCTGATGTCAATCTGAAAACACATTGGAGGCCATGAAGTAGAATTGATTTGATACTCACCCCAGCCTAGTTCACGTTCACATTCATCAGTCAGGAAAAGAGAAAACACATGGTTGGAATAGTTAGAAAACTGATCATTCACCAACAGAAAGATGACTAATAATTAGCAAATTGTTAAGGAACCTGATATATGGAATGCAATAATGGAATGGTTTAAATGAACTGACTATCTTGATTATTATACAAAATAAGACCTTGCTTCATATATCATAATGTTTCAGCATTCTAATTACAACATTCTAATTTAATTTGTGAAGTAACTAAATATGTACTTAAAGACATAAATTATATTACGGTTGAGTGTATTATAATGCACTTATAAGGCGTTACAACACTTGTTGTATAATGTTTGTAATTATGCATAACCACTTATAAGTTATAACAAGGTTATGATTATACGTTACAATACTTTTATTGTAACGTATAATCATATAATTTATAAGTGCTGGTCATAATGCATTATAAACTCAGTGGAACAGCCCATTATAACTACCAGGTAACACTTTACTTAAAGGTCGGCTCTACAAGATAGAGTCCCAAATATGTGAAGTGATTAAATGTCAGCTTACAACTTGAACCCCATCATCCCTATTCTGAATGGAACGTTTGCCAAAATTAGTCGATCTACAAGTTCACAACGTGTCGTGTTGCGACGCATTGTGAGCTTGTAGATCGGCTATCTTTGGTGTAGTGTAAAAAAAGAGCGTACCAAGTACAGTTGCAACTCAGGTCAGTTTTACTAAGAGGGTTTAAATGTCTTCTTAGTTTACCAGCAACATGACTGGCAGTGGTGGAAAAAGTAATCAATTGTTTTACTTAAGTAAAAGTATCAATACTGCAATGTAGAACTACTTTGTAGAAAAAGTAAAAGTCCGGAATTCAAATTGTACTTGTGTAAAAGTACAAAAGTATTTGCGCCAAATGTACTTAAATTACCAAAAGTAGAAATAACTCACTATGCAGAATGCCCCATTTCAAGTTTTCAAATGTATAAAATATTTAGAAAATAGCAGATCTATACAAGCTCACAATGCATTGCATCGCGACGCATTGTGAGTGTGTACATCAGCTATTTTTAAATGGCCTAAATGTATATAGGGCTGAAGTGGTTACTGTATGATTTGTAATAATAATCAAAATCTACAAAGTAACTAGTAGTAACTAAAGCTTTCAAATAATTCTAGTGGAGCAAAAGTGCAATATTTGCCTCTGAGATGTACAGTAGTGGAGTAGAAGTAAAGACATTGGAAATTGCAAATACTCAAGTACAGTACAAATATCTCAAAATTGTACTTAAGTACAGTACTTAAGTACTTACTTAGTTACTTTCCACCACTGATGACTGGAGCTGCTCATTGATATGAGACTGACTGTCAGTCACTGTTATAGAGTAGTATCACTATGATAGAGTCCAATACTGTAATAGTTGTTGACCTCATTTACATTTTACATAAATAATAATGCATAATGTATAAATAATGTATACTTGGGAAGCTCATGAACGTAATAAATTGTGGGATGAGCTTGTATATTTGCTATTTTTCAATAGCTAAAGTATAACATGATGCTTAAAACACCAAAAGGGGTTCCCGTCCAGAATGGGTTAAGAATTACCTGTGGGATTTGGGGTTATCTATGCAAAGTACACAAACAATGCATTTAAAGAAACGTTAGACTTTAAAATCTCAAGCAATAGCGAGAATAAGATTTAACACTTGAACGCAGAAATCCACATTCAGTGGGAACAATAATAAAAATAACAGATCTACAAGCTCACAAAGTGCTGTGAGTTTGTAGACCTGCTATTTTTTAACGAAGAGATTTGGTGTAGAGGGGAAAAGTACAGAGTTAAAGTACAGAGTTAACTCAGGTCTGTTTCACTAAGTATAGAATAGAGGGTTTCATTGTTTTAGACTCCTTCAGTTTGTATTCTGCTATGGAGAAAACCTGATGTAAATCTGAAAACACATTGGAGGCCATGAAGTAGAATTGATTTGATACTCACCCCAGCCTAGTTCACGTTCACATTCATCATTCATGAAAAGAGAAAACACATGGTTGGAATAGTTAGAAAACTGATCCTTCACCAACAGAAAGATGACTAATAATTAGCAAATTGTTAAGGAACCTGATATATGGAATGCAATAATTGAATGGTTTAAATTAACTGACTATCTTGATTATTATACAAAATAAGACCTTGCTTCATATATCATAATGATTCAGCATTCTAATTACAACATTCTCATTTAATTTGTGAAGTAACTAAATATGTACTTAGAGACATAAATTATATTAAGGTTGAGTGTATTATAATGCACTTATAACTTGTTATAAGGCGTTACAACACTTGTTGTATAATGTTTGTAATTATGCATAACCACTTATAAGTTATAACAAGGTTATGATTATACGTTACAATACTTTTATTGTAACGTATAATCATATAATTTATAAGTGCTGGTCATAATGCATTATAAACTCAGTGGAACAGCCCATTATAACTACCAGGTAACACTTTACTTAAAGGTCGGCTCTACAAGATAGAGTCCCAAATATGTGAAGGGATTAAATGTCAGTTTACTACTTGAACCCCAGCATCCCTATTCTGAATGGAACGTTTGTCAAAAATATCCGATCTACAAGTTCACAACGTGTCGAGTTGTGACGCATTGTGAGCTTGTAGATCGGCTATCTTTGGTGTAGTGTAAAAAAGAGCGTACCAAGTACAGTTGCAACTCAGGTCAGTGTTACTAAGAGGGTTTAAATGTCTTCTTAGTTTACCAGCAACATGACTGGCAGTGGTGGAAAAAGTAATCAATTGTTTTACTTAAGTAAAAGTATCAATACTGCAATATAGAACTACTTCGTACTAAAAGTAAAAGTCCGGAATTCAAATTGTACTTGAGTAAAAGTACAAAAGTATTTGCGCCAAATGTACTTAAATTACCAAAAGTAGAAATAACTCACTATGCAGAATGCCCCATTTCAAGTTTCAAATGTATCAAATATTTAGAAAATAGCAGATCTATACAAGCTCACAATGCATTGCATCGTGACGCATTGTGAGTGTGTACATCAGCTATTTATAAATGGCCTAAATGTATATAGGGCTGAAGTGGTTACTGTATGATTTGTAATAATAATCAAAATCTACAAAGTAACTAGTAACTAAAGCTTTCAAATAATTCTAGTGGAGCAAAAGTACAACATTTGCCTCTGAGATGTACAGTAGTGGAGTAGAAGTAAAGGTATTGGAAATTGCAAATACTCAAGTAAAGTACAAATATCTCAAAATTGTACTTAAGTACAGTACTTAAGTAAATGTACTTAGTTACTTTCCACCACTGATGACTGGAGCTGCTCATTGATATGAGACTGACTGCCAGTCACTGTTATAGAGTAGTATCACTATGATAGAGTCCAATACTGTAATAGTTGTTGACCTCATTTACATTTTACATAAATAATAATGCATAATGTATAAATAATGTATACTTGGGAAGCTCATGAACGTAATAAATTGTGGGATGAGCTTGTATATCTGCTATTTTTCCATAGCTAAAGTATAACATAATGCTTAAAACACCAAAAGGGGTCCCCGTCCAGAATGGGTTAAGAATTACCTAGTACACAAACAATCCATTTAAAGAAACATTAGACTTTAAAATATCAAGCAATAGCGAGAATAAGATTTAACACTTGAACGCAGAAATCCACATTCAGTGGGAACATTAATAAAAATAACAGATCTACAAGCTCACAAAGCGCTGTGAGTTTGTAGACCTGCTATTTTTTAACGAAGAGATTTGGTGTAGAGGGAAAAAGTGGTCCAAGTACAGAGTTAACTCAGGTCTGTTTCACTAAGTATAGACTATAGAGGGTTTCATTGGTTTAGACTCATTCAGTTTGTATTCTGCTATGGAGAAAACCTGATGTCAATCTGAAAACACATTGGAGGCCATGAAGTAGAATTGATTTGATACTCACGTATGACTAGTTCACGTTCACATTCATCATTCATGAAAAGAGAAAACACATGGTTGGAATAGTTAGAAAATTGATCCTTCACAAACAGAAAGATGACTAATAATTAGCAAATTGTTAAGGAACCTGAAATATGAAATGCAATAATGGAATGGTTTAAATGAATCGACTATCTTGATTATTATACAAGATAAGACGTTGCTTCATATATCATAATGATTCAGCATTCTATTTTCAACATTCTAATTGAATTTGTGAAGTAACTAAATATGTACTTAGAGACATAAATTATATTAAGGTTGAGTGTATTATAATACACGTATAAGGCGTTACAACACTTGTTGTATAATGTTTATAATTATGCATAAAAACTTATAACAAGGTTTATGAAGTATTGTAACGTATAATCATATAATGTACAAGTGCTGGTCATAATGCATTATAAACTCAGTGGAACAGCCCATTATAACTACCAGGTAACACTTTACTTAAAGGTCGGCTCTACAAGATAGAGTCCCAAATGTGTGAAGTGATTAAATGTCAGTTTACAACTTGAACCCCAGCATCCCTATTCTGAATGGAACGTTTGTCAAAAATAGTCAATCTACAAGTTCACAACGTGTCGTGTTGCGACGCATTGTGAGCTTGTAGATCGGCTATCTTTGGTGTAGTGTAAAAAAGAGCGTACCAAGTACAGTTGCAACTCAGGTCAGTTTTAGTAAGAGGGTTTAAATGTCTCCTTAGTTTACCAGCAACATGACTGGCAGTGGTGGAAAAAGTAATCAACTGTTTTACTTAAGTAAAAGTATCAATACTGCAATGTAGAACTACTTTGTAGAAAAAGTAAAAGTCCGGAATTCAAATTGTACTTGTGTAAAAGTACAAAAGTATTTGCGCCAAATGTACTTAAATTACCAAAAGTAGAAATAACTCACTATGCAGAATGCCCCATTTCAACTTTTCAAATGTATAAAATATTTAGAAAATAGCAGATCTATACAAGCTCACAATGCATTGCATCACGACGCATTGTGAGTGTGTACATCAGCTATTTTTAAATGGCCTAAATGTATATAGGGCTGAAGTGGTTACTGTATGATTTGTAATAATAATCAAAATCTACAAAGTAACTAGTAACTAAAGCTTTGAAATAATTCTAGTGGAGCAAAAGTACAATATTTGCCTCTGAGATGTACAGTAGTGGAGTAGAAGTAAAGGTATTGCAAATACTCAAGTAAAGTACAAATATCTCAAAATTGTACTTAAGTACAGTACTTAAGTACTTACTTAGTTACTTTCCACCACTGATGACTGGAGCTGCTCATTGATATGAGACTGACTGTCAGTCACTGTTATAGAGTAGCATCACTATGATAGAGTCCAATACTGTAATAGTTGTTGACCTCATCTACATTTTACATAAATAATAATGCATAATGTATAAATAATGTATACTTGGGAAGCTCATGAACGTAATAAATTGTGGGATGAGCTTGTATATCTGCTATTTTTCAATAGCTAAAGTATAACATAATGCTTAAAACACCAAAAGGGGTTCCCGTCCAGAATGGGTTAAGAATTACCTGTGGGATTTGGGGTTATCTATGCAAAGTACACAAACAATCCATTTAAAGAAACATTAGACTTTAAAATCTCAAGCAATAGCGAGAATAATTTAACACTTGAACGCAGAAATCCACATTCAGTGGGAACATTAATAAAAATAACAGATCTACAAGCTCACAAAGCGCTGTGAGTTTGTAGACCTGCTATTTTTTAACGAAGATATTTGGTGTAGAGGGAAAACGTGGTCCAAGTACAGAGTTAACTCAGGTCTGTTTCACTAAGTATAGGCTATAGAGGGTTTCATTGGTTTAGACCAGGGGTGTCAAACTGGTGATCCGTGGGCCGCATGCGGCCCAGGGAGAGGTCTAATGCGGCCCTCGAGATGATTTTCAAAAAGGAAACAACGCTGCTACTCCCCCACCCGCCCCGCTAATGGCCCTGCTGTAGACGGCTTTGTCTCTGCCCAGGTGCGGAATGTTGTCACTGATGGGCTCGTTAACAGTCTATTCAACTACTAGTTGAGTTGTTGTGGATTACTCTCCTCACACTCTGATATACAGCAGGACATGGAGAGGCTAACCATAGTTGTTACAGCTCAGTAGAGTTTAATTTCCCTTACCAAGTGAGGAATATAGTCTACTTACACACGATAGTCAAAGCAAAGAGATGCAAAGTGTCAGATTTCATGATGGCTATATGTCATTTTTGCCATTTTGGATATTTTTGATAAAATAATGATTGGATTTTGAACTATTTTCGAGTGGTTTATTGGGTATTTTTTCCACCTCTCATACCAAACGTCTTGTAGCCTACAACTGTAATACAAATAAAGTCAATTTATGTGAATAAACAGTCTAGAAAACAAAGCCAAGTGACAACTGTGTAAGTCAACGCACGTGAGCTGCAACTGGCTGCGGCCCTCATCAAGTCACCTTTCGCGCAATGTGGCCCTCGCCCCAAAATGAGTTTGACACCCCTGGTTTAGACTCATTCAGTTTGTATTCTGCTATGGAGAAAACCTGATGTAAATCTGAAAACACATTGGAGGCCATGAAGTAGAATTGATTTGATACTCACGCCAGCCTAGTTCACGTTCACATTCATCAGTCATGAAAAGAGAAAACACATGGATGGACTAGTTAGAAAACTGATCATTCACAAACAGAAAGATGACTAATAATTAGCAAATTGTTAAGGAACCTGAAATATCGAATGCAATAATGGAATGGTTTAAATGAATCGACTATCTTGATTATTATACAAAATAATAGCTTGCTTCATATATCATCATGATTCAGCATTCTAATTACAGTTACTGTAATTAAAAAAGGAAGAATAAGTCTGCACACCGTTTTGAAAGCTCCCCAAAAACGTTATTTACCAAGGCGGGGTAAAACACAACGTTTCGGCCTCTGTTGCCTTCGTCAGGTATACTAGATAGCAACGCATATAGACGCCTTAACAGACGACGTCACACTGATAAGAAACAGCATGCGCGTGCATACCGGCAGCAGAAGAACCCTTCCTCTCATAAGATGCAATGGAAAAGTTCTAACTGCACTCACGTGTAAAAAATGCCACATCAAACTTTCAGATGCTGTTTTTCTCCCAGTGTGGAGGAAGAATGATTAGGATTTTTTATTGTATTCTCTCACTCTTGAAATATATAATCCATTGGTTTCTGTTGTGTGTGAACAATAATAGCAATTCAAAACCACATCTCCAGTCGCTGAGAACGGGAGGTGCGCTCATGATCATGGCAGCAGAGCCTGTTTGTCCATGGCTGCACGCTCACCTGCAGCCCATCAAGTATAATGTATGCTTCGTCCCGCGATGGTGTCGCGCACGCAGACCTCTACACTCACAAGTCGCATCCGCGATGCGATGTGAGCTTGTATATCAGCTGTTCTCTGTGCACAACACCGTTGCGCTTTGAAGTATAAATGTCTCCTAGGGTGCATCTCACTAGCCAACACACAAGAGGAGGTTGAATGGACTGAAACCAGCGCTCCCCAAAACAACAGGTTTGGAGATCTGTTGGGAATTGATTACATCATATATGTCAAACTCAAGGCCCGGGGGCCAAATCAGGCCCGTGAGTGAATTATCTTTGGCCCATGGAATGATATTTAATTAGTATTAGAACTGGCCCTCTGGTATACTGCACGGACCACCATAATACTACAAGTCCGACAATGCACTGCGAGTGCATTGGCACATATCACATACTATGAAAGCAGTGCTTGGTGAGGATCATAGAACAGGAAACTGAGCTTAATAATAATGCATTTTCAGTTTTAAATGCATTTACTTTTTTGCTGTTTGCCTGGGACGTCCTCATGACCGCGGTGCCCGTGTGTTGAAACACAGTCCGGCCCTCGACCTCGACCAATTTCTTTATTTTGGCCCACTGTGTATTTGAGTTTGACATCCCTGGATTACATGAAACAGTCACCCGTGAGCCCAGTCCCAATGTTTGTAAACAAATAATTGGTCTATAGTACAGGTATATAGAGGTATAAGTAGGCAGATACAAATCAGTGACAAGCACTCACACCTGTGGACAGTCCTTATTTGGGCTTGAACTCGGCTATGAAACTCAGGACAGAGAATGCAGAATCATACACACATATACAAACATCATATCAATACCCGATCTAAGTGTAAACACAACTCACTGAGCTATACAGAGAGTAGCCTACATAATGCATTGTCATTTTCATGTAATAACGTATTAAAAACACACACACATTTACAGGAATGGTTTGATATCAAACTCTTCATTTAGACCGTATGGGGCCATAGTGTTAAGATTATAAATGTGGAACATTTCTCTTTGGAGTAGGCGACGCTCCTGATTTCCCCCTCTGGGGGGTTTGTCCACTTTTCCGATGCCTATATAGCGAAATTGGTTAATGTTGTGGCCAGCTTGCTTGAAATGTGGGGTTACGCTCGTCCCCGCATCTAATATTGGAGCGATGCTCGCTCATGCGGGTACGGAGGGCTCGATTAGTTTTGCCAACGTATCCCAAGCCACAGGGGCATTTAATCAGATAGATCACATTAGTGGAACTGCATGTGACCACCCCACGAATCTTTAGTGATTTACTACTGTGGGGATGCGTATATGTCTGACATTTGGTAGTGAACCCACACTGTGCACAGTTACCGCACCTAAAGTTCCCCTCGGGAATATGATCTAAAAATGTACTTCTTTTCGGCTCAGGAGTATAAGATCTGCTGGTCTCTTAAATTTGGAGTTGTCTGTTCTTTCCGCTGGGGCGAGTTGGGCGAGAAAGTACGGACAGCTCACCCCGAAAGTCCGGACAACTCACCCCGGTGAGTTGTCTTCACTTTCTGACATTGCGGGGTGAGTTGTCTGTACTTTCCGTGGCACCAATTACAGTAGGCCTAATTCAATTTCGGATCTAACCATCGGTTCCTACGACGACGACGATGCAGATTTATTTATTTATTTCCCCCAGATGGTCTAACAATGTCATGATTTGACCAATGTATTACCAATCTCGTACACCATTGCTCACGAAAGCAAGATCCTTGACCCAATTACAGCCACTGCATCTTACCTTTTAATTAAAGTAAAAGTAGTCTGAGGAAAAGGAACAGTTCTGTTCCCCGGACATTGTTTTAGGCTATTTTGGCTGAGATGGCTCTGTTTGTCAAGTCTCAAGTCAGTGTGGAGATTACCCGGCGGCCGGCGGTGTTGCTGCCCCTCCCCAAAACGTTGTGTTTTTGGTAAATACAGTTTTTGGGGAGCTTTCAAAACGGTGTGCACTTATTCTTCCCTTTTCAGTCTGTTCTTTTTTGTTCGAGCACCCGCTGAATTTACCCAGGATGTGCGTGCACCTCCTGACCACTTTAAGTTACTGTAATTACACATCAGGAGGACATGAAGTAGAATATGTTTGATACTCACCCACTAGTAGATCGTCACATTCATGATTGAAAAGAAAAACAAAACACATTTGTTTAGAAAACTGCGATTTTAAACAGAGATGATTTTACAAAGTGTAAAATAACATGGAACATAACATTAAATAAATAAATCTGCTATGTCAATAGTAATAATCTGTCAGTAATATAAATCATCTCGACTAATTCCCTGTTATTTTAAATGACACTATAATCTTGTACAGTATAGTATGCAGTACGACCTGCTACTGTTTCTGCTAATCTTTAGATAGTGTTTATCTGTAATATTTACAAACAGCTAAACTCTTCAACACATTAACACTTAGACACAACATGTAGATCAAATGTGTGAAGTGATTAAATGTCAGTTTAAACACATCATATCAATAATAAGGTCATTATTCTACAGTACTGTATCCCTTCAACTGTTATGATGATAGAATATTTTCTGATTGTGAGTCAGATCATAATAGTGTTAATGTTTTGATTTTGTCTCAGTCAGAATATGTTTAATATTCTAATATGAAATATAAAGCGTTGACAGAGCATAAAATGATTGTTTAATTTTACGCTCTCAAGAGATCTATAAGGGTCCATCCATTTGGTTACCAACTCTCCATCATTTAGCTGGGGACCACCTGGAACCCCCTCAAGGACCCCCTCAAGTTTACCAGCAACATGACTGGCAGTGGTGGAAAAAGTATGTGGCTTTGGGGGTGTTGTTATGTGCTTGCGGACAGACACACATGGCACCAAAGCATGGTGTTTGTTGGCGCATGGCAGCACCTTCAGAACCACACACTCGGTGCAGGCGTTGGGGTGTGCGAGCGGATAGACACACATCGCACCAAAGGATGGTGCTGTTTGCTCGCGCGCCCTGGCGCCTAGGTGCTTGTTTCTGAATTGTGATGACATGTATGTAATTTTGTATATATGATGACAAGCAGCCTGTTTTATTATTTCCAAGCCTTGATGTGTAGGCTACTGTGATGCTTTGTAATTGTGGAAATTCAATAAAATACTTTAAAGTGGAAAAAGTAATCAATTGTTTTACTTGAAGTAAAAGTATCAATACTGCAATGTAGAACTACTTCGTATTAAAAGTCCGGAATTCAAATTGTACTTGAGTAAAAGTACAAAAGTATTTGCGCCAAATGTACTTAAATTACCAAAAGTAGAAATAACTCACTATGCAGAATGCCCCATTTCAAGTTTTCAAATGTATAAAATATTTAGAAAATAGCAGATCTATACAAGCTCACAATGCATTGCATCACGACGCATTGTGAGTGTGTACATCAGCTATTTTTAAATGGCCTAAATGTATATAGGGCTGAAGTGGTTACTGTATGATTTGTAATAATAATCAAAATCTACAAAGTAACTAGTAACTAAAGCTTTGAAATCATTCTAGTGGAGCAAAAGTACAATATTTGCCTCTGAGATGTACAGTAGTGGAGTAGAAGTAAAGGTATTGGAAATTGCAAATACTCAAGTAAAGTACAAATATCTCAAAATTGTACTTAAGTACAGTACTTTAGTAAATGTACTTAGTTACTTTCCACCACTGATGACTGGAGCTGCTCATTGATATGAGACTGACTGTCAGTCACTGTTATAGAGTAGTATCACTATGATAGAGTCCAATACTGTAATAGTTGTTGACCTCATTTACATTTTACATAAATAATAATGCATAATGTATAAATAATGTATACTTGGGAAGCTCATGAACGTAATAAATTGTGGGATGAGCTTGTATATCTGCTATTTTTCAATAGCTAAAGTATAACATAATGCTTAAAACACCAAAAGGGGTTCCCGTCCAGAATGGGTTAAGAATTACCTGTGGGATTTGGGGTTATCTATGCAAAGTACACAAACAATGCATTTAAAGAAACGTTTGACTTTAAAATCTCAAGCAATAGCGAGAATAAGATTTAACACTTGAACGCAGAAATCCACATTCAGTGGGAACATTAATAAAAATAACAGATCTACAAGCTCACAAAGCGCTGTGAGTTTGTAGACCTGCTATTTTTTAACGAAGAGATTTGTTGTAGAGGGAAAACGTGGTCCAAGTACAGAGTTAACTCAGGTCTGTTTCACTAAGTATAGACTAGAGGGTTTCATTGTTTTAGACTCATTCAGTTTGTATTCTGCTATGGAGAAAACCTGATGTAAATCTGAAAACACATTGGAGGCCATGAAGTAGAATTGATTTGATACTCACCCAAGTCTAGTTCACGTTCACATTCATCAGTCAGGAAAAGAGAAAACACATGGTTGGAATAGTTAGAAAACTGATCATTCACAAACAGAAAGATGACTAATAATTAGCAAATTGTTAAGGAACCTGAAATATCGAATGCAATAATGGAATGGTTTAAATGAATCGACTATCTTGATTATTATACAAAATAATAGCTTGCTTCATATATCATCATCTAATTACAGTTACTGTAATTAAAAAAGGAAGAATAAGTCTGCACACCGTTTTGAAAGCTCCCCAAAAACGTTATTTACCAAGGCGGGGTAAAAACACAACGTTTCGGCCTCTGTTGCCTTCGTCAGGTATACTAGATAGCAACGCATATAGACGCCTTAACAGACGACGTCACACTGATAAGAAACAGCATGCGCGCGCATACCGGCAGCAGAAGAACCCTTCCTCTCATAAGATGCAATGGAAAAGTTCTAACTGCATTAAGGTTGGGCGATATGCCAATCTTTTTCAATCGCCCATCGTCTGTCCAAAAATCGCCGATGGACGATATATTCGTGTCATAAAAGTAAAGTGAGAACAGCTCACTACAGGTCGCAAAAAAGCCAGATCTACAAGCTCTCAAGGCGCCGCGTCCTGCCTGTTTTTGCAGCGCCGTTCGCTACGCGTTGAGAGCTTGTAGATCCGTCTATTTTTGCAGCGCAGCTGCGCAGCCCGCGCAGCCAGGATAACAAAATAAAAAATAAGTTACAGGTGGAGATGAAGTGAAGTTGGAACGGACAAGCAGCTGCAAGCCAAGCTAACATCACAACCACTGGCTGGTGACAGTGTTGTTAGCCGCAGCAACATGTAGCCTGCCCTGGTAACTTCTCCTCCCCGGAGAACTCTTGCCTCCCCGCACCATCGGAGGCTCGGAGCGCTGCTGCTGATCCACAAGCCCTCAAGGCATCGCGTCCTGCCTGTTTTTGCAGCGCCGTTCGCTACGCGTTGAGAGCTTGTAGATCTGTCTATTTTTGCAGCGCTGGTGTCGGGGTTCGTTCACGTTGTCAATAAAAAAATAACCTAGATTACAGGCGGAGATTAAGTTCAATCAGTAGTGGGTTGAATCAGTAGCTACACGCTAAACTAAGCGCTAAGCTAACGATCCCCGAGCCTACACTAACAGCCTGTTTTTTATTTTCCCCCCGACTTCACGGGTGGCGCATTGGGATTGTGATGAGACACGAGACAGCAGTGTGCATTCTGTTGTGACTGTATATTATTAAACTGCATGGGTCTGGACTCCGGAGCATAAACAACATGTAGGCTACAGTACAGTAGCCTCCCTCGGCTCGGTCCCTCCCAGCCTTTACTCTGGCTGCCAGAGTGTTCCCCGATGCTGCGGTGCGGGGACTGGGAGCATACCAGGGAGGAGGGGTTTTCCACCCGGCCGCTGTTACTACTTTGCTGGCCCAAATTGATTCACATGTTGCTCACACTTTACAGGTTAATTGGGCTAATATTTTGCAAAAGAAAATAATCGTCCCGAAAAATCGCCTAATAAAAATATTCGGTGATTGGACTCGTACATTCGCGATTGACGATAGATTCGTATCGTCACCCAACCCTAAACTGCATTCACGTGTAAAAAATGCCACATCAAACTTTCAGATGCTGTTTTTCTCCCAGTGTGGAGGAAGAATGATTAGGATTTTTTCTTGTATTCTCTCACTCTTGAAATATATAATCCATTGGTTTCTGTTGTGTGTGAACAATAATAGCAATTCAAAACCACATCTCCAGTCGCTGAGAACGGGAGGTGCGCTCATGATCACGGCAGCAGAGCCTGTTTGTCTATGGCTGCACGCGCACCTGCAGCCCATCAAGTATAATGTATGCTTCGTCCCGCGATGGTGTCGCGCACGCAGACCTCTACACTCACAATAGTCGCATCTGCGATGCGATGTGAGCTTGTATATCAGCTGTTCTCTGTGCACAACACCGTTGTGCTTTGAAGTATAAATGTCTCCTAGGGTGCATCTCACTAGCCAACACACAAGAGGAGGTTGAATGGACTGAAACCAGCGCTCCCCAAAACAACGGTTTGGAGATCTCTTGGGAATTGATTACATGAAACAGTCACCCGTGCGCCGAGTCCCAATGTTTGTAAACAAATAATTGGTCTATAGTACAGGTATATATAGAGGTATAAGTGGGCAGATACAAATCAGTGACAAGCACTCACACCTGTGGACAGTCCTTATTTGGGCTTGAACTCGGCTATGACACTCAGGACAGAGAATGCAGCCATTAGGCTATCCCTGTGTGGCCACCAGGGGAAGGAATCATACACACATATACAAACATCATATCAATACCCGATCTAAGTGTAAACACAACTCACTGAGCTATACAGAGAGTAGCCTACATAATGCATTGTCATTTCCATGTAATAACGTATTAAAAACACACATACATTTACAGGAATGGTTTGATATCAAACTCTTCATTTAGACCGTATGGGGCCATAGTGTTAAGATTATAAATGTGGAACATTTCTCTTTGGAGTAGGCGACGCTCCTGATTTCCCCCTCTGGGGGGTTTGTCCACTTTTCCGATGCCTATATAGCGAAATTGGTTAATGTTGTGGCCAGCTTGCTTGAAATGTGGGGTTACGCTCGTCCCCGCATCTAATATTGGAGCGATGCTCACTCATGCGGGTACGGAGGGCTCGATTAGTTTTGCCAACGTATCCCAAGCCACAGGGACATTTAATCAGATAGATCACATTAGTGGAACTGCATGTGACCACCCCACGAATCTTTAGTGATTTACTACTGTGGGGATGCGTATATGTCTGACATTTGGTAGTGAACCCACACTGTGCACAGTTACCGCACCTAAAGTTCCCCTCGGGAATATGATCTAAAAATGTACTTTCTTTCGGGTCAGGAGTTTAAGATCTGCTGGTCTCTTAAATTTGGAGGGTGCTTAAATACGAATACTGGACAACTCACCCCGGTGAGTTGTCTTCACTTTCTGACATGTCGGGGTGAGTTGTCTGTACTTTCCGTGGCACCCATTACAGTAGGCCTAATTCAATTTCGGATCTAACTATCGGTTCCTACAGACGTGCGCAGTCACGGCTAATTATTTATTTATTTAACAGTAAAATCCGGTGAAACACTTGTAAGTAAGGAGTAGAGCGTCTCTCTCTCTCACTCTCTATGCAGCATTGAGGGGGGGGGGGGGGTCGTTTGTGGATAATGTTTGCGCTTCAAAGGCAGAGTCTCACGGCTGTACAAAGTTGCTAATTTGACTGCACTCCCAACGGACGCATGATCAATCAATCACAGTTCTAATAGGCCTACTTATACTGACTGAATTACATCTGAATAGCAAAGCAAAATTGACCCCCCCCCCCCCCCCCCCCCAACATTGATGATGATATGGCTACTGCTAGTTATACATTAGCATGTGTGGTATCTGGTGGAACCACATTTCATCAATATAGCCTAAATCATGTTAAACTAGACAGACTAAATTCACATCTAAAATTGTAAGCCTGATAATACTTGGAGTATTTATACTTCAATTGGTGCGTCGAAACCGGTGTCTTTGATGCATTTTTTTGCATCAGGCAGAAGAGAACCGGCGGGGACTTTGGTGTTTTTTCAGTCTAATAGATATTTCGGTCGGCGATTTTTGGACGGAGGGGAATGACGGCGATGATGTGCGCAGCGCTGCACATGGGTGGCGACGTTCACCACGACGGGGATGGCCTGCTCTGATGAACGGCGGCCTGGACACGGCGACGGACAGGAGGGAGAGGCCCTCTACAGCGCGTCGACGGGGAACATGCTTCTCTTCACGTCTCGGTGGGGAGCAGCGGATCTCCAACCCGAGGAGCGGCGATGCTCAGCGGTCGAAGGGAGGCGGAGGACCCGCTTCTTCGGCTCTGCTCTGCTCGGCGACGGCGAGGCGAGGCGACTGCTCTACGGGCTACGCAGTCTGCTTTGGGGGCCAATGCGGTTCTCGTGAATTCGCTTTTGTCAGTCATGTGTTGTGAGTCATGGCTGAAGGGAGGGAGGTGTGTAGAATTCATTTCTAAATGGACAAGAGGACAGTGTCAAACAGCGGCCGTACGGTGCAATGTACTGATCACACATTGTACACGACACGGGCCGAAAAAGGACACATCTCCGTGGCGGCGCGTCAAGGAACTGTACAGCCTTGCTGCCCGTGCGTGATGACTGATGGACAAAGAGGTTATGTATTGTTGTGAAAGTGATTTTTAATTGCATACTAGGCAAATTGGACAGCCGAGAAAAATATATTGCAGTGTAGTATAGGATGTTTTTTCGCTTTATAGTGGTGTCTAGTATTTAATGTGTTGCCTTAATCAATCAACATTTCAGATTAGATTTTAATAGAACACTAAAAGATTCTACTTATGCTGAACCGAAATTTAGTTATGTGTAAAGTATGTAATGAGAATTGCCTGAAGAAGTTATGTAACCTTGATTCCGTTTGTCTCTGTAACCATTTGAATTCTAATGTAATTGTTTGTTTGTCTTAGGCCTATCTGTTGTTTTTAATTTTATCTTTTCTTAGTGTCAAGGGAGGAGGTCCAAATGTGGTTCCTTTTATTTTGTGATAAACGTGTAGTACGTTTATCAAGGGAGGAATGTGGTATCTGGTGGAACCACATTTCATCAATATAGCCTAAATCATGTTAAACTAGACAGACTAAATTCACATCTAAAATTGTAAGCCTGATAATACTAGGAGGTCTCACCAACAGGACCAACAGGGCAGACATTTAGGCACCACCAGGTCACAGCTGGCACTCTATGGTAAATAGGCCTACTTTGATCTAGTGGCATCTATTCTAGACAGGCCTTTTGCTGTTCTTCCTGTGTCCACACCTAGTGACTTGAACATTGAGATTTGGGTGTCAACGACTGTCTGTTTCACATGTGTATTGGGTCTCCTTTATAAACTGCTAGAACTATCTATCTGGGTCTGTGTGCCCCACACAAGCCGAGAGGCTGGTGGGGTGATCAGCTCTCCATGAAGGAGAGCTGAGCTGTACTTTGTCTTTGAAATAAACCTGGACTCCGAAACCTTCATTCATCTGTCTGCCTCCGCGTTTATCCTGAGTACTTTTGCCTAAGTATTAGAGGTTTGTTCATGGGCTTTATAGAGAGAAAAGCAGTCTCTCTTTGTAGTATTTATACTTCACATGTGAGAAATTACAAGTGACCTTATATAACCATTCAGCCATCTGGAGTAACCAAATTAGGAGGGGTTCAGTTCACATTTCTTCAGAAGTTTAAAACACACACACACACACACACACACACACACACACACACACACACACACACACACACACACACACACACACACACACACACACACACACTTTCATTCAGGAAGATAAGGTTGAATGAATCTAGATTAAATTAAGGATAAATGGGATAAATAATTCAGATTATACAAGGAAATGAGTGGAATCAGAGGTTTAAAGACATTTTCAACAAGACCGTACATTTGACTCTTGTGTTATATTCTTGTGAAATATTCAGTAAAGTATTATTGTGCAATATTCAGTAAAGTATATAAAAGAGCTCAAAGGCTACATATTCAGTCAGACAACTCACCCCGAAAGTGAAGACAACTCACCCCGAAAGTGGCCGAAAGTGAAGACATCTCACCCCCGAAAGTGAAGACATCTCACCCCTGGTGAGTTGTCCGGACGTTCGGGGTGAGATGTTCTGACAACTCACCAAAAGTGGCAAAAGGGGTGAGTTGTCTTGTTACCCTTAAATACTACTGCTGGGGCTTGTGTGAACACAGTGTTCAGCCTAGGGTCTGACTGGATAATATGCCAATCATTTTTTTTAAATTCAAAACCCATAGGAGAGTATATGAGCACACAGAAGGGAGCATTAGCGTTTTTGGTTTTAATTTTGGGAGCGAGGCATTCCTCTTGTGTCTTATTTTTAAAACGGTCGGCAGCGACATCTAACCATTCCCTCTTTCTAAAAATCTGTTGGTGAGATCTGTAACTTGTGCATGATAACCTGCAGCATCTGTGCTGCAAACCCTTCTAGCTTGATGAAATTGGTTAATACTAGCAGTGGCGGAAGGTTCCTATAACGGCAGTGGTACTTTATTTACAGTTTGCTAATAAATACAGTGGTGCACGCTTTCAGTTCACAACGATTAACGAACACATTAAATTGTATTTGTTTCAGCATCTTGTTTCAACATTTCAGCATGATCAACAGTAAATAATTAAATTGTTTCAACCTTTAGCTAGGTGGGACGACGACGATGCAGATTTATTTATTTATTTCCCCCAGATGGTCTAACAATGGCCGGGTTTCTCAAATAATTCTTCTTACGCATCTTCTTAAGAGCAAAGTTCTAGGCATGCGCAGTGAAGCATGACGCCTGTGAACATAGACGTTCCGTCCATAGATGTGCCACGCAATGGTAGGCCTCAGGCCTGGTATAGGCCTCAGGCTTGAGGCCTGGTATATGGTAGGCCTCAGGTCTACCATTCTGAAATTTAATTTAATAATATTTGGACTGCTGGACAGCTGACAGTATAGGCTCTCTTTACTCTTTAAATTAATCTGTGACATGTTACCGATTCCGACCCGTTCCGAAAATATTTTCAAATAGTTAAACCGAACCCGAATGGATCCGTGACAATTTCGTCCAATTCCGACACGTTCCGATATTTCTTTCAAATTGCTGCGCCGAGTCCGACCGAATTCCTATTATTTCCGACATTCCGAGAGACCCGACCCAGCTGAGCCAGGCAGACATAAATGTGGACTATATATAAATAATATAACGTATTGACCAATTACCATTTTATGATTAAAGCGCGAGAGAGAGAGAGAGACACACAGACAGAGAGAGACTGCGCGCTGCAGTAAAAAAAATCTCGTCTCTTCTCGTCTCCTCAGCGTGCGTGCATTTAACAAACGGATAAGATTGCTGAAGATGAGCAAATGTTTGAACGGCGGACAGCGTGGCTGAGAGAACAAAGGACAAGATAGTGATGCGGTAAATAATACAACTTTTAAAAAATCATAACGGATAAACTATAAGCTGACACTGGAAACTGTGAAGGAATTGGTTAAAGGAGGACTTGAAGTTCATTTAAGAGCGCAAAAAAGTGACATTTGGTGCGCATTGACGGACATTAATGTTTTTCATTATTCTTCAACTGCATGATTTAAAAAGTGCGCTAAACGCCGCCCCTCTGAAATGCAATGATTAAATCATATCTTGCAATGGATTGGAAACATAAGGAGCGTGTGTAGGCTATATTACCCTGTGTTCATAAAACTTGGAACTGAACAAAATGTTGCGTTGTCACTGCTCACCGTGTTGCTCACCATGTTTTATAAAATCAATCGGATCGGATTATCACACGATAGCTGGTTTTCGTCATGTTGCAGACAGTTGCACTGAGCTATCTCGTTAAACCCATGGCTGGCTGCGATGAATAACTAATCATATAATCAACCATATAGTCACCAACCGATCCATATAAATTATATCATTCTGTAGTGTATGATGACCACGCAATGTCACAGTCCACTGCAGGCTTCCAAAATGATTAGTATTATAACCGCCGTCCCTCGGTGCGGCGGCGCTCCTTGTTATATGTGCCCAATTTAAAAAAAACAGATCTCAAAGCTGTCGAGACACGCCATGAGCGGTGCGTGGATGGTTTGTAATTTTGTAAACTCTGTAGGCTATGTTTGTTCTTTTGGACACAGAACGGGGACGATACTTGGAGTCTTTTAGACATATAGCTGCTTCACTTCAGAGGAGGGGAGCTATACTCACCACACTGGAAATGGAATCCATTAGAATGATATGGAAATGGAATATTAACAGTCTAACGTGAGCTACACAAATCCTTTATTTCGGCGATAAGTCCATTTTGGACACACACTGTCTGAACCACGGCGCGCGCCGCTGCGCTGGCCATTAAAGTGGCGTTCTTTTATTTTTTTTCGGGCTTTATCGAGCTCGGGCCTAACATTATGGCAATTTTTAGGGTCGGTCAGCTTCGGGTTATTAATAGCCGCATTTTCCTAAATGTGCGTGTCACGGGTAATCAAATAATTCTAAAAGAAATATAAAACATATGGCAAGATGGCTGAAATTCTCTAGATGATGCTAAAAATATGAATTTAATTACGACATTTTTATATTTAAAAAGGCTTTAGGAAAAACGGGGTTGTTTCTAAATTAATTCATGCAGGAGGCCTTATGACACGTAAGGCTGTGCTCTATCTAGGTATTCTATGTCTATCTTGTCGTGTTTGATGGCGTTTCCCAAAAAAGGACATGGTGTCTGATTCGCTGCCCATGCAGCCAATTAGACAGCAGAAAGGCTTCTGTTTGCGGCCTAGAGGGCCGCAAACAGAAGCCTAGAGCCCTATGCGCGTGCGTACACTACAACTCTTACGCACAGTATTCTTTGAGAAACCCGGCAATTGTCATGATTTGACCAATGTATTACCAATCTCGTACACCATTGCTCACGAAAGCAAGATCCTTGACCCAATTACAGCCACTGCATCTTACCTTTTAATTAAAGTAAAAGTAGTCTGAGGAAAAGGAACAGTTCTGTTCCCCGGACATTGTTTTGGGCTATTTTGAGATGGCTCTGTTTGTCAAGTCTCAAGTCAGTGTGGAGATTACCCGGCGGCCGGCGGTGTTGCTGCCCCTCCCCTCCCTGTCTGTGGGTTTGCGATACAGATCTGTCTGTATCGTGTTATCATGTTTGATGACCAACACATCCAGAAAGCTAATTTGTGTGTCACTGAACTCCAGTGTAAATTGGAGATGTTCGTTCACAGCATTTAAATAGGCATGAAATTGTGAGAGAGTTTCTGCCATCCAGCCCATAAAATAAACAAATCGTCAATGTAGCGTCGATATAAACGAATGTTGGAATGATAAGGGTTAACAGTAGGATCTAGCACAAACTGTTGTTCAAAATAGCCCATGTATACATTTGCGTAATTTGGGGCCATTGTGCTACCCATGGCTGTCCCTTTGGTTTGCAAATAAAAATCATTCTTATACAGAAAATAGTTCGTAGTCAACACTAATTCAGTAAGTGCAGTGACACATGCAGTACTGGGTTTGGTAAGAGAATCTCTTAATAGTAACCATAGCAACCCATCGAGCTGTCTAACCTGTCACCAACAACTTAGATCGGGTATTGATATGATGTTTGTATATGTGTGTATGATTCCTTCCCCTGGTGGCCACACAGGCATAGCCTAATGGCTGCATTCTCTGTCCTGAGTGTCATAGCCGAGTTCAAGCCCAAATAAGGACTGTCCACAGGTGTGAGTGCTTGTCACTGATTTGTATCTGCCCACTTATACCTCTATATATACCTGTACTATATGCGTTGCTATATCTAATATACCTGACGAAGGCAACAGAGGCCAAAACGTTGTGTTTTTGGTAAATACAGTTTTTGGGGAGCTTTCAAAACGGTGTGCACTTATTCTTCCTTTTTCAGTCTGTTCTTTTTTGTTCGAGCACCTGCTGAATTTACCCGGGATGTGCGTGCACCTCCTGACCACTTTAAGTTACTGTAATTACACATCAGGAGGACATGAAGTAGAATATGTTTGATACTCACCATCTAGTAGATCATCACATTCATGATTGAAAAGAAAAACAAAACACATTTGTTTAGAAAACTGCGATTTTAAACAGAGATGATTTTACAAATTGTAAAATAACATGGAACATAACATTAAATAAATAAATCTGCTATGTCAATAGTAATAATCTGTCAGTAATATAAATCATCTTGACTAATTCCCTGTTATTTTAAATGACACTATAATCTTGTACAGTATATGGTATGCAGTAAGACCTGCTACTGTTTCTGCTAATCTTTAGATAGTGTTTATCTGTAATATTTACAAACAGCTAAACTCTTCAACACATTAACACTTAGACACAACATGTAGATCAAATGTGTGAAGTGATTAAATGTCAGTTTAAACACATAATATCAATAATAAGGTCATTATTCTACAGTACTGTATCCCTTCAACTGTTATGATGATAGAATATTTTCTGATTGTGAGTCAGATCATAATAGTGTTAATGTTTTGATTTTGTCTCAGTCAGAATATGTTTAATATTCTAATATGAAATATAAAGCGTTGACAGAGCATAAAATGATTGTTTAATTTTATGCTCTCAAGAGATCTATAAGGGTCCATCCATTTGGTTACCAACTCTCCATCATTTAGCTGGGGACCACCTGGAACCCCCTCAAGGACCCCCTCAAGTTTACCAGCAACATGACTGGCAGTGGTGGAAAAAGTATGTGGCTTTGGGGGTGTTGTTATGTGCTTGCGGACAGACACACATGGCACCAAAGCATGGTGTTTGTTGGCGCATGGCAGCACCTTCAGAACCACACACTCGGTGCAGGCGTTGGGGTGTGCGAGCGGATAGACACACATCGCACCAAAGGATGGTGCTGTTTGCTCGCGCGCCCTGGCGCCTAGGTGCTTGTTTCTGAATTGTGATGACATGTATGTAATTTTGTATATATGATGACAAGCAGCCTGTTTTATTATTTCCAAGCCTTGATGTGTAGGCTACTGTGATGCTTTGTAATTGTGGAAATTCAATAAAATACTTTAAAGTGGAAAAAGTAATCAATTGTTTTACTTGAAGTAAAAGTATCAATACTGCAATGTAGAACTACTTCGTAGTAAAAGTCTGGAATTCAAATTGTACTTGAGTAAAAGTACAAAAGTATTTGCGCCAAATGTACTTAAATTACCAAAAGTAGAAATAACTCACTATGCAGAATACCCCATTTCAAGTTTTCAAATGTATAAAATATTTAGAAAATAGCAGATCTATACAAGCTCACAATGCATTGCATCGCGACGCATTGTGAGTGTGTACATCAGCTATTTTTAAATGGCATAAATGTATATAGGGCTAAAGTATAACATAATGCTTAAAACACCAAAAGGGGTTCCCGTCCAGAATGGGTTAAGAATTACCTGTGGGATTTGGGGTTATCTATGCAAAGTACACAAACAATGCATTTAAAGAAACGTTAGACTTTAAAATCTCAAGCAATAGCGAGAATAAGATTTAACACTTGAACGCAGAAATCCACATTCAGTGGGAACATTAATAAAAATAACAGATCTACAAGCTCACAAAGCGCTGTGAGTTTGTAGACCTGCTATTTTTTAACGAAGAGATTTGTTGTAGAGGGAAAACGTGGTCCAAGTACAGAGTTAACTCAGGTCTGTTTCACTAAGTATAGCCTAGAGGGTTTCATTGTTTTAGACTCATTCAGTTTGTATTCTGCTATGGAGAAAACCTGATGTAAATCTAAAAACACATTGGAGGCCATGAAGTAGAATTGATTTGATACTCACCCAAGTCTAGTTCACGTTCACATTCATCAGTCAGGAAAAGAGAAAACACATGGTTGGAATAGTTAGAAAACTGATCATTCACAAACAGAAAGATGACTAATAATTAGCAAATTGTTAAGGAACCTGAAATATCGAATGCAATAATGGAATGGTTTAAATTAATCGACTATCTTGATTATTATACAAAATAATAGCTTGCTTCATATATCATCATGATTCAGCATTCTAATTACAGTTACTGTAATTACAAAAGGAAGAATAAGTCTGCACACCGTTTTGAAAGCTCCCCAAAAACTTTATTTACCAAGGCGGGGTAAAAACACAACGTTTCGGCCTCTGTTGCCTTTGTCAGGTATACTAGATAGCAACGCATATAGATGCCTTAACAGACGACGTCACACTGATAAGAAACAGCATGCGTTCTAACTGCACTCACGTGTAAAAAATGCCACATCAAACTTTCAGATGCTGTTTTTCTCCCAGTGTGGAGGAAGAATGATTAGGGATTTTTTCTTGTATTCTCTCACTCTTGAAATATATAATCCATTGGTTTCTGTTGTGTGTGAACAATAATAGCAATTCAAAACCACATCTCCAGTCGCTGAGAACGGGAGGTGCGCTCATGATCACGGCAGCAGAGCCTGTTTGTCCATGGCTGCACGCGCACCTGCAGCCCATCAAGTATAATGTATGCTTCGTCCCGCGATGGTGTCGCGCACGCAGACCTCTACACTCACAATAGTCGCATCCGCGATGCGATGTGAGCTTGTATATCAGCTGTTCTCTGTGCACAACACCGTTGTGCTTTGAAGTATAAATGTCTCCTAGGGTGCATCTCACTAGCCAACACACAAGAGGAGGTTGAATGGACTGAAACCAGCGCTCCCCAAAACAACAGGTTTGGAGATCTCCCCCCCCCCCCCCCCCAACAACGATGATGATATGGCTACTGCTAGTTATACATTAGCATGTGTGAATTTACAAGTGACATTATATAACCATTCAGCCATCTGGAGTAACCAAATTAGGAGGGGTTCAGTTCACATTTCTTCAGAAGTTTAAAACACACACACACACACACACACACACACACACTTTCATTCAGGAAGATAAGGTTGAATGAATCTAGATTAAATTAAGGATAAATGGGATAAATAATTCAGATTATACAAGGAAATGAGTGGAATCAGAGGTTTCATTTTCAACAAGACCGTACATTTGACTCTTGTGTTATATTCTTGTGAAATATTCAGTAAAGTATTATTGTGCAATATTCAGTAAAGTATATAAAAGAGCTCAAAGGCTACATATTCAGTCAGACAACTCACCCCGAAAGTGAAGACAACTCACACCGAAAGTGGCCGAAAGTGAAGACATCTCACCCCCGAAAGTGAAGACATCTCACCCCTGGTGAGTTGTCCGGACGTTCGGGGTGAGATGTTCTGACAACTCACCAAAAGTGGCAAAAGGGGTGAGTTGTCTTGTTACCCTTAAATACTACTGCTGGGGCTTGTGTGAACACAGTGTTCAGCCTAGGGTCTGACTGGATAATATGCCAATGTTTAGAGATCATTTTTTTAAATTCAAAACCCATAGGAGAGTATATGAGCACACAGAAGGGAGCATTAGCCTTTTTGGTTTTAATTTTGGGAGCGAGGCATTCCTCTTGTGTCTTATTTTTAAAACGGTCGGCAGCGACATCTAACCATTCCCTCTTTCTAAAAATCTGTTGGTGAGATCTGTAGCTTGTGCATGATAACCTGCAGCATCTGTGCTGCAAACCCTTCTAGCTTGATGAAATTGGTTAATACTAGCAGTGGCGGAAGGTTCCTATAACGGCAGTGGTACTTTATTTACAGTTTGCTAATAAATACAGTGGTGCACGCTTTCAGTTCACAACGATTAACGAACACATTCAATTGTATTTGTTTCAGCATCTTGTTTCAACATTTCAGCATGATCAACAGTAAATAATTAAATTGTTTCAACCTTTAGCTAGGTGGGACGACGACGATGCAGATTTATTTATTTATTTCCCCCAGATGGTCTAACAATGGCCGGGTTTCTCAAATAATTCTTCTTACGCATCTTCTTAAGAGCAAAGTTCTAGGCATGCGCAGTGAAGCATGACGCCTGTGAACATAGACATTCCGTGCATAGATGTGCCACGCAATGGTAGGCCTCAGGCCTGGTATAGGCCTCAGGCTTGAGGCCTGGTATATGGTAGGCCTCAGGTCTACCATTCTGAAATTTAATTTAATAATATTTGGACTGCTGGACAGCTGACAGTATAGGCTCTCTTTACTCTTTAAATTAATCTGTGACATGTTACCGATTCCGACCCGTTCCGAAAATATTTTCAAATAGTTAAACCGAACCCGAATGGATCCGTGACAATTTCGTCCAATTCCGACACGTTCCGATATTTCTTTCAAATTGCTGCGCCGAGTCCGACCGAATTCCTATTATTTCCGACATTCCGAGAGACCCGACCCAGCTGAGCCAGGCAGACATAAATGTGGACTATATATAAATAATATAACGTATTGACCAATTACCATTTTATGATTAAAGCGCGAGAGAGAGAGAGAGACACACAGACAGAGAGAGACTGCGCGCTGCAGTAAAAAAAATCTCGTCTCTTCTCGTCTCCTCAGCGTGCGTGCATTTAACAAACGGATAAGATTGCTGAAGATGAGCAAATGTTTGAACGGCGGACAGCGTGGCTGAGAGAACAAAGGACAAGATAGTGGTGCGGTAAATAATACAACTTTTAAAAAATCATAACGGATAAACTATAAGCTGACACTGGAAACTGTGAAGGAATTGGTTAAAGGAGGACTTGAAGTTCATTTAAGAGCGCAAAAAAGTGACATTTGGTGCGCATTGACGGACATTAATGTTTTTCATTATTCTTCAACTGCATGATTTAAAAAGTGCGCTAAACGCCGCCCCTCTGAAATGCAATGATTAAATCATATCTTGCAATGGATTGGAAACATAAGGAGCGTGTGTAGGCTATATTACCCTGCCTTTGTGTTCATAAAACTTGGAACTGAACAAAATGGTGCGTTGTCACTGCTCACTGTGAGTGATGTTTTATAAAATCAATCGGATCGGATTATCACACGATAGCTGGTTTTCGTCATGTTGCAGACAGTTGCACTGAGCTATCTCGTTAAACCCATGGCTGGCTGCGATGAATAACTAATCATATAATCAACCATATAGTCACCAACCGATCCATATAAATTATATAATTCTCTAGTGTATGATGACCACGCAATGTCACAGTCCACTGCAGGCTTCCAAAATGATTAGTATTATAACCGCCGTTCCTCGGTGCGGCGGCGCTCCTCGTTATATGTGCCCAATTTAAAAAAACAGATCTCTAAGCTGTCGAGACACGCCATGAGCGGTGCGTGGATGGTTTGTAATTTTGTAAACTCTGTAGGCTATGTTTGTTCTTTTGGACACAGAACGGGGACGATACTTGGAGTCTTTTAGACATATAGCTGCTTCACTTCAGAGGAGGGGAGCTACTCACCACACTGGAAATGGAATCCATTAGAATGATATGGCAATGGAATATTAACAGTCTAACGTGAGCTACACAAATCCTTTATTATTTCGTCCATTTTGGACACACACTGTCTGAACCACGGCGCGCGCCGCTGCGCTGGCCATTAAAGTGGCGTTATTTTCTTTTTTTTCGGGCTTTATCGAGCTCGGGCCTAACATTATGGCAATTTTTAGGGTCGGTCAGCTTCGGGTTATTAATAGCCGCATTTTTTTTTTTAAACATCTGTTTATTATGAATTTTTGGCATACAGGCATTTCAGTAATATTTAAGCAAGTTACAGATTGGTCAAAAAAATAAAACCGACATGGCTGATGACTACACCGCACTCCGAGGACAGAAACAACATCACAACACAATCTAAAAAACATTTACATTATTAGATGACGTTACGGGGCAGAACAACATCGTATACAATCACTTCAGTCCAACACAACAAGCATCTCAATAATGGGTGACCAGATTCTTTGAAATAAGGGTTCCCTTTTCGACAGGGTAAATCTAATTTTCTCCAAATGCAGCACTCCTCCCAGCTCACTTAGCCACATATCAACTGTCGGAGGTTTATCCGACTTCCAGGCCTGTAGTATTAACTTCCTAGCTAGCAGTGTAGCGAGCGAAATGGCCCGTGCCTCATATTTGTTTTGAACCTGATCAGGTTCCACCACACCGAAGAGTGCAACTAGCGGTGCCGGGGGGAAGTCTCTTTTATATGCTTTAGCCAAGAAATCAAAAATTTGACTCCAGAAACGTTGCAATTTATGACATTGAAGAAATTGATGAGACAGAGTCCCTTGTTCTGTTAAACACTTTCCACACATGGGAGAAGAATCTTTAAAGATTTTGTTTAATTTAGATGGGGAATAGTGCAGCCTATGAACAATCTTAAATTGAATCAGAGAGTGCCTAACATTGATAGAGCTATGGTGAATGTTGGCGATACAATCCTCCCATACTCCATCTGAAATCTCTATGCCCAATTCTCTTTGCCAATTGTCCTTAAACAAGCGTGATGATGGGCTAACCACTGCCTGTAAGGTGTCATAAAATTGAGAGACTGCACCTTTTTCAAAGGGCTCAGTGTTGAAGAAACTGTCCAAAACTGGATGACTGGGTTGTTGTTCATACTGTGGGATATGTGTTCTAAGAAAATGTCTCAATTGCAAGTAACGGAAGAAATGCGATGATGGGAGCTGGAAGGATTCTCGCAACTGTTGGAAAGAGGCAAGATAACCTTGACCACGACCTTGATTAAAGTATACATTTCGTAGGTTCACAATACCCTTTCCCTTCCATGACATAAAAACCGGGTCCGCCAATCCTGGCTGAAAAGCCGGATTGGAACATATAGGAGAATCCAAATACATTTTAGGAGCCTTTGTCAATGCTAAGATCTGAGACCATACTTTCAGAGAATTTTGAATTATGGGGTTATGTCCATAAGTACTTTTCTTGATCTTAATAGGGCTATTAAGTAATGCAGGAAGACACGACCCAGAACAGGATGAATGCTCGATACTAAGCCATGAAGGCATATTCTCCAGATTACATCCAGGATAGCAGTCATACCATAGATAAAAAAAGTTTAAATGGGCCGCCATATAGTATAACCGGAATTGAGGAAGTCCAAATCCTCCTTCGTTCTTACTTTTGCATAGATGTGGCCTAGCTATTCTAGGTGTTTTACCAAACCAGATAAAGGATGAAATGATAGAGTCCAATTTTTTGAAATAGTATTGAGGGATACTTATTGGAATTGACTGGAATATATATAAAAATCTAGGCAAAGTTACCATTTTTATAGCATTTATGCGCCCAGCCATTGAAATAGGCAAAGTGCTCCAGAATTCTATATTTTTCTCCAATTGTTTAATCTTTTTATCCCAATTTAATTTCAATAACTGATTCAATTTACTCGTAACCACTATACCCAAGCTTGTAAATTTATCCAGCACAATTGTAAACGGGGTAGATTCCAGGAATGATCTATCTGCAACCTGTGACAAGGGCATCAATTCACTTTTCGACCAGTTTATCCTATACCCAGAAAAGGAACCAAAGTTATTTATGAGGTCTAGTAAGGGAGGAATGGAAGCCCTGGGTTTTGAAATGAATAAAACCACATCATCAGCGTAAGCCGAACATTTATGAGAAGTACCGTATTGCAGGATCGGATGAATCTGTGGACTCATTCTTATTTTTGACGCTAATGGCTCGAGCGCTAGCGCAAAGATATATGCCGAAATCGGATCCCCTTGACGCGTGCCCCTAAACAACTTGAATGGTTTAGATTAATTTTGATTGGTGACAACTGTTGCATATGGATCATTATAAATTATTTTTATCCAGTTGATAAAGGATTCACCAAACCCGAATTTAGCCAGAACAGACATCATATAAGGATGCTCAATTTGGTCGAAGGCTTTTTCAGCGTCAAGGGAGATTACGACAGCGTCCTCTGTGCTACGAGCTGGATTATACATTATATTAAACAGTCTTCTCATGTTGAACTGAATGTGGCGATTGGGCATAAAGCCTGTTTGGTCTGGATGTATGATATTGGTTATGTGTTCTTTAAGGCGAGAGGCTAGTATTTTACTCAATATTTTAGTTTCAACCGGAAGTAAAGAAATCGGTGTGTACGAGGCAGCTAATGTGGCGTCGCGTTCCTTCTTTAGCAGTAGCGAAATTTTGCAATGATAGAGTGCCTTTGGTAAGGAACCCAATTCTTTGGAATGATTCAACATCCGAAGTATAAGAGGAGCCAACAAAGTGGAATAAGCCTTATAGAATTCAGCCCCGAAGCCGTCTGGCCCCGGGGCCTTATTATTAGGGGACTGTTGAATGGCCAATTTGACTTCAGCCAGGGTGAAATCTGCATCCAAGGCTGCCACTGCCTCCTCATCTAAGGTAGGGAGGTCACACCCCCGCAAGAAGTCATCAATAGTAGCCTGACTAGAAGTACTTTTAGAACTGTATAAGTCACGGTAAAACTCTTCAAAGCATTTGTTTATTTCTTTCGGGACAGTGACCAGCCCACCGTTTTTATCTTTTATTGAGTGGATGGCTTGAGAGGCATGCGACTTCTTTAACAGTCTGGCTAGTAATTTATGTGGTTTGTCACCTATTTCAAAAATCCTCTGTCTATAATTTAGTAATTGTGAACAGACTTGTTTTGTGAGAATTGTGTTATGTTCATACCTCAGCTTTATGATTTTACCCAAAAGTGCAGGAGATGGTGAGGCTAGGTAGTCCTTGTCTAGCTGAGACAGATTGGCCTCAATATCTCTAAGGGACCGTACTTGTAGCTTACGCTTGGCTGAGGAATAGGCAATTATGTGTACTCTCATGACGGCCTTAAAGGCCTCCCATAACACTGAGTCATCAACCGCACCATTGTCATTTGTTGATAAGAAAAAAATAATATGGCCTCCCATTTCTTCACAAAATGCTTCATCTTTCAAGAGTGCAGGATCAAACCGCCATATTTTATTATGTCTATTGTCCAAATTCTGGAACTGCAAGTCTAAAGTAACTGGGCTATGATCCGACACTAATATTGGATGATAAGTATTGTTAATTACAGCGGGTATGAGTTTAGAATCCAAGAAGAAGTAATCGATGCAACTTGAGGTTTTATGCACCGGACTAAAGAAGGAGTACTCTCTCCCAGTGGGGTTAACCAGTCTCCAAATGTCCACAATATTCAAGCTGTTTAACAAAGTATTTAAGAGGCTCCCAGCCTTTGACTGTTGAGATGAAAGAGGTGAACTTTTGTCCACTGTTGCATTCATTACACAATTAGCATCACCCGCAATTAAAATATTGGCCCGGTGTACGTCGGGTATTAGATTAAACAATTTTTGAAAAAACTCAGGACAGTCAAAGTTGGGACCATAAATATTCACCAGAGTCACAGGCACGGATGCCAAATGACCAGTAAAAATTAAATATCTGCCATCAGAGTCTGCAATTGTAGTCGTATGGGTGAATGGAACATTTTTTCTGAATAAAATTGCTACACCTCTAGCCTTAGCACCAAAATTAGCATGATATGCCTGACCCAGCCAGTTAGCCCCTAGAATTGACTGTACATTGTGCTTTGCATGCGTTTCTTGTAGGAAAATAATATCTGGTTACAAAGATTTAAGATGGGCCAGCACTTTTGCTCTCTTCACAGGATTACCAAGACCTTTTACATTCCAGCTAACAAACCTTAAAGCCCCGTTGGGCAAATTGTTCACTGCCCTATGTGTCATCAACATGTTCCAATATATTGGTAATCAGTGACACTGTCCGTCGACCCAAGAGCACGTACACACCACCAGCCAGACAAAACACAAAACATGTAACATGAAAAACAACCCCCCCACCCCCCCACGTAGAGGGACTTCCCCCAACGAAGCCCTTCTCTAACCACCCTAATACTATCCAAGGCATAGGAAAGTTCCCTCCCACGACCCCGCTCCAACGTAGAACGTAAATATATATAAAAAATAAAAGTATTAATACCGTATGGTATGACAGTGAAAATAGGGTAAATAGACCATAAGAAGTCCTAAATTGTGTATACCGTCAGTGATAATCAGTCTAACCCTTTGCACTCGCCAGCCTGGCTTTTTAGAACAAACCCTTTTTTGTAGAATAGAAATCAATTAAGAACATAGTAAAGCATCAATGTCAGGGGATGCATACCCAATCCAATCAAGCAGTATATAGAAACCTGAATAACCCACTCCGCAGCAAAAAATAATATATATAATGGAAATCAAAGACAAAATGTAAACAACATGTGTAATCACGCATAATACATACATACACCCACAGTCACACACATCCCTACCCCCCCCCCCCACACACACACACACACACACACACACACACACACACACACACACACACACACACACACACGCACACCATAAAACATCCCATGTATAAATCAATTAAATGTGTTACATAAAAAAAAAAGACTTATACAATCTACAAATCAGTAAACAATGTCGTGAATAGACCTTGAGTTGAATAGGCAGTAGGAAATAAAGTTGTTGTTTTTTAAATAAAAGGGAAAAAAAATGAATAAAAGAAAAATTGCAGAGTGAAAACATCCAGCTATGTCCATGAACAATCAGTCAGTGTAGCCCACCTTTAAAAATAAAATAGAAACCTCATCTTGTCAAGTAGTTCTGGGGAAAAAAATGAAAATAGCACCTTCTCAAAAATATATAGCATAAGCTCTTTTGTTTACTTTCCAGTGTCACAATTCAAGATTAGCACACGAATATATATAAAAAATTAAATGTGAGGTGGGCCACCTCAAGTCCAAGCGCTCATAACAATATTAGTAGTAAGAATAAACAAATATAAAAGTCTTGTTGAATAGCATCTCCTCAGGATTTGTGCCTAGCCAGGCACATCTTTAGTGAGTGTAGTGCAACATACCGTTAGCTTCACAGCCTAAACTGAAAAGCAGATGAATCAAGGGACCACCTCATCTGTGTCGACGTCTGCATCTGCAACCACTGTACCCAGTTTGTCATCCAGAAAACCATCAGCCGCCTCGGGATCCTCGGAGTATTTTGTAGCTCCCTCCACGGTCACGCGAAGACGAGTCTGCCATGTTCTCACGAATCCCGACAGCAACCCGGCGTCTCTGCATCTTTTCCGGACATCTTGGAACTTCTTTCTTTGTTGATACACATCCATTGATGTGCAATGTCCACGAGAACCTTAGCAGGGAAGTTTTCATCTCCGAGCAGCTTCGGAATCAGAGAGGACACAAAATCAGAAGGATTATTCCTTTCTCCCCCCTCTAAAATTCCTGCAATTCTTATGTTTTGTCGTCTTGACCGAAATTCAGCCTGTAGTAGCTTTTTGCGCAGCTCATTGTATCCCTCTTGGAGTGACTTGTTGATGGCTTCCTGCGCAACAAGTTGATCATCATGCCTGGATACAGCTTCTTCAATTTCACGCACGCAAATGGTGGTAAGCTTAGTGTCCACAGACTTTTGTAGAGCGGCTATCGCTTTCATCAAATCAGCCGTAGATGGATTGTTAGCTGCGCCGCTCTCGGCGGTAGGCCCAGTCAGCACCTCCATTAGCATGCGGTCATTAACAACAGCGTCGGTTGAAACCTCTTCCACGTCGGTGTTCTCTCTTGTTCTGTTTCGAAGGTGATATTGACTCTTCGAGTGCTTTCTGTCCGTCATTTATGGCGAGTGTTGAGAAGAAAAAAGTCACGGTATTAACTTTTAATTTAGTAAATGTCTAGTATTGGAGCGGAGCCTCACGGAAACACAGCTTACCCCATAGCTCGCTGACCACGCCCCCTAATCAAATAATTCTAAAAGAAATATAAAACATATGGCAAGATGGCTGAAATTAAAATATGAATTTAATTACGACATTTTTATATTTAAAAAGGCTTTAGGAAAAACGGGGTTGCTTCTAAATTCATTCATGCAGGAGGCCTTATGACACGTAAGGCTGTGCTCTATCTAGGTATTCTATGTCTATCTTGTCGTGTTTGATGGCGTTTCCCAAAAAAGGACATGGTGTCTGATTGCAGCCTAGAGGGCCGCAAACAGAAGCCTAGAGCCCTATGCGCGTGCGTACACTACAACTCTTACGCACAGTCTTCTTTGAGAAACCCGGCCATTGTCATGATTTGACCAATGTATTACCAATCTCGTACACCATTGCTCACGAAAGCAAAATCCTTGACCCAATTACAGCCACTGCATCTTACCTTTTAATTAAAGTAAAAGTAGTCTGAGGAAAAGGAACAGTTCTGTTCCCCGGACATTGTTTTGGGCTATTTTGGCTGAGATGGCTCTGTTTGTCAAGTCTCAAGTCAGTGTGCCCCTCCCCTCCCTGTCTGTGGGTTTGCGATACAGATCTGTCTGTATCGTGTTATCATGTTTGATGACCAACACATCCAGAAAGCTAATTTGTGTGTCACTGAACTCCAGTGTAAATTGGAGATGTTCGTTCACAGCATTTAAATAGGCATGAAATTGTGAGAGAGTTTCTGCCATCCAGCCCATAAAATAAACAAATCGTCAATGTAGCGTCGATATAAACGAATGTTGGAATGATAAGGGTTAACAGTAGGATCTAGCACAAACTGTTGTTCAAAATAGCCCATGTATACATTTGCGTAATTTGGGGCCATTGTGCTACCCATGGCTGTCCCTTTGGTTTGCAAATAAAAATCATTCTTATACAGAAAATAGTTCGTAGTCAACACTAATTCAGTGAGTGCAGTGACACATGCAGTACTGGGTTTGGTAAGAGAATCTCTTAATAGTAACCATAGCAACCCATCGAGCTGTCTAACCTGTCACCAACAACTTAGATCGGGTATTGATATGATGTTTGTATATGTGTGTATGATTCCTTCCCCTGGTGGCCACACAGGGATAGCCTAATGGCTGCATTCTCTGTCCTGAGTGTCATAGCCGAGTTCAAGCCCAAATGAGGACTGTCCACAGGTGTGAGTGCTTGTCACTGATTTGTATCTGCCCACTTATACCTCTATATATACCTGTACTATATGCGTTGCTATATCTAATATACCTGACGAAGGCAACAGAGGCCAAAACGTTGTGTTTTTGGTAAATACAGTTTTTGGGGAGCTTTCAAAACGGTGTGCACTTATTCTTCCTTTTTCAGTCTGTTCTTTTTTGTTCGAGCACCTGCTGAATTTACCCGGGATGTGCGTGCACCTCCTGACCACTTTAAGTTACTGTAATTACACATCAGGAGGACATGAAGTAGAATATGTTTGATACTCACCATCTAGTAGATCATCACATTCATGATTGAAAAGAAAAACAAAACACATTTGTTTAGAAAACTGCGATTTTAAACAGAGATGATTTTACAAATTGTAAAATAACATGGAACATAACATTACATAAATAAATCTGCTATGTCAATAGTAATAATCTGTCAGTAATATAAATCATCTTGACTAATTCCCTGTTATTTTAAATGACACTATAATCTTCTACAGTATATGGTATGCAGTAAGACCTGCTACTGTTTCTGCTAATCTTTAGATAGTGTTTATCTGTAATATTTACAAACAGCTAAACTCTTCAACACATTAACACTTAGACACAACATGTAGATCAAATGTGTGAAGTGATTAAATGTCAGTTTAAACACATAATATCAATAATAAGGTTATTATTCTACAGTACTGTATCCCTTCAACTGTTATGATGATAGAATATTTTCTGATTGTGAGTTGTCATAGAAATTTAGACTGCAAACATATAATAATACCCCTTTATTGCACTCTGATGTTATCTTATCTGTGACACCCCTGTGGTGCTGGTTGGTTACTTTGTTACTGTCCCAAAATTCCTTTGGGCTATGTTGGGGGATGTCTCTTGTGGGAGTGGAGACTATAAAGGCTGTGGCCTTATGTTTACTCAGAGAGTCAGACTGGGGTCTTCCGATGCATTGAATTGGTCATGTAAGTTCCTGACTCCTTACTCGAGTAAAATCCTAATACTTCCAAACTATGAATCCTTGTGTTGCCTCATTATTATGTCTTCCTGAGCATGTGTCCCACAGATTGCCATAACATTTTGGAGGTTTCCTACCGAGATGGTGTGCTAAATGCTGGACTTGGCGGTCGTCGGCTTGGTGAGTAAGTTCATTCTTTCGGGCTGGGCCGACGACGTGCGCAAGTGAGTATATGGGTGTCTGTTTGGATGTTCAGAAAATGAGGTATTGCTTTTATTCGGGGTTTTAAGGTATTAGTGATGAAATTTGGTTGTGATCACGATAGGCATTTTTTGATGGCCTATTTAAAAGAGGGAAACGAAAGTTTTGCCTTTCATGTGCATGCCATGAGAGACGGAGGAACAGTGTTTGGTTGGTTGAATGACTCAAGATGGTTAGACAAGGAGGTCTGACAAATGGTACCAGTGTACGTTGGGAAAAAAGAATAGTCTATTCAATAAATCACTCATTACGTTGCCTGCTGTCTAAAGAGGGGGAGAGATCCTGCCTTAGGGTATCCTTGTTGTTTTATGAAGCAACAAAAAATTGGCTAGCCAGAGTGTGTGTGTGTGTGTGTATTGTCCTAAGTCCTAAGTGTATGTCTGTGAGTGTTAAATGTATGGCCAAAAAAAAGGGAGACAAGTTGTCTTGCCTAAACTTCGTAGCTACTGAGAAGGGGGGTTGATCCTCGCCTTATACTAGGGTACCTTTGCTAACAGAAGCATAAAACAATTGTGAAGCGCTATGTATGGATATATCATTTGAAAATGAATGTGAATGGTCTGTCACGAAAACTGATTGAGTGTAGAATGGAGTGTTCTGCCTGTATGTGAGTGTGTGAGAGAGAGGCAGACAGTGTGAGACAGAAAAGAAGTGTGAGAGGAAATTGTGAAAAAGGGATGTTAAATAGTTAACAGCCTAGAATGAAAATGAAGATATGAGAATTGATATAGAGATATATTAAGGTAAAGTAATACGTTTTAAATCATATGATGTCATATGATTCTCGAGACGAGAAAATGGAAATAGTTCCAAATAGGGATAAAAATAAGGAAGTGAATACAGTATGTGTATGGAGTACATATGTCTCAATGTATACTGTTTGAAAGCGTGAGTGTACACATGTGTATGAGTGAAAATGCTCAAACTTGTGAAGAACATTTTTAGGGCCTGGAGAAGATATTTAGGTGCATTATGTACAGTTTCTGTGTCGAAATGTGGGCTAGAGTAGTCAAGGTGAAAATGGTAGTCAAAATAGTTTTAGTCTATTACCTCACTCAGTTATTCTGAGTGTGGGGCTAATAGTAGCCTTGATGAAAGAGTAGCATCGATGACTGGTTTACTAGTTATCACTTCATTTTGATCAAGTGACTGTCTAATATAGACTTATTTATCCTTAACATGGCATGGTAGCTAGCCCCTGAGGGCTGTACGGTTCCCTTCAAGGGGAGTTGTCGTGAAATTTAAAATGTAGAAAGAATTTAATCTAAATTCCCCAGGCAGGCCATGCCCTGATTGATATTAAAAGTTAGTTTAAGTGTTTAAAATTAAGTGGCTCTTTAGTTCCTAGAGAAGTGAGCCTTGCTAAGCCATGCACCATACAGTATAGGAGGCTATCGCCTGTTTTCTGTAATATACGCAGCTTGATGTATAAGTATGCCCCTGGATATTCTTGTTGTAAATCGCTCTGAATTAAGAGCGTCTGCACAATAGTAAATTGGACAGTGTGACAGTTAGTGGAGTGAGATTGAGATAAAGATTACTTGAGACTGAAAGAAAGTTTTTTTTAAATGACAGATCTACTGCGTGCGCGCAAACCTAGTTATTATAAGCATGTTGTTTAAAATATAGTCTGATTAGTAGTGAGAAGGTAGGAATAGTGTTGATTAAAGAGCCCTAAGCTAGCTAAAACCAGCTGTGTTTGTTAAACTATTCTTAACCCTTGGTTATCAGTTTAGCCGGGGGGGGGGTCAAGCTGTTTTGTGAGATAATTACCCCCCTGTTGTAATGAGTTTTATTACAGGCAGGAGAGGAGAAAAGTGAACCACAGCATGTGGCAGGATTTAAGAAAGAAAAGACAGGAAAGCCCATTCGGCTTGAGATAGATAGACATTGACCAAGCCATTAGTAAATTGTAAATTAGGTATTTGGTTTTTAATAAGGGAACATCTGTAAGTATGTGTTCCCTAATGAGAATGTAAAGGGTTACTTCCCAAGATAGTTACGTTTTGTAACTGTCATTTGTAAAGGTCTACAGATTATCAGCTCCAAGCAACCATTTGTTGAGTTTGCACCCCTGTGGTTTATTGAAGGAGATTGACTTGGCTAAGCCCACGGCCAACACCTAGAAGGCAAAAGTTAGTTTTGTGGTATCTGAGCCAGAGACCTGATCATGTACTGTACTGTATGTCTTAAAGTGCATGACAAGTGCACAAAAAAGATATCTGCCTGATACAAGTGATTGCATTTATCGAGGATAACATGTTAGCCTTTAAGAACCTTCTTTAGGCCTAACACAGGCTAACAAGCAGTCACTGTTTGGCAAATAGGAATAGTGTGACGATGTTCGATTTGGTGACATCTTTTGCGAGGATCTGAGAACCCGGTTTGTGTTTGGGTTGTAATCTACAGTATGTCTTAAAGTGTAATATACAGATTTGTAATTTTAGGCCTATGACTTAAAGTATATACAGATTTGTAATTTTGAAAGTCCAAATAAGGCATAAAATAAAATGAGTATGCCCACATGCTGATAGCTTGTGACGGTGATTGATTTGATGACATTATTTGAAGGACAGGAACCCAAAAGTTAAATATGGAATAGAATATAGCAGCTATAATTGCAAACTTTAGTGTACAGTGGATTGCAATATTATGCAAAAATAAATGTACGGGCCAATGTACGGCTGTCGACAACACCTCATCCTGTTCCGTTGGAAAGAGGGTACCACATGGACGGGTCCAAACTACTGGTTTTGTTTTTTCCAGTATGAGGGGGCAACTCTGTGTCAGGGTTGAGAAGAGAACGAACTGAACATTGGACATTGGTCACTAGCATTGGACATTGATGCACTGACATTGCAAACAGTGATGGGGGATCACTGGACAATGATACGATCGGAATCTGAAGGAAACAAAGATTCTTGAATCGGAATCCCGACATGAAGGAGTACGCGTTGGTGACAACTGAATGCGAAAAAAGCTGTGCTATTTTTGTGGCTCTGCAGTATGGTGGAGGGGTGAGGTGAAGCTGACAGGTGTACATTGGGATCGAATGATAGTGAGTAGCTACAGAGTTGCATTTGTTCCACTTATGGCTGCTATAAAACAAAAATAGGTTGTATTTACTAAAATATAGTAGTGATAAATACTGTGATCTCACTGACAACTGGCAAACTCTTAAAAGCAGAGTTTGACTTTTTGTGTCCCATGCAGGCCGTAAAATTATCTTATCAGTAAACAAAGGGATTTCCAGCTGTTTCAGGGCACTTATCTAAGTTCCTGTGACATGGTCAATAAAACCCCCTTCTGGGAATAGACGTTTAAGTGCTGCCAAGAGGCTTCATTCGGCTAAAATTCAGACCAAGGTATAGTGAAAGTACAAGTTAATTTAGTTAATTAGTGGTGCCGGAGTTATGAGTAGTTTTAGCAAAAAGGTCTATTGATTACATGGCTGTTATTGATGTATTGGCTGTATGAGTTAAATTTAAGACATACTGTACTGATGTAACCTGTTTACATGATCAGATTGTGATCAAGCTTTAGGAGTAGCCTATTGTCAAGGAATTTGGGTTGACCTGGTTGAACTTTCCAAGAAGCCCCAGGGCAGCTGTGTTTCTTATCTCTATGATGGTAGGCCAGCTGTGTTTTGATTAGCCTGGGGAGGGTGATGCCATTTGCTGGCCTAGTGCTATTTGAATGTTTATGACTTTGCAACATGGGCAAGGCACAACAAAAAAAAAAACCTTGTCCTTCTGTACACAGAAGTTTAGTGCAGAGCAAAGAGGAGATCTCATTAGCCGTATGGCTGAATGTAAAGGCATACTATGATCAGCTGCTCAGGGCAGATACTACAATACTAAATAAATTAGTGGAGTTCAATAGTATAGTACTAGATAAGTGAGATAGATCATTGAATCACTTCAGCATGTGTGTGCAGTAATTACGCTCACTCAAATAAGAAGGACAGTTAAGATAGAATAATTCTTAAAGAATGTCCTGAAGGTCATGATCAAGGTAAAATCTTAGAGGTTGAAATGGTGTAAAATCAGTCAATCTCTACATTATATTGGTTAGAGAATTAATTAGGATGCAAGTTCAGTATATTGCAGGCATAGTTTTGTTAAATAACAATTGATTTGAGTAGTATTTATAATGATGCATGACAGTTTGGTTGACGCTATATTGTGCTATACTCTTGTCTTCAAGACCGGTAAATTTGAATTGATAAATTGAATGTGTGTCACAGATGAGATGAGATGAGATTCAACGGATTGTCAGTGTACAGTACAAGCAAAGTACAGCGGAAAGTATTTTCGCATCTCACCAATAGTGCGAACATATCAGTAGGGTGATACATTAATAAATAGGGCTACAGTAGTAGGAGCAGGTATGAGCTGAATAAGGATTTGAGCAGGAAGAGAAGAACCCATTGACAAAATAGGTCATATTGTGATCTATTCTTTGGACGCCCCAAGGTGGAGTATCATATTGATAAGTCATCACACATTGTTCAATTATCTACAAATACAGAAATAGGAGTGCTATATGGTGTATTTAAATCAGGACAAAGAAGGGTTTGTTTTCGAGGGACGCCTTGAAACAAACAAAAGTATGTAAGAGTGTACTAAAATTGTTATGTTTCCTGTATGAATATTCTGATCCAAGTTTCTTAGGTTCGTGGTGGAGGCGATCCAGATTGATGTGACATGAGATTGATTTCTCTCATGTTTTGTGGCATGATGTTACTAACGAAATTAATGGTGTGACTAACGAAATTGACTAATCCCTGACGGAAATTGGAATTGTGCATGTGTGCATGTGCGCCGAATATCTTGCTGTGTTTGCAGAAGTCATTGGATTTGGAAGTCGAATCTGTGAGTATTACGTAAGTAAGATATGCAACAACTTGATGTTTCCTGGTGGAATAATTGAGCATAGGAGGATGTTCTAAATTATGTTCTGTTGCAGTTATGCGATTAGTTCTGAACAACGGTATTGTTTGATGATGCCATACTAAAGAGACATATAGGAATGTGTTCAGAGATAAGATATCTACGCAATAGATAGTTGCACAAACACACATATGCTTACTGAGAGTTAGAGTTGTACGTTAGAGCTGAGCATAGCTGCCTGGTTGAGTCAGAAAGAGCATTGAGAAGTGGTGGACTAGCAGTAAATGAAATTCGATAATACATGTTTATTGCTGCTGTAACTACGTAGTATTGAGTCCACCATCAACATTGAAATTAGTAGTAATGTGACTGTATCTGAGCTGGAGATGACATAGCGAAGGAAATGTGATCCAGGTAGAGTAGGGCTTTTCAATGGTGTTGTAGTTTTTTTCTTTCAGCTCCATAATAATGAGAAGAGTCGTGTTGGAATAACATGACGAATGATGAAGTGGATCTGATGACATGGCTAAGTATCGTTTGGGGATGATATGGAATATGTATTGATGAGAAGTTGTCAACTAAGTCAGCTAACTAAGGTCCACTTAGATGCGGAGTCGGGTTGAATGAATGATAGTATGTAGACTGGTTTATGAATGAATAGTTAATTTTGGTACTTACATTTCCGTGTTTAAGAGACAGTTGTGTTACATGATCAAGCCAAAGCTTATTATGCCTATCCATGTTGAGATAACACAAGGTAATAATGTGCCAGCTGATTGTTGTGGACAGAAGATAAGTACGATTGATTAATGCAGGTTAGGTTCCAGACCCAACTTCACCTACCCATAATATAATTGACGAAATAGGCCAGGGGTTTGCTGTGACTGCTCCTGCAGGCTGGGGGCTGTGCGGGCATGCCCACGGAGCAGGACCCGTGATTTATATACGGTCAGGGGCCATCTCGAATGAATGCCCGGCTCCGGTTAGGTGTGGTTAATGACATATTACTCACATTGGTTTTCTTTCTTTTTCAGAAATGAGTGGTTAGTCTGCTGTCCGCGACGTGTCCACGCTGATGTCCCTACACTGGGGGATCAAGTGCTGTTAGCACTCTGGACTCTGAATCCTGCGATCATGTGCTCGGGAGCCGTTTCTGAATGATGTTGCATCACCTGTGCGGTGACAATTTCTGGTCTTTTGGAAGGCTGTGACGTGTGCAGTTCTGTCAAATGGCCGATCTGCAAGCTCACGACATGTCTGGAGCTTGTGGAAGTAATGCACGTTGGTGCTTTGAGCTCTGTGAAAGAGCTACTTCCGGTTTGGATTGCTCTGTGCGGTGTGGACCACATGGCACCTGCAGTACACTGTCTGTGATGTGTGCAAAGTGGACAGTTCTGAACGGACATTTTCTGGTGCTGAGATGTTTTTTGGTCTGAGGGGAGATGTTTTTTGGTCTGAGGGCTACGACGTTTTGCTGTATGTTTAATTTGGCTTTGCCTTGTTTTGTTTGTTTTGTTTGAAACTATTGTACCACTGTGTATCGTAGGCCTTGTGTGCGGTCGCTCTATGATGAGGGCCATGTAGGAATTTTCCCTGTTTGTCTAACCCATTGGGTTCCAGGTTTTTTGCCTACATCTGCGATGTACTGATAAGTGGTGTTTAGGGGTTTTTAAATGTTTAAAAGTGGGGTAATGTCATAGAAATTTAGACTGCAAACATATAATAATACCCCTTTATTGCACTCTGATGTTATCTTATCTGTGACACCCCTGTGGTGCTGGTTGGTTACTTTGTTACTGTCCCAAAATTCCTTTGGGCTATGTTGGGGGATGTCTCTTGTGGGAGTGGAGACTATAAAGGCTGTGGCCTTATGTTTACTCAGAGAGTCAGACTGGGGTCTTCCGATGCATTGAATTGGTCATGTAAGTTCCTGACTCCTTACTCGAGTAAAATCCTAATACTTCCAAACTATGAATCCTTGTGTTGCCTCATTATTATGTCTTCCTGAGCATGTGTCCCACAGATTGCCATAACAGAGTCAGATCATGTTTTGATTTTGTCTCAGTCAGAATATGTTTAATATTCTAATGAAATATAAGCGCATAAAATGATTGTTTAATTTTACGCTCTCAAGAGATCTATAAGGGTCCATCCATTTGGTTACCAACTCTCCATCATTTAGCTGGGGACCACCTGGAACCCCCTCAAGGACCCCCTCAAGTTTACCAGCAACATGACTGGCAGTGGTGGAAAAAGTATGTGGCTTTGGGGGTGTTGTTATGTGCTTGCGGACAGACACACATGGCACCAAAGCATGGTGTTTGTTGGCGCATGGCAGCACCTTCAGAACCACACACTCGGTGCAGGCGTTGGGGTGTGCGAGCGGATAGACACACATCGCACCAAAGGATGGTGCTGTTTGCTCGCGCGCCCTGGCGCCTAGGTGCTTGTTTCTGAATTGTGATGACATGTATGTAATTTTGTATATATGATGACAAGCAGCCTGTTTTATTATTTCCAAGCCTTGATGTGTAGGCTACTGTGATGCTTTGTAATTGTGGAAATTCAATAAAATACTTTAAAGTGGAAAAAGTAATCAATTGTTTTACTTGAAGTAAAAGTATCAATACTGCAATGTAGAACTACTTCGTAGTAAAAGTCCGGAATTTAAATTGTACTTGAGTAAAAGTACAAAAGTATTTGCGCCAAATGTACTTAAATTACCAAAAGTAGAAATAACTCAATATGCAGAATGCCCCATTTCAAGTTTTCAAATGTATAAAATATTTAGAAAATAGCAGATCTATACAAGCTCACAATGCATTGCATCGCGACGCATTGTGAGTGTGTACATCAGCTATTTATAAATGGCCGAAATGTATATAGGGCTGAAGTGGTTACTGTATGATTTGTAATAATAATCAAAATCTACAAAGTAACTTGTAGCTAAAGCTTTCAAATATTTCTAGTGGAGCAAAAGTACAATATTTGCCTCTGAGATGTACAGTAGTGGAGTAGAAGTAAAGGTATTGGAAGTAGAAGTAAAGGTATTGGAAATTGCAAATACTCAAGTAAAGTACAAATATCTCAAAATTGTACTTAAGTACAGTACTTAAGTACTTACTTAGTTACTTTCCACCACTGATGACTGGAGCTGCTCATTGATATGAGACTGACTGTCAGTCACTGTTATAGAGTAGTATCACTATGATAGAGTCCAATACTGTAATAGTTGTTGACCTCATTTACATTTTACATAAATAATAATGCACAATGTATAAATAATGTATACTTGGGAAGCTCATGAACGTAATAAATTGTGGGATGAGCTTGTATATTTGCTATTTTTCAATAGCTAAAGTATAATATACTGCTTAAAACACCAAAAGGGGTTCCCGTCCAGAATGGGTTAAGAATTACCTGTGGGATTTGGGGTTATCTATGCAAAGTACACAAACAATGCATTTAAAGAAACGTTAGACTTTAAAATCTCAAGCAATAGCGAGAATAAGATTTAACACTTGAACGCAGAAATCCACATTCAGTGGGAACATTAATACAAATAACAGATCTACAAGCTCACAACGCGCTGTGAGTTTGTAGACCTGCTATTTTTTAACAAAGAGATTTGGTGTAGAGGGAAAAAGTGGTCCAAGTACAGAGTTAATTCAGGTCTGTTTCAGTATAGACTATAGAGGGTTTCATTGGTTTAGACTCATTCAGTTTGTATTCTGCTAAGGAGAAAACCTGATGTAAATCTGAAAACACATTGGAGGCCATGAAGTAGAAATGATTTGATACTCACCAAAGACTAGTTCACGTTCACATTCATCAGTCATGAAAAGAGAAAACACATGGTTGGAATAGTTAGAAAACTGATCATTCACAAACAGAAAGATGACTAATAATTAGCAAATTGTTAAGGAACCTGAAATATCGAATGCAATAATGGAATGGTTTAAATTAATCGACTATCTTGATTATTATACAAAATAATAGCTTGCTTCATATATCATCATGATTCAGCATTCTAATTACAGTTACTGTAATTAAAAAAGGAAGAATAAGTCTGCACACCGTTTTGAAAGCTCCCCAAAAACTTTATTTACCAAGGCGGGGTAAAAACACAACGTTTCGGCCTCTGTTGCCTTCGTCAGGTATATTAGATAGCAACGCATATAGTACAGGTATATATAGAGGTATAAGTGGGCAGATACAAATCAGTGACAAGCATTCACACCTGTGGACAGTCCTTATTTGGGCTTGAACTCGGCTATGACACTCAGGACAGAGAATGCAGCCATTAGGCTATCCCTGTGTGGCCACCAGGGGAAGGAATCATACACACAAACATCATATCAATACCCGATCTAAGTGTAAACACAACTCACTGAGCTATACAGAGAGTAGCCTACATAATGCATTGTCATTTCCATGTAATAACGTATTAAAAACACACTTAAAAAAGACAAGACCAAAAACATACATATTTACATTTACAGGAATGGTTTGATATCAAACTCTTCATTTAGACCGTATGGGGCCATAGTGTTAAGATTATAAATGTGGAACATTTCTCTTTGGAGTAGGCGACGCTCCTGATTTCCCCCTCTGGGGGGTTTGTCCACTTTTCCGATGCCTATATAGCGAAATTGGTTAATGTTGTGGCCAGCTTGCTTGAAATGTGGGGTTACGCTCGTCCCCGCATCTAATATTGGAGCGATGCTCGCTCATGCGGGTACGGAGGGCTCGATTAGTTTTGCCAACGTATCCCAAGCCACAGGGACATTTAATCAGATAGATCACATTAGTGGAACTGCATGTGATCACCCCACAGATCTTTAGTGATTTACCACTGTTGGGATGCGTATATGTCTGACATTTGGTAGTGAACCCACACTGTGCACAGTTACCGCACCTAAAGTTCCCCTCGGGAATATGATCTAAAACTGTACTTTTTTTCGGCTCAGGAGTATAAGATCTGACCAGCTGGTCTCTTAAATTTGGAGGGTGCTTAAATACTACTGCTGGGGCTTGTGTGAACACAGTGTTCAGCCTAGGGTCTGACTGGATAATATTCCAATGTTTAGAGATCATTTTTTCAAAACCCATAGGAGAGTATCTGAGCACACAGAAGGCAGCATTAGCCTTTTTGGTTTTAATTTTAAAACGGTCGGCAGCGACATCCAACCATTCCTGCTTATACCCTCTTTCTAAAAATCTGTTGGTGAGATCTGTAGCTTGTGCATGATAACCAGCATCTGTGCTGCAAACCCTTCTAGCTCGATGAAATTGGTTAATATGTAAACTTTTAACCAGATGAGTAGGGTGAGAATTGTCCCCTCGTAAAATAGTGTTTCTGTCTGTGGGTTTGCGATACAGATCTGTCTGTATCGTGTTATCATGTTTGATGACCAACACATCCAGAAAGCTAATTTGATTTAGGCATATAATTTAAATAGGCATGAAATTGTGAGAGAGTTTCTGCCGTACCAGCCCATGAAATAAACAAATCGTCAATGTAGCGTCGATATAAACGAATGTTGGAATAGTAAGGGTTAACAGTAGGACCTAGCACAAACTGTTGTTCAAAATAGCCCATGTATACATTTGCGTAATTTGGGGCCATTGTGCTACCCATGGCTGTCCCTTTGGTTTGCAAATAAAAATCATTCTTGTACAGAAAATAGTTTGTAGTCAACACTAATTCAGTGAGTGCATTGACACATGCAGTACTGGGTTTGGTAAGAGAATCTCTTAATAGTAACCATAGCAACCCATCGAGCTGTCTAACCTGTCACCAAAAACTTAGATCGGGTATTGATATGATGTTTGTTTATGTGTGTATGATTCCTTCCCCTGGTGGCCACACAGGGATAGCCTAATGGCTGCATTCTCTGTCCTGAGTGTCATAGCCAAGTTCAAGCCCAAATAAGGACTGTCCACAGGCGTGAGTGCTTGTCACTGATTTGTATCTGCCCACTTATACCTCTATATATACCTGTACTATATGCGTTGCTATCTAATATACCTGACGAAGGCAACAGAGGTTGTGTTTTTACCCCGCCTTGGTAAATAAAGTTTTTGGGGAGCTTTCAAAACTGCGATTTTAAACAGAGATGATTTTACAAAGTGTAAAATAACATGGAACATAACATTAAATAAATAAATCTGCTATGTCAATAGTAATAATCTGTCAGTAATATAAATCATCTTGACTAATTCCCTGTTATCTTAAATGACACTATAATCATGTACAGTATATGGTATGCAGTAAGACCTGCTGTTTCTGCTCATCTTTAGATAGTGTGTATCTGTAATATTTACAAACAGCTAAAGTCTTCAACACATTAACACTTAGACACAACATGTAGATCAAATGTGTGAAGTGATTAAATGTCAGTTTAAACACATAATATCAATAATAAGGTAATTATTCTACAGTACTGTATGTAGTAAATCCCTTCAACTGTTATGATGATAGAATATTTTCTGATTGTGAGTCAGATCATAATATTGTTAATGTTTTGATTTTGTCTCTGTCAGAATATGTTTAATATTCTAATATGAAATATAAAGCGTTGACAGAGCGTAAAATGATCGTTTAATTTTACGCCACCTGGAACCACCTCAAGGACCACTGGTGGTCCCCAGACCACTGGTTGAGAACCACTGCTCTATTGGATCAGTGGACAAAATGTCAGAACTAGCGTTGGGGACGTTACAGAGTAGCGCTTTAATGTATCCTCTTAAAGGTATATTCAGTGATTTGACTTAATCTAAATATCACTTATTTTTTATTTTTTTCTGGATAATCCTCCCTACTATAGAGTGTGCTGACCATATAAGGAGTTCCTCCCTGTCCCCAGTGAGCCCCTGGGGTCAAAAAACCCTAGTTTCAGTTTTGGTGGCGGGTGGCAAAGCCTTCAACCAATCAGGATGAGAGGGGCCTTCCTCCAATCATGATCGAGTGGGGGCGGGCCTTGGTGCACATGCTGTTGGCCTGTTGCACTTCCCCCCACTGTAGAGCGTGCATGTGCACATTTTGTTACCGGGGCGGACTGGGTGGTTTTCCAAATCACTCAAATCACTGAATGCTCCTTTAATATGATTGGATGACTTGTCATCAATGATGAGGTGTCACATGGAGCCAAATCACACTGAGATCATTATGTTTATGATCAGAACACCTCAAATCAAATAAAAAAAACCAATAAAGCTATCAGAAAGTGATTATATGGAACATATAAGACTCAGATTTCATTACAGTAAACACTTATAGCCGTTATATGAAAGCACAGTGTAATTTATACATGAAGAGAGAAACATGATCACATAATTATATAATACATCATCTGGCAGAAACCTTGTATTAGGGTTTAATGCCGGGATCCCGGGATTTCGGTCCTCCCGGTTATAGGGCACGCAATTTCCCGCCCGGAAATTTCTTCGGGACCCGTTGTCCCGGAGTTTTTTTTTTTTCTTGTAGGGAAATTACACTATTGGAGTTTTCACACAGTGCGCGTTCTTTCCCCTTATCTATGAGTGATCAAATGTTCAATCTGAACCCTCCCATCATTTTCAAACATGTTAGATGATATTTATATGGAATTATGGATTACACTCGAGGGCTGCAAGCCTGCAACGGGAACTGGAGCCAGCGGGACCCAATGTAAATGTTTGCGGCGCGGGCGGTATTTAAATAGCCTACCTGCGGGCGGGCATGCACGGCCGCCGGCCGGTCAAGATGAAATCAGTGGGACCCCGCGAATCCTGCATCCTCCCGCAATTAATCAGATAGGCCTACAGAGTTTATATACACTTTAGCAAAATATGAATGTCTGACAGACATCTTCAGGCACGCTCCCAAAGCTGCTGCACCTGTCAATCATTAGCCTAATCAGTCACTCTGTGAGAATTGTGTGTATTACGGACGGAGCGACTGAGCGAGGAGTTTCCTGTCCCTGTGATGGACATTGTCACTTCTAAACCCCTTTTTGCTTTTGCCTGCATGTGTGCAGCAATAACGTGAAACGGAACACAAACAAAGATGAGTAGGCTACAATTTGTTTTATAATAACCACCAGCACGCAGCGTCTTTCTCTCTCTCTCTCTCTCTCTCCCTCTCTCTATCTCTCTCGCTCTCGCTCTCTCTCTCTAATAATCAGTGTGCTGTGCACTGGACGTGCTGGCTAATTTAACACCCAATCGGACTTTTCATAAAGTACAAAGCGGGATGATCACATTCTCTGCAGCGGAGAAGGGGACCCACTGCATGGCTGCATGCTCAAAGGGTGAAAGACCATGGCTAAGGTATCTATGTGAAAGACGTGAGGTCGTTTTTTCCCCGTGCTTCGACAGTCACATTAGTGCAAACTCCTGTGTCCCTTTTTCTGAATAGCGTAGTAGGCCTATAACATTATTAATATTTTAATGTAATACTTTTATTGTAGGCTATATGTTCATATTTCGTTCAAATAAAACGTTTTAAACCAAAAAATATCACTATTCTATTGAACATATGAAGTATCTATACATATAAATGCATTTTGGTGGGCACTTCTTTTCTTTTTTTTCTGACGGGAATTCCCGCGGGAGCCCGGGAAAAGGTCCGCAAATTCCCGGGAATTAAAATGAGCCAAATCCGGGAAAATATTAAACCCTACCTTGTATCTCCATATTTTAACTTTTTATATTTGTTAATTCATAAATGAATGCCTTACTTCATCATACTACAATGTCACACAACAACGATCTAGTCTACAAGCTCACAATGCAGTTTGTAGATCGGCTATGTTTGCTAGTTCCACGCACACACCAACGCACGCACAACGCACACACCAACGCACGCACGCACGCACGCACACACCAACGCATGCATGCACGCGTGCACACACACACACACACACACACACACACACACACACACACACACACACACACACACACACACACACACACACACACACCAGTATATGACATCTCCTGAAAAGTAATAGTTTTGGACATACAGGGTTTCCACCCGACGGAGACAACATCAGGGTTAATGATAATGTACAGTGACAGTACAGTATAGGTCACTTACATGTTCCTAATCCCACAGCAATCTCCTCCACCTGTTCTCCATGTTGGACCTGACAGATGTAAACTCCATCATCTCTCTCTCTGCAGTCTCTCAGTGTCAGAGACACGTTGCCTTTCTGCAGCTCCTGGATGTTCAGGGTCAGTCTGCCCTCGTAGCCCCTCCCCTCGATCACCTGCCCATTCTTATACAGGTAAATGCACTCTGACTCCTTAAACCAGCTGACTGTCATGGACGACGCGCTGGTCTCAGGAGAGAGGTGACAGGAGAGGGTGACACCTTCACCTATCCGACCCACAGCAAAGCCTTTAGTGTTGAGTTTAAAAACACCTGGAGAAAAGAAAAGATACAGTTAGTGAAATATGAAAGATTTTAGTTCATTTAAATGTAACCATAATTTAGACTAGAAGACATGCAGTGATGTAACCAACACTTTATAATGACACCCCCTAAAACGCGCGCGCGCGCGCACACACACACACACACACACACACACACACACACACACACACACACACACACACACACACACACTTGGAAAACTCTACAACAAGTGCTTCAGGATACAGATCACGGGTACAGAAAGCATCGCCTTCTCCATATATGGCGACTGCCAATTATTGCAGACACTGAACATAATTTTGCCGATGCCTTAGCTCTTGGCTTGGGCATGCCTGCAATCTGCAGGCCCCTCACGACTGATTTATGGACATTACCGAGGCTTCCAAATATGAACACAAGTAGTTTACATTTGTAGCCAAGCTGTATAATAGCATCCTTAAGACGCTGGTACTTAAGCACCTTGGTAAGGAATGCCTCTTCCAGACTGTGGTCAAATGTACATGCCACTTCCAAAATGGTCACTTCTCTACTGTATTCATCAACAACAACAATATCTGGTGTATTAGTATTAGTTTGTCTGAAAAGGCATCATTTTCATTATTGTGCATTAACATGGCATTTGAAACACGTGAGTGCTTATACATTTTGGTAGATGATGAAACATATGATCTTAGCTAATACATCAACAATTCTGTTGTGCCTAGCAATGTACATTCCCTTATATACATAGCAGCCATTAAGAATATGTGACAGTGTTTCTGTAACTGGAGTGTGGTCATGGTGCAGAGTCAGACAATGAGGAGGAAATGTGTTAGGGTACCACAGAGAGAGATTGAGTCTGGTTGGAAGGACCTGTAATCTGGCTTTGACTGTAAAGGTGACTATATCCTCATCAACTGCATAATTCTTGAATATTGTAGTTTTAAACCAGTCCAGTGTTGTTGTTTTTGCTGTTACAAGGTACCTCCATGCATTGACTGGGGATATATGGTGTTCAAACAGTTGGTAATAATGTCCTCAGAAACTGCTACAGATTCAGAGTCAGGTCGAACCCAGCACAGGGATACTCCAGTTCTCACACAGAGGTCAGTGAGGTCAGGCCAATCTGACGACACCCCAAACCCAGTAGCATGTGAGTCCATTTTAAGGTTGGGCTTTCTTCTGAACCCCAAGAAACTTGGTGTTCAGAACACACACACACACACACACACACACACACACACACACACACACACACACGCACACGCACACGCACACACACTCGCATGCAACACATGCACTCACACACATTTTAACCATTTATGTCCACACAAAGGATATGCATACAAGGACACAAATGTTATAGGCAAAATCATGGCATGTGTTTTCATGATACAACAGGCATGTCTCTCAGTACTCTATGGGTATAAGTAACAGTGTCTCCGCCATATATGACAGCTGCCAATTATAGCAGAGACACCACAATACTTTGCCAGCCTTTTTGCCTCCTTTTTGGGCATCCCAAGTTGCTGGAACCCTCTAACAACCAGTCTGTGGGTATAATGTCCTAGTTGTTGGAACCCTCTAACAACCAGTCTGTGGGTATAATGTCCTAGTTGTTGGAACCCTCTAATAACCAGTCTGTGGGTATAATGTCCTAGTTGTTGAAACCCTCTAACAACCAGTCTGTGGGTATAATCTCCTAGTTGTTGAAACCCTCTAACAACCAGTCTGTGGGTATAATGTCCTAGTTGTTGGAACCCTCTAACAACCAGTCTGTGGGTATAATATGTCCTAGTTGTTGGAACCCTCTAACAACCAGTCTGTGGGTATAATGTCCTAGTTGTTGAAACCCTCTAACAACCAGTCTGTGGGTATAATGTCTAGTTGTTGGAACCCTCTAACAACCAGTCTGTGGGTATAATGTCCTAGTTGTTGAAACCCTCTAACAACCAGTCTGTGGGTATAATGCCCTAGGCTGCCAAATATAAAGACAAATAGTCTGCACCTATCGCCCAGCTCTGAGATGGTATATGTGCTTTTCCAGACACTATAGAAGACTTTCTCTCTCTCTGTGACCTTGCTTGAGCACAGCTAGGGTGCACACTCTTATAAGTAACTGCTTAAAAGGTCTACTTTATCCCATCAGTAGAAGTGGTTGGTATTTTATGACTTTGGTCATAAAGGCTTCCTCTATAGAGCGTCGCAGTCCCGCCTCCTACCCTGGACCAGGAAATGAAACCCAATGCATTATTCTCATAGACATTTCTTAAAGTATTTATTTAAAGACGGTTACGCCGCGGACAAAGCCAACTCGAGTCGTGACAACTCATGACAACACAAACAATATTTTGGACCAAACAAATAATTACAAAGAAGAAAAACAACAAAAAAAGTGTTGTAACCTGCCGTTTTTTTCTTCTTTCTAATTATTTGTTTGGTCCAAAATATTGTTTGTGTTGTCATGAGTTGTCACGACTCGAGTTGGCTTTGTCCGCGGCGTAACCGTCTTTAAATAAATACTTTAAGAAATGTCTATGAGAATAATGCATTGGGTTTCATTTCCTGGTCCAGGGTAGGAGGCGGGACTGCGACGCTCTATGCTGGGGTCAAAGGTGCAGGCTATCTCTCTTCATCAACCACAACAATATCTGTTGTGAATGAGCTGTTAATTAGGTGAATTAGCTGTCAGAGATGTAAAGGAGTTATCACAGAGTTGGAACATGGATGGAATGACCCTGGAATGTTTGTGCATTCTCACTAAAGATGCATGATATTTTGATATGTCCTTTGCTATGAGTTCCACTATTCTATCATGGCGTGCTACAGTATGTACATTCCTTTGTATGCATAACATCCATTCAAGATGTGTGACAGTGTTTCCGTGATCACGCACGCACGCACGCACGCACGCACGCACGCACGCACACTCGCATGCAACACACACACACACACAGTCACACACACTCGCATGCAACACACACACACACACACACACACACACACACACACTCGCATGCAACACACACACACACACACACACTCGCATGCAACACACACACACACACACACACACACACACACACACACACACACACACACACACACACACACACACACACACACACAATTCACCACCTCATACCGTTGCTGTCTGACAGAAACCTTGTATGTCCAAAACTGATAATTTTTTGGAAAATGTTTCCCCCCTGTTTATCAGGAAATATATTTTAAAAAACATTGTTGTGACCTACCATGACCTCTGGCCCCTGCCATGTCTCCTGTATAGAGGAAAAATAGACAAATTACCACATAACATTCATAACATTTATCTGTAAATAGTTTGTGATTCGTGAGCTGCAATATATTCTTCATGGGAATGGAGATCACGTTCTTTGCACTTGGTCACAAAGTAACCAACAGTTCTAGGCTGAGTGTCCGCGTACAATGTCCTGTGTGCAGGACAATGCGTGCATCCGCGCATTATCTGGTGAACAACGGGGCGGCAACTTCCTTTTCCCTCAAAACGATTTTTTTCAATAAAAGCTACAGGCTACAAGAGCTTTCCTGTTCCTGCCTGTTGACTACAAAACAATACTACAACATGACGTAACGATATCATCCGCTCCCGACCGGATCATACAGACTTTTGAAACAGAGACCAGGCTTTCCTCCGAGGTGGTGGAAAGCCTGGTGAGGCGAGGTTAAGTCTGTATAGGCCTATGTAGTTGCAAAGGGCATGTAAAAGCCAGTATGCTTATATACTTATCCAGAACCAGGCCTGGACTGGCATTTGACACACCGGGCCAACACATTTTGAATCTCAAAAACCCATGGTATATAGAAGGTTTTTAAGTGGTTATGGACTGACAGAGTATTTAACATTTTCAACACTTTACTCCACTATAATTTTTTGGAAAACGAACTGCTAATTATTCGGTAATTGTAATCAGTTGCTAATTGATTATATAACCACTTCAGCCTTACATTGGCACTATTTTGGAAATAGTCGATCTAAACAATCTAACAATGTGTAAAATGTCAATGTGCTGTGAGCTTGTAGATCTGCTATTTGCAAAAGATTTGTATACATTTTGAAAACTTATGAAATGGGACATTCTGCATCATGACATGAGTAGGCTACTTTTACTTTTGGTACTTCATAATTTGATGCCAATACTTTTGTACCGAATATTTCAACAAAAGAAACTGTGGGTACTTTCTTCCATCTGAATGTAAGTCAAAGAGGAATTTGGATCACTTTTGAATCTCAATGGAGCAACTATTATAGATTGTTCACCAATATTTGGAGTTACATAATGGGATGGTAAAACCAAAGTGTAATTTTGTTTTACACCCACGTGAGATTGTTAAAGCAGAACAATTATTTAGAAGCAATAGGCCTACCTTGAATTTGATTCAAAGCAGACTAGAGTATAGCAGCAGTATAGATTCATGCTGGAGGATTTGGGGCAATGATGACGAGTCTGATGATTTTATTACTGTTGTCCGACATGTTTGACTTTGAACCATTGCTAGTACAGTAAAAGTTTTGGTTGTATCCTGTATAAATGTGGCACCCCCCAGTGGAACAGCTTGGACACTGCAACCAAACTGACTTTAAACTGGAGAGCTCTTAAACAGTCAACAACAGCAGTGTGAGAGAGAGAGAGAGAGAGAGAGAGAGAGAGAGAGAGAGAGAGAGAGAGAGAGAGAGAGAGAGAGAGAGAGAGAGAGAGAGAGAGAGTGCGCGAGCGCGTGCGCACATTTGTTTTATTGATTAAATTAATTAATTAACAATTAAATGTTATTCTTTATGAAAAGTGTTGCTAAAGTGTTAATTTAACATACTTATTTGTATTTAATTTTGTATGTGACAATGGGAATAAGTCATGGACATTGTTACTTATCAATTTGTACGGTTAATATCTTTCTAATAAATCAAATCAAACATATTGGCCTGACTCAAGCAGACATGGGTTATGCATATTTATTTAGCATATAGGTCTACTGATAACAGGTTTTAAGTTGGGATAACAAACAATACATCTTTTGCATACAGTTGTTGGTGTTTTGCCTTATTGCAGTAAATATTTACTACCGATCATGTCAGGTAACTTTATCACCTGCGCTATAACATTCTACAAACATCACAACTATTCAAATGAACACAAGGTTTAATCCATCTCACATTTTGGATGTCAGTCACATCCTCCAAAACACATGTAGTAAGAGTACACTTGAGGAGCGATCATTTCAGCTTTTGCACACTTTTACAGTAATTAATAGGCTTTTTTTTTCATGACTGGAAAACAAACTATGTATGTTGAACAATAATAATGTTATAATCAGTTTTCTCTACCAAATAAACAACATAGAGCTGAATAATTTAAATTTGTTTTTCTGACAGTGTAATATTCTTTTCATTTGATTTATAACATATTACACACATGTCTGGAAAAAGCTCTACTCTGTTTTCAGAGCCACTTGAAGCATGGCAGTTTCGCAGCTTTGTGGATGTACTGTAGAGCAAAGGATGAACAAACCCTGACAGCCTGACTAATGTATATGTGATTAAAGTTGCAACTGTGCTGGAAATAGCAGGTGCTGGAAGTTGTTCACACAGAATATAGGGAAGATAGCTCATTATAGTCACTACCATTACTACCAAGCTGATGAGAATAATCCTAAAAGCCCTTCTCTTCATGTCTTTGCCACTGTCCCTCTGTCCTTCACCTGGTCCAGGCTGTTTCAGAGCTCTGAGGACCGAGAGGCAGCAGAAAGACACCACAGAAATGCAAACAATGCAAAAGCCCAGAAAGATGTAATACAACCTCGGTGACCAAAGCAAAAACGAGCTGAGTGCAATCACCATCAGCCAGACAACGCAGCAACAGGCCACCCTATACCGGAGAGCATTGTACCTGAGAAACACCACAGGGTGAACCACCGCTATATGTAACGCTCCACACAGATACAACACTGGAACGATGGGACAGAGAACCAGAAAAACTCAATGTAAGTAAAGAGTGTAACCATTTCCAAAGTATAGTTGCGTGTGAAGAACCATGCAAAGTAAAAGACAGGGGCCAGGGTAGAGATGATCAGAGATGCAGTCAGGTTGAGATAAAATAACTCTGAGGCTATCGTCCCACCAGCTCCACTCAGTATCAGCCACAGAACGTAGATGTTGCTGGGGAGAACCAGGATGAGGCTGATAGCCAGATCGGTGATGATGGTGGAGGCTAGTGTTATGATGGGGATGGAGGAGTCGGTGCCATTTTCCAGGGTGTCGTTGTTCATCTTAAAGGACCACTTCACCACTTTTCAACTTCTCTTCCTATAATTGGTCCTAACTAATGTTCATGATAAAATACCACCATTTTTTTCTACTCAGTCTGTGTCTCATAGGAAGGCTGTGGGCAGTTCAGAAACCCGTCCACCAGTGACATCATCAATGGTGAATCCAAGCTAATAGAAACGGCAGGCTTTCTTTTCCTGAAAAGTTGCAATGCAAAAGTTGAAGCCATCGTTCTCACGATAATACAAATCTAAATTATATTATATTTTAAAATAAATCTGCCTAATAATGTCATTGGTGGACGGGTGTCCGAACTGCCCAAAGCCCTGCTATGAGACACAGACTGAGTAGGAAAAAATGGTGCTGTTTTATCATGAACATTAGTGAGGACCAATTATATGAAGAGATGTTGAAAAGTGGTGAAGTGGTCCTTTAAAGGCGTAGTGAAACGGAAATGGTGGACATTTTATTTTGAAGTTTCAGACGGTCTCAAGTTGAAACACCGCTATGAAGTTTCTGAACCAATCAGAGCGTCGCATCCCTTCGGGCGATGGGACGGTAGCTAGGGACTGTTGCTATGCTATACGCAGCAGCGTGGTGTGTGTTTGTTTACAAATCAAATAGACGCCCAGCTGTACCAGTTTACTGTTATGTGGCTTATTTCTACCCTATAATGTTTTCAGATACATATTTTAGCGTGATGATTAAGTTGAAACCGAGTAATACACTGTCTGGATGTTATCTGGAATGGGAATAAAAACGGAGGATTTCTGTAATCAATAGCAGCTGTGCTGCACGGATGCGCACATATGGAGAGGATACGGGTGAGCTTCATTTGTATTGGCTTTTATCGATGTTGGCCTCGACACGTCATCACGTAGCACGTTTTCGTTTTCAGGAAGTAATAGCCTACAAAAAATTGTTTTATGGACTTTTGATATAAAAACACACAAAAATTTGAATTTTCCCATTGTTTTGGCATCCATTGTTAGGTATGCTCATATGATGACCACGGAGATGGTCTAAAAGTGTGTGTCGTGTATGATTCCCAGATTCCACATGTGAAAAACGTATTTTTCATTTCACTACACCTTTAAGGCTCTGTGTGTGTCTTGCAGCTGGTTCAGAAGAGACAGACATAATGGTTGGATTTGTGTGCAGTTGTCTAAATAACCATGACAAAACTAAACATTTTAAACAAAACACAAGGTCAAAGTGATCTCACGTTTTGGATGTCAGAAGAGTGTCTCAGATCTCTGAGTTGGGTGTTGTGGTGAAGCGAAGTTTCTTCTTTAGTCACTGGGTTCCTGATAGCTCTATCCTTCACATGATGTATACTCTCCCCTTTACCACCTCTAACCATTCCCTTCCCTGCTTCTCCTGCCACTGTACTAACTGCTTGTTCGTACAGCTGCACATATAAACACATTTTAATACCGTAGTTTTTCCATGGAAATGTATCTTCATTACACAAACTGTGCCCTCATTTGGATAACCTTGGACAACAACTCTGTGGTTATAATTTGTGTATGTACCCATGTACACACCCACTTGCCACTGACTATAGGAATACAACACATACAACACACTGTTCAGTCAATGTCACACAGGCTAACCTTTTTTTAGATTTCATCTAATATAGCAACATATACGTTTTTCAGAAAACTGGATTTAAAACATTGGTTCTCAGAAATAGCAGATCTACAAGCTCACATCGTGTCACTTTGTGCCACACTGCAAGCTTTATTACATCTCCAATTTTATTTTACCTTAAAAAAAAGAAATTCAAGCGTAAAGCCTTCAAATGTAGCCCTATATTGTGCTGAAGCATTCAACACTGCTGCTGTAACTCTTCTGTAGTGCCCCATGTGTGTGAGCAATTTGTCATGCAAGACCCCTGAACAGTGTATGTGCCATGCAGGTTTCGTGTGGATAGGATCAGTGGCACCAGTGCTTAATTTCTAAATTCTTAGGTGCCGGAGCTCGGGTGCGTGCACGTGCACGCGCAAAATTCGTTTTTTTTATCCCGGATAGTGTGCCTTTTTTTTTGCACACTGCACAACCAACGGCCAGCCCACCCATCAGAACACAATCGAGTCGGCATATAGACGTTTTTATATGTCTTTAAATGTTCTGATGAATTGAAAATGGAGGACCCTTGAAGTAACAAGTCTTAAGCTTTTTCTGGTTTTATACTCGTAGCAGTCAGATTTTGTATTGACCTGTGTAGTATTATTTTGGATTTCGCAAGATCATTTCATAACTTCAGTCTTGGTTTGCCTGTTCTGTTCACAGTTCACCTAACCTTCATCTAGAACAGGGGTTCTCAACCCGTGGGTCGCGACCCCACGGGGGGTCGCCAAATTATTTTGGGGGGTCCCCAAATTATTAAAAAAAAAAAAAAAAAAATCTTTATTTTATTTTTTTCCCAACTTAATGGATGGAAAATCGAAAATTAAGAGTTTACATGGTACACATAGTACATGCATACACCTTCCTAATGATTATATCTGGTTTCAGTATTTATTTATGGTGTATTGTCTCTATTATTAAGGTTATTGTAGCAGTCAATTTATATTGGGGGTCGGAAGGGGGCGGGGTGGGGGTCCCGAGACATTGCCAAAGCATTTCCGGGGGTCCCCGGCCAAAAACGTTGGGAACCCCTGATCTAGAATAACTCACATTAGCTTTGAATCAGTCCACCTGGTGTACACAGGTTTTTCTACGCCTTTCATCTACAGGCAAACAAGTTTTTGGCCCCATAAAAACTGACTTTTGGCTTTTTGGAGGGTTGTTTTGGCTTCCATGCATGTCATGGTGTGTACCAGAGCTGTTTTAGCTTGTGACGTCATTTCAGAGCACAACTAGAGAAAGTGCCCTTCTGGGCACAGGTCTCCACCAGGAGGATAGGAGTGTGATATTTGGCAAAATGTTTAGGAGTAATATAAACATGTTTTTGTTTTGTTTGTTTGTTTTTTGCAACAATTTTCTTCATTTTGTTGAGAGCCAGATCACTTATAGCATCTCTGAGGATAGAATTCTGGATGAGCAGGACATTTTGTACAAAACGGGCCACTCATGAAAGCTTTGGAAGGCAATCTTAGCCAATCAGTGTAGAATCTGAGAAATCCAACAGGCTCGTCTTGATCACATGACTACAGAGATCATGTGTACCGATTTGCGTGAGATTTGGATGAAGACTAACATAAACAATGTGTTTTGCAGAAATCTGCCTCATGGTGGCGCTATAACTGGCAGATGTGGAGGGATGCAGGAAAAATGTTTTTCCATGGCCTCTAGGGAGTGCGCATACATAAGTTGTATACAGATCGATGCAGTTCTAAAAACAGGAATTTACTTCAGTGTAAATGTTTAACATTTGAGAATAAAATTACATTAAAACAAAAAAAAGTATTTTATGTATTTGAAATACAGAAAATACTAGATCTGAAAGTATTTAGATACAAATAATTTCTTCCATCCCAGCAAAATACAAATTACAAAATACAAAAGTATTTCAAATACATGTATTTCAAATACTGCCCATCTCTGGTCACTCCTCACTCATTCACACAAACACTGAGGGAAAGGGGTTCATGTGTGCTAGCAGCAGCCACCACCGGGCTCCTTCAAACTCTGGTCAACTCAACTGTCATTGCATCTCTGTATGCATTTATAATTTCATTTTACAGATGGCCAGGGTTGGCCAAAAGCCTCTGGGCCCCAAAGCAATGGCATTTTCAGCGTCACGGTATAGCAGGGTTCCCCAATAGGCGGCCCGCGGGCCATTTGCGGCCCGCGGAGCGCCCCCTTGCGGCCCGCGGAAGAATTTCAAAAAGAAAAAACTTTTTATTTTCCTTTTTTTTTGCGGGGGGTCCCAGATTAAATGGCATTAAATGGGGGTCAGTAGCCTATGCATGTCAAACTGGGCATCCTTTTCAAATGGGGTCCTGCCCTGAAAATGAATTTTCAGGGCAAGACCTCGACCTCACGCGTGCGGACTCGGCCCCCAGCCTGGTACCCTAGTCAAAATATGGCCCTCGAGGAAAATTAATTGGGGAACCCTGCGGTATAGTCACGCTCATGAGATCAAGCTAAACTTGTTTTGTGTTTGTCACGGACGGTAGCTTAGGTGTGGTTTCCAGTAAGGTGAACATGTTGTTCTGTCTTGATGAGGAAGTCTTAGACCAGGCGTAGCGTAGGTGTTGCAGTATGTGAGGAATGCCAGTGCAATGATGGGAAAATACACTCGAGAGTCGAGACAGAAACGTACATGATGAGAGATTAATGGAGAGCACCACAGGATTCTAAGGAATGCAGCGTCACAACTAGTTTGATGCAAGGGCTCCGCGAGCAGGGCTTCCCAAAGTTGGGGTCGGGACCCCACATGGGGTCGGGAGCCCACATGGGGTCGCGGGACACTGACGGTGGGGCTGCGGAATTATTTTGGGTCATCAAATATATTTTAAACACCTGAATAGAATTCAAGTGAGTGAAATACAATGTAAAAATGATTACAAATATGTTTAACCATAATTGTTACAAAACCCCTGCATAGCCCTAGGCTTAATACATTACATGTGCAGATGGACAAATGCGCACCAAACATGCGCATTTATGTGCATAAAATCACCTCTGGGGTCAGGTTGGGGTCGCGTGTCAATGGCAGCATTATTTTGGGGTCGGGGGGCTGAAAAGTCCCAAGCGTTAAATCCCATTAACAATAAAGATAATTTAATGTTTGTTTTGACACCGTTTGTTTTACATTGTAGTGACTTTCTAGGGACATAATTCACCCTAAGAGAGTGGGCGGGGATTTCGGGGTAAACAAGGAAGTTGGGGTGTGCGTGTTGTGTTGTCAGTATGATTGAAGTGTGTGAAATAAACAGACGTGCCGTTCCGCACATTCTGATTCAAAGATAGAAATAGCCATTCGTCTTACTTGCTATTCCTACAACATCATCATTACATCACCTAATCATAGCATGATAAGAGCGCCCCTCACTGATTGGCTGATCACCCCAGCAATGATTTGATTGGCTGAGCAAAGTACATATTGAGGATAAAAGTGAGGGCAGAAAAGTGGAAGACGCCAAAAAGTGATTAGCCGGAATGACATTTGTGATGATTTGATTGGCTGAGCACGGAATGTGATGTATGAGGATGAATGATGATGCATGATGATAAGAGCGCCCCTCGCTTCACACGAGTGTGATTTGTTTTTGTATTCTATGTTGATTAATTGAACACATAGGACAATAATGGAAACAAGTCCCCAGGTTGATTTCTTCTTAGTCTTAATGTCTGACTGTAACTCTATAATGTATAACAGTTATTTTTTTAAAGCCGACAGCCCAAGTTTTAAATATGGCTCAATTGGTTAAAGGGAGACTTGATCACTTCCTTCCTGGACTACATGTTGTCTCAGTAAGTCAGCCCTCCCCCTATCCACAAGTAGGAGCAGTAGGAGAAGTATTATGGGAATTGTTTTCCAGGAAGGAAGTGAGCCCACATATCACACATAAAGACCCCCAGGAAAGTGTTCTAAGGCTTCTAAAGTGTCCCTTTAATGCATGTTTTGTAATCTTAATCTAATGTAACCAGTATAAACTAATGATTTTAAATAACTGTAGTGGACGTAAACATAAGTACATTTAAGTGCAATATTTCCCTCTGAGATGTGGTGGAAACAGTGGAAGTATTAAACAAACCAGAGTAAAAATACCACTGACTTACAGGTAGAATCTGTCACTGAAACGCGTCATTCAGACAAAGAGAACAACTGTGTCATTTCAGACATTGTTTTGTTTAGTGTTGTGTAGTCAACACCTTACAATTTACAATTTAGGCATTTATCAGACGCTCTTAATCCAGAGCGATCAATTTACAGTAAGCAATAACAATACAAGGTAATGTCAAATACATATAAATATAGTCATCAAGGCTATGGGTATACATTGTAGAATGCTACGTCTACATAAAATGCTAAATTATAAATCTACCTTGCCAATACTGTACTCACCTGTCTGTGTGCTTTTAGTCTGCTCTGCTAACGAGGACAATCTTGTTGATAGCAGGTTGTTGTAGAGAATATGTTAATGAGGAGAATGCTGTTGATAGCAGGTTGTTGTAGAGAATATGTTAATGAGGAGAATGCTGTTGATAGCAGGTTGTTGTAAAGAATATGTTAATGAGGAGACTCTGTCTCTGCTGTCAGTGTGTGTGAGACGGTTCTACCTTTGATTCTCACACAGCACAGCGTTTAAACACAGCCTGGCTCCACCCCCTGAATCTCTAGCCACGCTCATTGAATCATATGTTTCAGGTGATTCAGGTCTTGTGACTCTTTATCTATGGAAGTCTCTCCGTTTAAGATCTGATACCGCGGCTACGGCCAATCAGCACCGTTTCAACTCCATGACGTCAAACAACGATTTCTTCCAATATAGATTTCCAAAAATATTTATTGCCTCCACCAGGCCGAAGGCATGGGGAGATAGTATGTTTTGCACTCCGTCCGTCCGTGTGTGTGTGTGTGTGTGTGTGTGTGTGTGTGTGTGTGTGTGTGTGTGTGTGTGTATGCGTGTGTGCGTGCGTGCGTGTGTCCGTCCGTCCGTTACCAGCTAATCTCCGGCACCGTTAACCCGGTCGATTCCAAATTTTGTACACACACTCCTTGGATGCCAACGATGAACCTCTGCCCCAAATTTTCCAGAACGGCCTGTTATAGCGCCACTAGGAGGCCGACCTTTGTAAAACACATTTTTGGATATTACTGGTCCAGATTCTGCCCAGAAATCCCACAAATCGTTACACACTATCTCTATAGAGCACCGAAGTCCTGACGTCACTGCCTTCTACTACCAGTAGAGGGCAGTGAGCGCCATGGTTCATGTATGTTTTTATAAGCATTGTACTCTCCATAGGGGGATTTTAGATCGCCTCATATAAGAACTGTGTTTGAAAAATAAACCGATCACCCCGGCCTTTTCACTCATATGGATATGAAGCATCGACTGAAGGTGGAAATGTACAAATATACCCAAAGAGTAACAAAATAAGCGTTAGAAACGAGCCAAACAACCCAGAGACTACATTTCCGGGTAGGCTGCATGCTTCTGCCCGCAGCCCGTCGCACAACAGAAACTGAACGTTAATTACGTTTATTTTTATTTTTATTTTATTGATATATAATGTATCGTGGTTAGTACGAGTCGAGTCACCACCAGCTGAGCTTACGTCAACGAGGAATCTCAGGAACGCAATATGTTGACAGCTGGGCGTGACGTATATGCTCAGCGACATTGCATTCAAATGTAGTTTCAAGGCTTTTGCGGTCACATTAATTCCATTTTCTCTAGAAACTGGCTGTATCAAATATGAATGGACATCATTAACGACGCACAGCCACTCCCCTGACAGAAACGCCGAGGTGGTCGGTTTATTTTTCAAACACAGTTCTTATATGAAGCGACCTAAAATCGCTGTTTGGGGATCTCAATGCAAATAAACAAATACATGAACCTGGAGATTGACGCCCTCTACTGAAAGTGACGTCAGACTTCGGAGCTCTATAGTCATGTTTTCAAGACGGATCTATCCGATATTTCAGATTCCATCCTAATTGGCTAACATTGGCTTTCAAATTTTGCAGGATTGGCCCGTTTTGAACAAAAAGCCTCAAATCATGAATGGAGCATGCAATTTACGTGAAAACTTTCGTGAAAAGTCACTTATGTGAGACTTTCCTACTAGGCTGAGGAATATATCCCACCCTTTTCACATTGGCCTGTTATAGCGCCACCAACAGGTGGATATTTGCTAAACACATTTTTGGAACAAAATGCCTAAAATTATCATCTAATTATGAAATGTCACCCTTTTCACATTGGCCTATTATAGCGCCACCAGGAGGCCACAACCTGACCTGCCCTGGTGGAGACATAAAAAAGACATTAACAAATACTGTACACTTTTCTTGAGAAAACCATTCTTCCTCCTGATATAATAATAATAATAGCCTACCTGATGATCATGTTTTAGGGTGGAAAGAAAATCACTGCACCCCATCTTTAAATATATTTTGAGTAGAGTAGAGTAGAGTTACGCAGATATAAATAAAAACAGATAAACATAACTTAGGAAAATATTTATTTTTCACTTTCTGCCTGTTACAGAGTGTCAGGCTAGCGTTTAGTTTCAAGTCAACGGAACGTATAGTGTAAAAAGTTAACCCCTTCCCAACCTGGACTCTGCCGCGCTGTATGCCATGCAGGGTTCATGCACTAGGCCTACTATAAAAACATACTCAACTGCTCCACCTGCTGGTTGATTTCGGAACTAGTTTTCCAATCCAGCAATGCGGTGGGAGAGGAGAGGAATCAGTTATGTTGCATTCATTTATTGATAATCATTAGGCCTATAGCCTATGTTATTTAAAGAGACACATAACACGAACATAGGTCTAAATGCCTGCAAACATATTGTCATTAACCTATTCATTCATTCATTCCTTCATTCATCCATGAATATTTTTTTTTTAAAATAACATTATTTTATAGAATTGCGACAAATGCATAAAAGCTCCATCATTATGTGTTTAGAATAATTTGCAATCCACAATCATTGGGGAGGGAATAACCTGACTGTGTCAGATGGTGGCAGTATTGAGTTCACGAGTAGCCTACTGTCCGATATCATCAATGGGGAGTAGGGAGTAGGTAGTAGGGAGTCTAGGGACTATGAATTCGGACGCAGCCACTGATTTCGGACGAATCCTTGGTTTGTGTTCATGGTAACCGGTGACAACTTCCTGTACTTCACACACAACACAGTTACGAGATGGAACACTTAATTTTATTCAAGGAGTTTCAACTTTATTGAATTTTAATTTTAACATAATAGTTCAAAACATTCGCACACCTACATATCAAACATGTAAAAAAAAGAAAAACACATTTTAAATTTTAACATGAAGCTTTAGTTGCATAAAAACATTTGCACACCTAGAACAGACTGTTGAAAAAGCAGTGAGCAACATAAAACATTATAACAAATAATAACATGGTCAACTTGGGTCAAGAGAAGGGTTTTTCCTGTTACCCGCCTTATTGTGTTTTAAACCTGCAACTTTTCTTGCAGGTTTTTCTTTCATTGATAACATGTAAATCATACAGTTACAGTACACTGAGTACAGCAATCAACACTGCTGCAAGTCAACAGTGAACTTTACAGTTCATTAAGAGGCATTCAGGTCCATTGCTGTGCTTTAGAAAACATGGCTGCCGATTGGTGGGTGGGACAGGGACTGCATTTGAGATGTTCACGTACTTTTACGTAAAGACTCATGGTGGGGCTATATCTTGTACCTCCATAGGGCCGGGGGTCCGCCGGGGGTCCAACTTATTTGCCATTTTTTACTATTTTAAAAAACCTTTTAAAATAGTTCAAATAGCTGATCTACAAGCTCACAACATGTAGATGTAGATTGGCTAGTTGAACTATTTTAAAATTATTTTCAAAATAGTAAATAGGTGGCGCAAGACTAGGGCCCAGTCTCAAAGGGATAGCATCAAAACAAAAGTCCTTTGCGGTTTTGTTTAGATTTCAGGCCCTATCAATTCATAGACATGAAAAATAACAACAAAATTCAATATAATCAGAAACAATAATAAAACATATATGTACAGAGTGGAGTGTTTAAGGGAGAAGTGATCCTTTCCTCTCCCTCCGGCCTGCTGAAAGGTGGATTTTTAGGCCTGTTTTAAAAGATGCAGGTGAGCTGCATAATTATTTTGAGGGAGGGGGTCAATTATTTTCCCTACTTGGTCTGTGTCTCATAGGAGGGCTGTGGGCAGTTCAGAAACCAGTCTGTGTCTCATAGGAGGGCTGTGGGCAGTTCAGAAACCAGTCTGTGTCTCATAGGAGGGCTGTGGGCAGTTCAGAAACCAGTCTGTCTCATGGGAGGGCTGTGAGCAGTTCAGAAACCAGTCTGTGGCAGTTCAAAAACCAGTATGTGTCTCATAGGAGGGCTGTGGGCAGTTCAGAAACCCGTCCACCAGTGACATAATTGATGGGGAATCCAAGCTAATAGAAACTGCAGGCTTTCTATTCCCTAAAAGTTACCATGATATAATGGAAGCCATCGTTCTCACAATGACAAAAATCAAATCAAAAAAATACATATTTATAAATATATATTTATAATCAAAAAAATCAAACAATGATGTCACTGGAAGGGATTATACGTCTAGGTATACTTTAATATTAATGATAGTGTCTCCTGTTCTGCACCAGGCGGGATGATTCAGATTGTATTATGTATATACTTTATTCTGTGCCCTGTATCTGTGACCTTTACTGTGGTGCTCTCTCGAAACCCTTTAGAGATCCACCTCGTACACAGGAGGTCTCCTGCCTCTTACTGCCCCATCAGCACCTCCTCGTACACCCACATCATCATACTGGTGGTATTCCGTCTCCTCACTGGGTGCAGCTTCGGCACCTCCTCGTACACCCACATCATCATACTGGTGGTATTCTGTCTCCTCACAGGGTGCAGCTTCGGCACCTCCTCCTACACCCACATCATCATACTGGTGGTATTCTGTCTCCTCACTGGGTGCAGCTTCAGCACCTCCTCGTACACCCACATCATCATACTGGTGGTATTCTGTCTCCTCACTGGGTGCAGCTTCGGCACCTCCTCGTACACCCACATCATCATACTGGTGGTATTCTGTCTCCTCACTGGGTGCAGCTTCGGCACCTCCTCGTACACCCACATCATCATACTGGTGGTATTCTGTCTCCTCACTGGGTGCAGCTTCAGCACCTCCTCGTACACCCACATCATCATACTGGTGGTATTCTGCCTCTTCACTCAGTCCGGCTTCAACGTCGGAACGAGCAAATTCGTTATAATAAACTATCTCTACGCTCTCCCGTCTTACATTATAATAAACCACGCCAATGTCCTGCGCTCCCGCACGCCGCCTTCTGATGACCTGGAGAAACACAGCAGTGCTTTAATAAACCGTCTCTCTTAAATTAAAAACGTCTGACATTTACATTGCAGTGTTATGTTGAATAAAGAAGTATAATTACCTTCCAGAGACGATAGAGGACAGCAATTATCAGGATCGAGAGCAGCAGCACCATGACTGTACATGTGAGAACGTTAGATGTCAGATGAGAAGCTGTGAGGGAAATATGTTAAATATGTTAGAACATCAAACATCATGCAAAAGAACAGCGTAAAGATTGCTTGCTTGAGTTTCAAATTGTGACTTGAAAAGACCACATTTCGTGTTACCTGTGACAGTGATAGAGAGGACCTCGCTCTTAGAGGAGAAGTTGTGAGAGAAAACGTGGATGTGATAAACACAGATGTAACTTCCCTGGTGGGTGTGGTTTGCTGCAGGAAACAGGAATGTGGCAGAGTGATTGACAGCTGTCTGGGTATGGTTCTGAGTTCCGCTGCATCCAGAGATGTTGTGTGTTGCATTCAGTGACGCTGTGTGTTGTGTTGCATCCAGAGATGTTGTTTGTTGTGTTGTGTCCAGTGATGCTGTGTGTTGTGTTATGTCTAGTGGTGTTGTGTGTTGTGTTGTATCTAGTGGCGTTGTGTGTTGTGTTGTATCCAGAGATGTCTGTTGTGTGGAATACAGTGGTGTTGTCTGTTGTGTTGTATCTAGTGGCGTTGTGTGTTGTGTTGTATCCAGAGATGTCTGTTGTGTTGAATACAGTGGTGTTGTCTGTTGTGTTGTATCTAGTGGTGTTGTGTGTCGTGTTGTATCCAGTGGCGTTGTGTGTTGTGTTGTATCCAGTGATGTTGTGTTGGATGCAGTGATGTTGTGTGTTGTGTTGGATACAGAGTGATTGACAGCTGACTGGGTGTAGTTGCGCGTGGTGTTGGATCCAGTGAAGGTGAGGTAGAAGAAGCCTCCTGGGTACTGTGGCAGGATGGAGCATCTGATACTGAAGCTGAAACCCTCAATCACCTGCTGCTGGCTTTCAGAAATGGAGTGTACTAAGGTTCGCACTGATGTTGTGTGTTGTGCTGTATCCAGTGATGTGTGTTGTGTCGTATCCAGTGATGTGTGTTGTGTTGTATCCAGTGGTGTTGTGTGTTGTGTTGTATCCAGTGGTGTTGTGTCTTGTGTTGTATCCAGTGATGTGTGTTGTGTCGTATCCAGTGATGTGTGTTGTGTCGTATCCAGAGATGTGTGTTGTGTCGTATCCAGTGATGTGTGTTGTGTCGTATCCAGAGATGTGTGTTGTGTCGTAGCCAGTGGTGTGTGTTGTGTTGTATCCAGTGATGTGTGTTGTGTTGTATCCAGTGATGTGTGTTGTGTCGTATCCAGAGATGTGTGTTGTGTCGTATCCAGAGATGTGTGTTGTGTTGTATCCAGTGGTGTGTGTTGTGTCGTATCCAGTAGTGTGTGGTGTGTCGTATCCAGTGATGTGTGTTGTGTTGTATCCAGTGGTGTGTGTTGTGTTGTATCCAGTGGTGTTGTGTCTTGTGTTGTATCCAGTGATGTTGTGTTGGTGGAGCAGCTGATCACATGCAGCTCCTGCTGCTGGCTTTCAGAAATGGAGCTTACAAAGGTGATGATAGGCTTAAACAGCAGATCTGGAACAAGACAGAGGCGATTGGCTGAAATTGGTATTACAGTAGATTTGACTGTATGACCAGTTTAATTATAAGATATTGTACTGACAGATAGATGAGACAATGTAAATGTGTCATTGTTGAAGTCATTGTTTTACCTGAACAGATAATCTCCAGTCTGGCAGTGGAATTGCCAGACTTCTTTGTTCCACACTCCCTCAGTGAAGACTCAGACCCAACACAGGAAGCTGAAATCCACCATACAGGTTCATGTGTAGGAGCAGAAGTCCTTTCTCTTGATACAGCAGAGCCACACTCCAGCTGTCGACACACTACAGATGATGACTTCAGGTTCCAGTCAGACCGACCATCCACTGGTCTCCACTCTCCCTGGTGTTTCATCTCCAGTATTCCAATACACTTACTGGTTCCCCTCACCAACCTGACATTGTCAGACTCTGTACAGAGACCAGAGAGTAAACAGTAAAGATTCATATTTATTTATTCATGAAATAATAATCCAAAGTTCCAAACCAAATGTTTAGCCTGTCTTTTACCTGAGCAGGTGAGTCCAACAGACTTGTAAGGTGAGCTTGTGTTTCTAGTTGAGTCTGAAGTTCCACAGTCCAGGAGAACAGACTCGTTGCCTTTACACTGGAACTCTTTGGTCCACATTGAAACATTGGCTTCTCCATAGAGCGCCCCCTGGAGGACTGAAGGAGGCCCACATCCTAGCTGCCTACAGACCACCTCTGCATCCTGCTGGTCAAAGTCACCATCACACACTGAGACCCAAGACTCATTAGACTTCACCTCCACTCTGCCTGAACACAAACTAGGACCATTCACCAACCTCACAGACTCTGGAGACAGAGAGAGAGAGACATTTCAAGTCACTGACGATAAAGGCATAATAAAACAAGAAAAATGAAAGCAATAACAAGCCCAGAGACATTATGTGCAAGATGAATGTTACATACTGTAGCATAATAGTATAGTAAGGCATAATGCCCCATCAGAACATTCCACACATGTTATTTTCACAAACAGCAAATAATGGCTCCGAATGGTTTAATAATTGATCAGGGCCAGTGTTTCCCGTGGCTTTGTCAGACATTACTGTCGTTGAAGTAGTAGTTTGTTACCTGAACAGTTCACCTCCAGTACGTACAAGGAGGTGGAAGACATCTTATTTCCACAGTCACTCAGAGAAGACTCAGACCCAACACAGTGAGGCGTTATCCTCCATGCAGGTTGATGTGTAACACCAGAACTCCTCTCTGTTGAAACGGCAGAGCCACAGCCAAGGTGTCGACACACTACAGATGAGGACTGCAGGTTCCAGTCAGACCAACCGTCCACTGGTCTCCACTCTCTCTGGTGTTTCATCTCCAGTATACCAGCACAGTTACTGGTTCCTCTCACCAACCTGACATCATCAGACTCTGTAGAGACAAGAGAGTAAACGCAATAAATAAACAAACAAACAAATACTAAAATAAAATAAATAAATAAATCACAACCATGTGAAGTGAGGGGCACTCTTATCTTCATACATCATCTCATTCTGGCCATTCACAATTTCTATCTTAACTTTTCTGTCCTCAAGTCCTTTTTATCTCAAGTCCTCAAGGCTAATCCTCAAGGCTAATCACTTGTGGCGTCCTCACTTCACACGAAAGGGTGCTCTTATCATCATGCACCATCACACATCACATTCTGTGCTTAGCCAATCAAATCATCACAAATGTAATTCTGGCCAATCACTTTTGGCGTCTTCACTTTTCTGCCCTCACTTGTATCTTCAATATGTACTTTGCTCAGCCAATCAAATCATCACTATGGGGTGATCAGCCAATCATCAGCCAATGTTTGTGTTCACACAGATCCACAAAGCTGGGCATCAAAAATAAAATCACACCCCAGTGTGAAGTGAGCGGTGCCGTTGTTGAGTTAATCTGCTGCACCCACTATCAAGTGGGGGGGTGGGATTAACATGCAAGGGGAAAAAAACATGTTATTACTCTCATTATAAAATGATTATCCAAATTAAAAGGTGTCTTTTACCTGAGCAGGTTAGTTCAACAGACTTGTCCGATGAGCAGGTGTTTCTGGATGAGTTTGAGGCTCCACAGTTCCGGAGAGCTGACTCAGTGCCTTCACACTGGAACTCTTTGGCCCACATTGGAGCCTTGACTTCTCCATAGAGCGCCCCCTTGAGGGCCGAAGAAGCTCCGCAACCAAGCTCCCTACAGACCACCTCTGCATCCTGCTGGTCAAAGTCACCTTCACACACTGAGGCCCACGACTCATTAGACTTCACCTCCACTCTGCCTGAACACACCCTAGGACCATCCACCAACCTCACAGACTCTGGAGAGAGAGAGAGAGAGAGAGAGAGAGATTATACAATGATGTTAGTGATCTACAAGAGAATGTATGAATGCATTATGGATGCAAATTGAATCTAATCACATCAGAGGAAAGTCAACGTTGTTTTACTGAAACCCTAAACAAACAGTGTTCTTTCATTCTAAAATAATTCATATGGAAATATATAATCAATAAATCAAAACACAAATAACTAATCATCATCATCATCATCATCACAAGATCTTCCCCAGTAGCTCATGAGACTAAAGGCCTTTTCTAGTCACTGCACTCATAAGCATGCACACACGCATAAACACACATGCACACACAAGCACGAAGACACTTACGCACACACGCACGCAAGTGCACATACATACACGCACAGAGATGAAATGAGAGACTGTAAGGACTGCTGTCATTGTGTTACCTGAACAGTTCACAGTGGGTTTGCCTGTAATCAAACCTTTCCGTGTGACATGATTCTCCATTATGACACAGACGCTCAGTGAAGACTCAGACCCAACACAGTAAGGTGTAATCCTCCATACAGGTTGTTGTGTGAAACCAGAAGTCCTTTCTGTTGAAACGGCAGAGCCGCAGTCCAATTGTCTGCACACTACAGATGAGGACTGCAGGTTCCAGTGAAACCCACCGTCCACTGATCTCCACTCTCCCTGGTGTTTTATTTCCAGTATACCAGAACAGGTACTGGTTCCTCCCACCAACCTTACATCATCAACCACTGTAAAGAGACAGGTGAGTAAACATTTAAACAGTATCACTTTATAATAAACATGAAAGATCACACTTGTGTGAAGTGAGGGGGGCTCTTATCATACATCATCACATTCCGGCCAAGCACAATTGGCGTCCTCACTTTTCTGTCCTCACTTTTAGCCTCAATTATGTGGCACACACAGACACAGAACTATACTAGCCTATACTACTATCCTATAGCTAGCACCCCTCAAAAATGATTGCAGGGTGTAGCTTGTCTTTACCTGAGCAGGTGAGTCCAACGGTCTTGTCAGGCAAACAGGTGTTTCTGGTTGAGTTTGAGGCTCTACAGTCCAGGAGAGCAGACTCAGTGCCTTCACACTGGAACTCTTTGGTCCATATTGGAGTGTTCACTTCTCCATAGAGCGCCCCCTTGAGGGCCGAAGCAGCTCCGCAACCAAGCTCCCTACAGACCACCTCTGCATCCTGCTGGTCAAAGTCACCTTCACACACTGAGGCCCACGACTCATTAGACTTCACCTCCACTCTGCCTGAACACACACTAGGACCATCCACCAACCTCACAGACTCTGGAGAGAGAGAGAGAGAGGGGGGGGGGGGGGGGTGGTTATGTTAAACAAACATTATGTTGTAATTGATGTTGTAAGATTATAAGAGCGCCCCTTACTTCACACGGGTGTGACCTTTTTAAATCACACTTGTGTGAAGTGATGGGGCGCTTCGCATCCTGAAATGACATCATGAGTGGTTTTATTTTTGTGTTTACATCACTAGACAAGTTTTTTTAACTGTTTAGTTTTATATTGCATTCAACTTCGTCTCTGTGCTGTACGGCCGACGGCCACTTATAGGTCTCTGTTGCTAGGTAACCGAAGTAAAGGCAGTGAACCGGAAGCGAAACAGTCTCGCTCCGCCTGCTTTAACACATCCCTTGTCAGGTATTCATTCATTCTTCCCTAACTGCCAGCGTTTTTCAGTGAAACCCTTATTTTGAAGGTTCCGCTGGAACTAACGTATACAAGTACAAGCAGTGAAATGTATCCTAGTATCTTTTAGGCACTACAGGGTTCCCTCTACACTTGTTTCTACTTGTGTGATTCTTTAACTTGACTACAATTCATGCTTACTTAGTGTATTCCGATCACACATGTAAATTGCTCTGTATTATTTAATTGTGGACTTCACATGAAGAGGAAAGGCATATTTTAAATAGCATGTTGATGATAACACAACTTTTACATTGTTGATGCATATACTGTTTACTGCTTTTACCTGAACAGTTGAGCTTCAGTGTAAGAGTGGAATTATACGACTTTACTGGTCCACACTCCATCAGTGAAGACTCAGAGCCAACACAGGAAGATGGAATCACCCATCCTAGTTGACGTGTAGAACTAGAAGCAAATTCTGTTGAAAGAGCAGATCCACAATCCAACTGTCTACACACTACAGATGATGACATCCTGTTCCAGTCAAACCATGCCAACACCGGTCTCCACTCTCCCTGGTGTTTCATCTCCAGTATACCAGTACAGCTACTGGTTCCTCCCACCAACCTGACATCTTCGGACTCTGCACAGAGTAATAAGCAGTAAAAACGGATTACATTCATTACAATACCTTGGACAATACAATATAAAAATCAGTTTCAATTTTGTTCACCTGTTGAGTTGTGAGTTGGTTTTAGTTGGAGAGCTGATGGGAAAAATAATGAATAAATTAGTTTCACTCTAACGATACACTGGAAATGAAGTCTGGAAATCTCTGTTGGAAGTGTTATTGAAGATGGATGGATATAACGTGTCTGTCTGTCTGTCTGTCAGTCAGTCAGTCAGTCTGTCAGTACAGGTATGTACTGTGAGGGCATTAGCAGCAGTAAAATAAACAGGTGTGTTCAGTATAGTCATTAGCAGGGCAGCAGTAAAATAAACAGGTGTGTTCAGTATAGTCATTAGGAGGGGAGAGAACAGATGGTGGAGGTGAATGGAACACTGTCCCCCCCCCCTCCCAGTGAGCTGTGGCGTTCCACAAGGGAGCATACTAGGACCATTACTGTTCCTAATATATGTTAACGACATGACTTCAGCTTGTGACTGCAACTTGTTCCTGTTCGCAGATGACTCGGCACTGCTAGTCTCGGACAGGAACAAACTGCAGGTTGAAAAGGCCCTCAGCTCTGAACTTGGTAGAATCTGCACCTGGCTCGCTGATAACAAACTATCTTTACACCTGGGAAAAACTGAATCCATTCTCTTTGGCTCTAATAGTAATCTCAGCAAGGCAAATGGCTTCTTGGTTAGAGTGGGTGACAATGTTATCACACGTAAAGATGAAATTACCTACCTAGGTTCCATCCTGGAGGCTAATCTTTCCGGTGATAAAATGGCCACCAACGTAATCAAAAAGGTCAACCATAGAACAAGATTCCTTTACAGGATCTCCTCACTGGTCAACAAAAACACCTTGAAGACCTTAACAGGAGCCCTTGTACAGGGTTTCTTTGACTATGCATGCACCTCCTGGTACCACAGCACCTCAAAGGCCCTTAAAACCAGGCTCCAGACTTCCCAAAACAAACTGGTCAGGCTCCTACTTGACCTCGCCCCCCGAACCCACCTCACCCCTGCCCACTTCGACAGAATTATTTTCGCTCCTATGCCACCAAAATGTGGAACGCCCTACCAACTGTCATTAAGACATGCGAATCCCTTGACTCCTTCAAAACCGCTCTCAAAGGGCACCTACGGACGGCTGCAATTCGAAACTGGCCCCTGTAAAATCGGAATCCCTCAAACACGAACGCAAGGACAACAAAGAGACGGCCCAGGAGGCAAAGCAGCTGCTTTGGAATAGGAAGGTTCCAGGTTCGATCCCGGGCTCTCCCTGTGTTATTGTCCAAGTGTCCTTGAGCAAGACACTGAACACAAAAATAGCTGCTCTACAAGCCCACAACGCGTCGCAGCGTGACGCATTGTTAGATTGTAGATCGGCTATTTTCAGCATGCAACTAATTTTAAAATGACTTATAGTGGATCTCTTGTCCACTAGTCCCTTCCTAGCATTTTAGTCTAGTTTTTATTTGTTGACGAAATTGTCAATATATTTAGTCATCGTAGCTTAGTTTTCATTTAGTTTCCATGTAGTTTTCGTCAGTGGAAAAAGCTAGTCGACGAACATTTTTAGTTAGTATTAGTCGACGAAATCAACACTGCCTGGGAGACACGATGAATGTCATCTAAAATGATCAGTGATGATAATATGTGTGTCATTTTCAGGGCCCTGTCGTCATGGAACTGCAGACCTATCGTTACCATGGACACAGCATGAGTGATCCTGCAGGTGTCAGGTAAATAAATAAAAGCTACACCCACTTATGCTACTTTTTAAATGTATGCTTTAATTTCACACTGAAACATTCACTGTGTTGACGCCCAGTGCTCTTGATATCTCACTGTAGTCTTCTTTGATTGATTGAATACTTTATTCATTGCTTATTTCTTTACTGCGTCGGAATAGCATAATACCGCCCAAACTGCTCCCAAGTTGCATGGTTTCCTCTGCTATCAGTGTGTGGATGGGTGAATGTGTAACGCACATTGTTAAGCACTTTCAATAAAGGCGCTATATAAATGCACCATTCACCATCATAAAAGTTCACCGTAAGAGTCAATATAAAATGATTTATGTTGTGATTATTGTTATTTGTACTTTAGCTTTAGTAAGCTTTAGCTTACTATAGCTTTAATAATACTGCATTATAAGCAGATTATAATGCATTCATACTGTGTTATTATTGTGATAAAGCATTTATCAGTGTTTTTAGAATACATAAACAGTGATAATAAAGCATGACTACTGAGGTAATGGTTCAGTCTCTACTCACGGCAGTCAGCGTGTTCGTCCTCACAGTCACATCTCCACGACAATGGAATGCACAGGTCTTTCTGACAAACAAACTGAAGGGGGAGACAGAGGTTTAGGTCCATAATAATCAGTAATGTATCAAAGACATGTAACCCATTTAGGACTGAGGACCAGATTCTACAGAATGTCTTCTAAATCATGACAGTTGTCTATAAAACCTATGTTTCTATGTCAGTGATTCTCAAACTATTTCATGTCAAAGAACCCAACAATTATATGCAATTGGCCGCCGACCCCCATCGGAAAATATGTTGTTCCAGGGACCATCCCTGCAAAGATACGAGTTAAAAACGTTCACCCTGAAAGAATATACATTCAAAGATTTGTGCGACATTTTCACAATATTTGACAAATAGCAGATCTACAAGCTCATAGCTGTCAATAGCTAAAGTATAACATAATGCTTAAAACACCAAAAGGGGTTCCCGTCCTTAAAGGAGAATTCCATACTAGAAGGCTTTCTTACCTTTATTTGTAGTTGTTACGTCCCCACCAAAGAGGTCCAGGTGTTATTTTGTGCAAAAGTGCATTATTGGCTATTTCCCCTACCATAAGCCCTCAATGGGGGTTGGGGTTTTGTGCTAATTCGCTTATTTCCATCGAAATAAGTAGTCAAGTTGATTTTTGAGCGATGGAAATGATGGAAATAAGCGAATTAGCACAACACCCCATAGCCCCATTCAATTCAATGCAATTCAATGCAATTCATTGAGGGCTTATGGTAGGGGAAATAGCCAATAATGCGCTTTTGCACAAAATAACACCTGGACCTCTTTGGTGGGGACGTAACAACTACAAATAAAGGTAAGAAAGCCTTCTAGCATGCGGAATTCTCCTTTAATGGATAAAGTCATACAGAGTAACACAAGTGAAGCTGAGGTGAATCACCTGGCTGGCAGTGCAGTTGGACATGCACTGCTTGTCGTCATCTGACAAGTCGGTGGGACAGGAACACTTGTAGCCTCCTCCAGGTGAGAGCAGACACAGGTGACTGCAGCCTCCATTGTTGGTCTGACATGGATGACCAGACACTGCAGGGTGGAGAAAACATGCAACACATGTAAGGAATATGAGAACACAACACACACCTATATGTTACAACAGTGCTTTATAAAACCTGTTGTAACCAAGAGACACACCGATGTGTATTCAACACCAGGTTGTTTATACAACACTTTTCAAACCATATAAATTAATTCAACAATACAGAAGAAATAAAAGTCATGAAACATAATGAAGAGTAATAATGAGAGTGGTACAGACCCTCAGGTTGTCTAGAGGGGTGGTAGATGTGGATGTCATATGGTTGGTTCAGCTTGCTGATGATTGTGGTCTTGTTGATACCATGAGTGTTGTTGTCTCTATAGATGGATTTGTTATGCCAGTCTGTCCAGTAGATATGATCCTCAAACACAGTAATAGCAAAGATGTCGTCCTGACTCACAACTACAGACACACAGAACCCCAAATAAAAAGAGTCAGACTGTAATAAATGCATGCATGAATAAAGTACTACAAATACTGCTTTAACATACATTAGAGTATAACAAAGTGAACAATGTGTGTGTGTGTGTGTGTGTGTGTGTGTGTGTGTGTGTGTGTGTGTGTGTGTGTGTGTGTGTGTGTGTGTGTGTGTGTGTGTGTGTGTGTGTGTGTGTGTGCACCTGTCTGTCTGTTGGTTCCATCCAGGTTGGCAAACTCAATGTATATATAATCGTTGGTCCAGTAGATGTGATCATTGATGTAGTCTAACGTCAGGCCTATGGGGTTGGAGATCTTCTCCTTCACGATGACTGTCCTGTTGGTGCCGTCCATCCCCATCCTCCCTATGTGGGGGTTGTTCTTACTTCTGTCTGACCAGTACAAGTATCTGTCAGGGAGACACTGTCAGGGTCAGGTGTGTGTGTGTGTGTGTGTGTGTGTGTGTGTGTGTGTGTGTGTGTGTGTGTGTGTGTGTGTGTGTGTGTGTGTGTGTGTGTGTGTGTGTGTGTGTGTGTGTGTGTGTGTGTGTGTGTGTTTAAATGTATCTGTATTAATTTAACTTTCTTTTTGAAAGTATATACTATTAAATATCAGTCAGTATATGTCTTTGCATATTTATTGTCATAATCTGTCCTGTGCAATTTTTGATTACGAAGCCTTCAAGGCAATCTGAAATTACATTTGATTCATATTGTTTTAATGTTCAATGTCAAAAACACAATTCAATTGTTAATAGCAATTATTTGTGTGACAATAAATCATCAACTTAAAAGTGTAAACGTGACAGCCCTATTCACAGGATGGTTGATAAATTCAGTGTTTGGTTCATGATGTCACCACAGTGTTCTTACCCGTAGCGTACATCCACAGCTATGGCATATGGCCCGTCCAGGCCAGTGTTGAGCAGGACTGTTGGGTACGACCCGTTTAGTTTGGACACCCCTATGGTCCCATGAGCAGAGTCAGTCCAGTATAGGTTTCCTCCTATCCAATCAACAGCCAGACCCTGTGGTATGATGGTCGACGTGTCGTGAATGACCTGTCAATGAACCATACATGCACTCTGAATATACAAGCTGATCTACAAGCTCGTAGCGCGGCACTCTTGTACGAGCTTGCTATTTTTTTTTTTATCGTGAAAATGTGGCACAAATCTTTGAATATACAGTATATGCTTTCACAGCAAACGTTTTTAACTCAAATATTTGCTTCTGGGGGTGTCCCTGGAACAACATATTTTCTGATGGTGGGTCCGCGGCCAAATACAGATAATTCTGTGGGTCCTTGACTTGAATTTTTGTGTGTGTGTGTGTGTGTGTGTGTGTGTGTGTGTGTGTGTGTGTGTGTGTGTGTGTGTGTGTGTGTTTGCATGCATGTGTACACTAACTCAGTGGTTCTCAAACTGTTCAGTTGGAATTATATTTGATATGGAGACCCCAAAAATGAATCATATTTGAACTGGAGACCCACAAAATGAATCATATTTGAGCTGGAGACCCCCAAAATGAATCATATTTTAACTGGTGACCCCCAAAATGAATCATATTTGAACTGGAGACCCCCAAAATGAATCATATTTGAACTGGAGAACCCCAAAATGAATCATATTTGAACTGGAGACCCCCAAAATGAATCATATTTGAACTGGAGAACCCCAAAATGAATCATATGTGAGCTGGAGACCCCCAAAATGAATCATATTTTAACTGGTGACCCCCAAAATGAATCATATTTGAACTGGAGACCCCCAAAATGAATCATATTTGAACTGGAGACCCCCAAAATGAATCATATTTTTGAACTGGATACCCCCAAAATGAATCATATTTGAACTGGAGAACCCCAAAATGAATCATATTTGAACTGGAGAACCCCAAAATGAATCATATTTGAACTGGAGAACCCCAAAATGAATCATATTTGAACTGGAGACCCCCAAAATGAATCATATTTTAACTGGTGACCCCCAAAATGAATCATATTTGAACTGGAGACCCCCAAAATGAATCATATTTGAACTGGAGACCCCCAAAATGAATCATATTTTTGAACTGGATACCCCCAAAATGAATCATATTTGAACTGGAGAACCCCAAAATGAATCATATTTGAACTGGAGAACCCCAAAATGAATCATATTTGAACTGGAGACCCCCAAAATGAATCATATTTGAACTGGAGACCCCCAAAATGAATCATATTTGAACTGGATACATCCCACCCTGAGAAGCACTTGGAATTGTAGCAGTTGAGTTCTCAGTTCCACACAGCTTAGAGATTTTCAATTATCAGTGTTGGCCAATATATATTACTAATTACATATTACTGCTTTAAAAAGCATTAATGTTTTATTAAGTATTACTTGGAATCAAGAGTAATATATTACATATTATATTACATATTAACCCTCGACCTCCTGCAAAGAAAATGTACAACAAAACCATCTGTTTAGCCAGCTCCTTTAAAACTGAATCAAACTAAGTCAAACTGAATAATATAAAACAAAAATTGTCTTTCATCTTTTTCTGCTGCATATTCCACATTGTGTACAGTAGATAAAATACAGCAGTTAAATCTCTCTTGACCTTTTAAACTAAATGTTTTCAAAAGGCAGCCAACAACACTGTTTACTCTGAGTAATATGTAATGTGCTATTTTTTACATATTACATGTTTTTGGTTAAATAATTCCTTACAGTACTCATTGCTGGGTTAAATAATAATTTTACAGTAATATACAACAAGTAACTCGTTACTGCCCAACTGGTATTATAAGTACTCTGAGTGCTATAAATACAACAATACAATACATACAAAGTATCCTTCATTCATCCTCATAGTTGTCGTTGTCACACTGACCTGGACGTCACTGCCGTTGATGTTCATGACACTGATCATGCTGCGGGGGGTCATGACACTGATCATGCTGCGGGGGGTCCGTTGTGTCTCCTCTATCCAGTAGATCTTCTGCTGCTGATAGTCAAAGTCCAGATACCATGCATTCTTCAAGTCCTGTCACACCACAGCAGTTGTGTTAGTCTCAGACTGGAATACATTCCAGCATGTCAAAAGCAGTGTGTGTAGAATATTTTATAGGATTATAGGATGTGTTGTTAATTATGTCCAATGGTTTTCACCTGTTTGAGCTCTGTGGAGCTAGAGCCGTTCAAGCTGATCCTCATCAGGTTGTCTCTGTTGGCTAAGATGAGGAAGGGCTCCACCTCTGGATAAAGTGAGACATTACACTTGAGTTGGTTTACTTTTAGAAATACACAAACCCTAAAGCAAGACAGACAGACAGACAGACAGACAGACAGACAGACAGACAGACAGGCACGCACGCACGCACGCACGCACGCACGCTCTCTCTCTTTCACGAGTGTAACATTTAGATACATAAATAAGCGTATAATATATAATAATTATATGTAATTGGCCGTCGACCCCCATCTGATAATATGTTGTTCAAAGGACTCCCTAGCTCCGGTCCATAGCCTTCTACTGCTTCTACGATTCTGTCCTGCAGTATAAGGCTATGGGACTTTCGGTTTTAAATCTCAAATCGAAATCAGACCAGCCTCTCCTCTTTAGCGTATTTTAAAAGAACGTTTTTGCTACTCACCAAAACAAAGCCTACTTTCCTTTGTGGACGCACTCTGAGCCCCCCACCACACGTATAAACTGTACTTTTTGGTTAGAAAGGGATTTTTTTCACCGGAGGAAAAATATTCTCTATGAGGCAGTTCTCTGGGCAATATCGGTAGAGGCCGCATTGGAGTAACTAAAAGTATTTTTTCTCCGGTGGTCCATACCAGAGCTAAGGACTCCCTATGAAGCAAAGACAGCAGTTATAAACGTTGTGAAAGAATATATTCAAAGATTTGCGGGTGGGTGGGGTTGGGTCTGTCGGTCGGTCGGTCGATCGGTCGGTCGGACGTTCGGTCGGTGGGTGGGTGGGTGGGGTGGGTCGGTCGGTCGGTCGATCGGTCGGACGGTCGGTCGGTGGGTGGGTGGGTGGTGGTTGGGTCGGTCGGTCGGTCGGTAGGTGGGTGGGTGGCTGGGTGGTTGGGTCGGTCGGTCGATCGGTCGGTTGGTGGATGGGTGGTTGGGTCGGTAGGTCAGTCGGTCGGTTGGTGAGTGGGTGGGTGAGTGGGTGGGTAGTTGGGTCGGTCGGTCGGTCGGTTGGTTGGTTGGTTGGTGGGTGGGTGGTTGGGTCGGTCGGTCGGTCGGTTGGTGGGGTCGGTCGGTCGGTTGGTGGGTGGGTGGTTGGGTGGGTGGGTGGTTGGGTCGGTCGGTCGGTCGGACGTTCGGTCGGTGGGTTTTTGGGTCGGTCGGTCGGTCGGACGGTCGTTCGGACAGTCGTTCGGTCGGTCGTTCGGTCGGTCGGTCGTTCGGTCGGTCGGTCGGTCGGTCGGTCGTTCGGTCGGTCGGTCGGTCGGTCGGTCAGACTTACCTGTTGTGTTGTCTGCTGGTTTAGTCTGGAGCGCTGAGGAGAAACATAACAAACAAAATGAACTTCAGTGTAACAGCTGGTTCAGTGTAGTCCTTTCTCCTTATTGGACATTCAGAGGATGGGATTGAGGGTTACACACCGGCATTACAAAGCCCAAAAGTCTGACTCATCGCCATCCCGACTCGCCGCATTACTAACCCTGTCTCTAACCCTAATGATGCGTTTACACGATGGTGCGTTCACACAGTGGTGCGTTCACACGGGCAGATGAAACGATGCAAAGACGCGTTGTGAGTTGATTTGGAGCAGCTGAGCTACATGCAACGTTTCGCCTTTGCAACGTCATGTCGCTGCATCCATTGACAATGAATGATAACTGCATCGTTTCATCTGTGTGTGTGTGTGTGTGTGTGTGTGTGTGCGTGCGTGCGTGCGTGCACACATGTGCACGTGTGTGTGTGCGTGCGTGCGTGGACACATGGTCATTTTCCAGTCTTTACTCACGACAATCTGCAGGTTCGTCTGACCGGTCCCCACAGTCATCTACTGTGTCACATTTCCATGACAATGGAATGCACTTGTAGTTCTTACAAACAAACTGATGGGGGAGACAGAAGATTCTGTTTAGAATCAGTAAACAGTTCACACAATGTACAACACAAAATACATTATTATTACCAAACAATATCCAACTTTTCTTTTCAAGTGAGAGTCAACACAATTTGAGAGGAATCTGAATGTTCACATGGTTATTGAGGAGGACCAATATAAAATATCATTGTGTTTCTGTTAAAGGAGTTACTGTACTCTGTGGAACAAAGCACGACAGGAATTGTATGAAATGGTATGAGTTCAAAGAAATGTTTAAAATGTACATATTAAATAGAATAGCTCGGTACGGGAGTTGTAGGTTTTGTTTTGGTGCATCATTCTGACTGTATTGTCTTGTTAATTGTATTGCTTTCAATGTGAGTCACTGAGTGTGTAAACACTGGGACGGATGTGGTTTGAGATGAACAAAGAAGGACCGGATAGATACGTTACTTTTTATACACACAACTTCTTCCTACTCTTTTTTTCAAACATGGAACATAATTTACTGAAAACTAAATTAAATGAAAATGAAGTAATGTACTAATGTATCAAATGCAGACATGAGACATGAATTCATACAGAGTAACACAAGTGAAGCTGAGGTGAATCACCTGGCTGGCAGTGCAGTTGGACATGCACTGCTTGTCGTCATCTGACAAGTAGGAGTCGGTGGGACAGGAACACTTGTAGCCTCCTCCAGGTGAGAGCAGACACAGGTGACTGCAGCCTCCATTGTTGGTCTGACATGGATGACCAGACACTGCAGGGTGGAGAAAACATGCAACACATGTAAGGAATATGAGAACACACACCTATATGTTAAAACAGTGCTTTATAAAACCTGTTGTAAGAGACACACCGATGTGTGTAAGTAAAGCAATAATTAAGGAACACCTGTATTCAACACCAGGTTGTTTATACAACACTTTTCAAAACATATCAATTAATTCAACAATACAGAAGAAATAAAAGTCATGAAACATAATGAAGAGTAATAATGAGAGTGTTACAGCAGGTGGTACAGACCCTCAGGTTGTCTAGAGGGGTGGTAGATGTGGATGTCCCGTGGATAGTTCAGCTTGCTGATGATTGTGGTCTTGTTGGTACCATGAGTCTTGTTGGCTCTGTAGATGGATCTGTTCGTCCGGTCTATCCAGTAGATGTGATCCTCAAACACAGTAATAGTCCAGATGTTGTCCTGACTCACAACTACAGACACACAGAACCCCAAATAAAAAGAGTCAGACTGTAATAAATGCATGCATGAATAAAGTACTACAAATACTGCTTTAACATACATTAGAGTATAACAAAGTGAACAATGTGTGTGTGTGTGTGTGTGTGTGTGTGTGTGTGTGTGTGTGTGTGTGTGTGTGTGTGTGTGTGTGTGTGTGTGTGTGTGTGTGTGTGTGTGTGTGTGTGTGTGTGTGTGTGTGTGTGTGTGTGTGTGCACCTGTCTGTCTGTTGGTTCCATCCAGGTTGGCAAACTCAATGTATTTCCTATTGTTGGTCCAGTATATGTGATCATTGATGTAGTCTAACGTCAGGCCTGTGGGGTTGGAGATCTTCTCCTTCACGATGACTGTCCTGTTGGTGCCGTCCATCCCCATCCTCCCTATGTGGGGGTTGTTCTTACTTCTGTCTGACCAGTACAAGTATCTGTCAGGGAGACACTGTGTCAGGGTCAGGTGTGTGTGTGTGTGTGTGTGTGTGTGTGTGTGTGTGTGTGTGTGTGTGTGTGTGTGTGTGTGTGTGTGTGTGTGTGTGTGTGTGTGTGTGTTTAAATGTATCTGTATTAATTTAACTTTCTTTTTGAAAGTATATACTATTAAATATCAGTCAGTATATGTCTTTGCATATTTATTGTCATAATCTGTCCTGTGCAATTTTTGATTACGAAGCCTTCAAGGCAATCTGAAATTACATTTGATTCATATTGTTTTAATGTTCAATGTCAAAAACACAATTCAATTGTTAATAGCAATTATTTGTGTGACAATAAATCATCAACTTAAAAGTGTAAACGTGACAGCCCTATTCACAGGATGGTTGATAAATTCAGTGTTTGGTTCATGATGTCACCACAGTGTTCTTACCCGTAGCGTACATCCACAGCTATGGCATATGGCCCGTCCAGGCCAGTGTTGAGCAGGACTGTTGGGTACGACCCGTTTAGTTTGGACACCCCTATGGTCCCATGAGCAGAGTCAGTCCAGTATAGGTTTCCTCCTATCCAATCAACAGCCAGACCCTGTGGTATGATGGTCGACGTGTCGTGAATGACCTGTCAATGAACCATACATGCACTCTGAATATACAAGCTGATCTACAAGCTCGTAGCGCGGCACTCTTGTACGAGCTTGCTATTTTTTTTTTTATCGTGAAAATGTGGCACAAATCTTTGAATATACAGTATATGCTTTCACAGCAAACGTTTTTAACTCAAATATTTGCTTCTGGGGGTGTCCCTGGAACAACATATTTTCTGATGGTGGGTCCGCGGCCAAATACAGATAATTCTGTGGGTCCTTGACTTGAATTTTTGTGTGTGTGTGTGTGTGTGTGTGTGTGTGTGTGTGTGTGTGTGTTTGCATGCATGTGTACACTAACTCAGTGGTTCTCAAACTGTTCAGTTGGAATTATATTTGATATGGAGACCCCAAAAATGAATCATATTTGAACTGGAGACCCACAAAATGAATCATATTTGAGCTGGAGACCCCCAAAATGAATCATATTTTAACTGGTGACCCCCAAAATGAATCATATTTGAACTGGAGACCCCCAAAATGAATCATATTTGAACTGGAGAACCCCAAAATGAATCATATTTGAACTGGAGACCCCCAAAATGAATCATATTTGAACTGGAGAACCCCAAAATGAATCATATGTGAGCTGGAGACCCCCAAAATGAATCATATTTTTGAACTGGATACCCCCAAAATGAATCATATTTGAACTGGAGAACCCCAAAATGAATCATATTTGAACTGGAGAACCCCAAAATGAATCATATTTGAACTGGAGAACCCCAAAATGAATCATATTTGAACTGGAGACCCCCAAAATGAATCATATTTTAACTGGTGACCCCCAAAATGAATCATATTTGAACTGGAGACCCCCAAAATGAATCATATTTGAACTGGAGACCCCCAAAATGAATCATATTTTTGAACTGGATACCCCCAAAATGAATCATATTTGAACTGGAGAACCCCAAAATGAATCATATTTGAACTGGAGAACCCCAAAATGAATCATATTTGAACTGGAGACCCCCAAAATGAATCATATTTGAACTGGAGACCCCCAAAATGAATCATATTTGAACTGGATACATCCCACCCTGAGAAGCACTTGGAATTGTAGCAGTTGAGTTCTCAGTTCCACACAGCTTAGAGATTTTCAATTATCAGTGTTGGCCAATATATATTACTAATTACATATTACTGCTTTAAAAAGCATTAATGTTATATTAAGTATTACTTGGAATCAAGAGTAATATATTACATATTATATTACATATTAACCCTCGACCTCCTGCAAAGAAAATGTACAACAAAACCATCTGTTTAGCCAGCTCCTTTAAAACTGAATCAAACTAAGTCAAACTGAATAATATAAAACAAAAATTGTCTTTCATCTTTTTCTGCTGCATATTCCACATTGTGTACAGTAGATAAAATACAGCAGTTAAATCTCTCTTGACCTTTTAAACTAAATGTTTTCAAAAGGCAGCCAACAACACTGTTTACTCTGAGTAATATGTAATGTGCTATTTTTTACATATTACATGTTTTTGGTTAAATAATTCCTTACAGTACTCATTGCTGGGTTAAATAATAATTTTACAGTAATATACAACAAGTAACTCGTTACTGCCCAACTGGTATTATAAGTACTCTGAGTGCTATAAATACAACAATACAATACATACAAAGTATCCTTCATTCATCCTCATAGTTGTCGTTGTCACACTGACCTGGACGTCACTGCCGTTGATGTTCATGACACTGATCATGCTGCGGGGGGTCCGTTGTGTCTCCTCTATCCAGTAGATCTTCTGCTGCTGATAGTCAAAGTCCAGATACCATGCATTCTTCAAGTCCTGTCACACCACAGCAGTTGTGTTAGTCTCAGACTGGAATACATTCCAGCATGTCAAAAGCAGTGTGTGTAGAATATTTTATAGGATTATAGGATGTGTTGTTAATTATGTCCAATGGTTTTCACCTGTTTGAGCTCTGTGGAGCTAGAGCCGTTCAAGCTGATCCTCATCAGGTTGTCTCTGTTGGCTAAGATGAGGAAGGGCTCCACCTCTGGATAAAGTGAGACATTACACTTGAGTTGGTTTACTTTTAGAAATACACAAACCCTAAAGCAAGACAGACAGACAGACAGACAGACAGACAGACAGACAGACAGACAGGCACGCACGCACGCACGCACGCACGCACGCACGCACGCACGCTCTCTCTCTTTCACGAGTGTAACATTTAGATACATAAATAAGCGTATAATATATAATAATTATATGTAATTGGCCGTCGACCCCCATCTGATAATATGTTGTTCAAAGGACTCCCTAGCTCCGGTCCATAGCCTTCTACTGCTTCTACGATTCTGTCCTGCAGTATAAGGCTATGGGACTTTCGGTTTTAAATCTCAAATCGAAATCAGACCAGCCTCTCCTCTTTAGCGTATTTTAAAAGAACGTTTTTGCTACTCACCAAAACAAAGCCTACTTTCCTTTGTGGACGCACTCTGAGCCCCCCACCACACGTATAAACTGTACTTTTTGGTTAGAAAGGGATTTTTTTCACCGGAGGAAAAATATTCTCTATGAGGCAGTTCTCTGGGCAATATCGGTAGAGGCCGCATTGGAGTAACTAAAAGTATTTTTTCTCCGGTGGTCCATACCAGAGCTAAGGACTCCCTATGAAGCAAAGACAGCAGTTATAAACGTTGTGAAAGAATATATTCAAAGATTTGCGGGTGGGTGGGGTTGGGTCTGTCGGTCGGTCGGTCGATCGGTCGGTCGGACGTTCGGTCGGTGGGTGGGTGGGTGGGGTGGGTCGGTCGGTGGGTGGGTGGGTGGTGGTTGGGTCGGTCGGTCGGTCGGTAGGTGGGTGGGTGGCTGGGTGGTTGGGTCGGTCGGTCGATCGGTCGGTTGGTGGATGGGTGGTTGGGTCGGTAGGTCAGTCGGTCGGTTGGTGAGTGGGTGGGTGAGTGGGTGGGTAGTTGGGTCGGTCGGTCGGTTGGTTGGTTGGTTGGTGGGTGGGTGGTTGGGTCGGTCGGTCGGTCGGTTGGTGGGGTCGGTCGGTCGGTTGGTGGGTGGGTGGTTGGGTGGGTGGGTGGTTGGGTCGGTCGGTCGGTCGGACGTTCGGTCGGTGGGTTTTTGGGTCGGTCGGTCGGTCGGACGGTCGTTCGGACAGTCGTTCGGTCGGTCGTTCGGTCGGTCGGTCGTTCGGTCGGTCGGTCGGTCGGTCGGACGGTCGGTCGGTCAGACTTACCTGTTGTGTTGTCTGCTGGTTTAGTCTGGAGCGCTGAGGAGAAACATAACAAACAAAATGAACTTCAGTGTAACAGCTGGTTCAGTGTAGTCCTTTCTCCTTATTGGACATTCAGAGGATGGGATTGAGGGTTACACACCGGCATTACAAAGCCCAAAAGTCTGACTCATCGCCATCCCGACTCGCCGCATTACTAACCCTGTCTCTAACCCTAATGATGCGTTTACACGATGGTGCGTTCACACAGTGGTGCGTTCACACGGGCAGATGAAACGATGCAAAGACGCGTTGTGAGTTGATTTGGAGCAGCTGAGCTACATGCAACGTTTCGCCTTTGCAACGTCATGTCGCTGCATCCATTGACAATGAATGATAACTGCATCGTTTCATCTGTGTGTGTGTGTGTGTGTGTGTGTGTGCGTGCGTGCGTGCGTGCACACATGTGCACGTGTGTGTGTGCGTGCGTGCGTGGACACATGGTCATTTTCCAGTCTTTACTCACGACAATCTGCAGGTTCGTCTGACCGGTCCCCACAGTCATCTACTGTGTCACATTTCCATGACAATGGAATGCACTTGTAGTTCTTACAAACAAACTGATGGGGGAGACAGAGGATTCTGTTTAGAATCAGTAAACAGTTCACACAATGTACAACACAAAATACATTATTATTACCAAACAATATCCAACTTTTCTTTTCAAGTGAGAGTCAACACAATTTGAGAGGAATCTGAATGTTCACATGGTTATTGAGGAGGACCAATATAAAATATCATTGTGTTTCTGTTAAAGGAGTTACTGTACTCTGTGGAACAAAGCACGACAGGAATTGTATGAAATGGTATGAGTTCAAAGAAATGTTTAAAATGTACATATTAAATAGAATAGCTCGGTACGGGAGTTGTAGGTTTTGTTTTGGTGCATCATTCTGACTGTATTGTCTTGTTAATTGTATTGCTTTCAATGTGAGTCACTGAGTGTGTAAACACTGGGACGGATGTGGTTTGAGATGAACAAAGAAGGACCGGATAGATACGTTACTTTTTATACACACAACTTCTTCCTACTCTTTTTTTCAAACATGGAACATAATTTACTGAAAACTAAATTAAATGAAAATGAAGTAATGTACTAATGTATCAAATGCAGACATGAGACATGAATTCATACAGAGTAACACAAGTGAAGCTGAGGTGAATCACCTGGCTGGCAGTGCAGTTGGACATGCACTGCTTGTCGTCATCTGACAAGTAGGAGTCGGTGGGACAGGAACACTTGTAGCCTCCTCCAGGTGAGAGCAGACACAGGTGACTGCAGCCTCCATTGTTGGTCTGACATGGATGACCAGACACTGCAGGGTGGAGAAAACATGCAACACATGTAAGGAATATGAGAACACACACCTATATGTTAAAACAGTGCTTTATAAAACCTGTTGTAAGAGACACACCGATGTGTGTAAGTAAAGCAATAATTAAGGAACACCTGTATTCAACAACAGGTTGTTTATACAACACTTTTCAAAACATATCAATTAATTCAACAATACAGAAGAAATAAAAGTCATGAAACATAATGAAGAGTAATAATGAGAGTGTTACAGCAGGTGGTACAGACCCTCAGGTTGTCTAGAGGGGTGGTAGATGTGGATGTCCGATGGACTGATCAGCTCGCTGATGATTGTGGTCTTGTTGGTACCATGAGTCTTGTTGGCTCTGTAGATGGATCTGTTATTCCAGTCTGTCCAGTAGATATGATCCTCAAACACAGTAATAGTCCAGATGTTGTCCTGACTCACAACTACAGACACACAGAACCCCAAATAAAAAGAGTCAGACTGTAATAAATGCATGCATGAATAAAGTACTACAAATACTGCTTTAACATACATTAGAGTATAACAAAGTGAACAATGTGTGTGTGTGTGTGTGTGTGTGTGTGTGTGTGTGTGTGTGTGTGTGTGTGTGTGTGTGTGTGTGTGTGTGTGTGTGTGTGTGTGTGTGTGTGTGTGTGTGTGTGTGTGCACCTGTCTGTCTGTTGGTTCCATCCAGGTTGGCAAACTCAATGTATTTCCTATTGTTGGTCCAGTATATGTGATCATTGATGTAGTCTAACGTCAGGCCTGTGGGCTTGGAGATCTTCTCCTTCACGATGACTGTCCTGTTGGTGCCGTCCATCCCCATCCTCCCTATGTTGTTCTTACTATTGTCTGACCAGTACAAGTATCTGTCAGGGAGACACTGTGTCAGGGTCAGGTGTGCGTGTGTGTGTGTGTGTGTGTGTGTGTGTGTGTGTGTGTGTGTGTTTAAATGTATCTGTATTAATTTAACTTTCTTTTTGAAAGTATATACTATTAAATATCAGTATATGTCTTTGCATATTTATTGTCATAATCTGTCCTGTGCAAATTTTGATTACGAAGCCTTCAAGGCAATCTGAAATTACATTTGATTCATATTGTTTTAATGTTCAATGCCAAAAACACAATTAAATCGTTAATAGCAATTATTTGTGTGACAATTAATCATCAACTTAAAAGTGTAAACGTGACAGCCCTATTCACAGGATGGTTGATAAATTCAGTGTGTGGTTCATGATGTCACCACAGTGTTCTTACCCGTAGCGTACATCCACAGCTATGGAGTATGGGATGGCCAGGTCAGTGTTGAGCAGGACTGTTGGGTACGACCCGTTTAGTTTGGACACACCTATGGTGTCATGTATATAGTCAGTCCAGTATAGGTTTCCTCCTATCCAATCAACAGCCAGGCCCCGTGGTGTGATGGTCAACGTGTCGTGAATGACCTGTCAATGAACCATATATGCACTCTGAATATATACTCACCACGCCTTCATTCTTACATTATGATAGTTAGAGCAACTTGTCAAAGTGTGGGCTGCATGGGGTGTGTGTGTGTGTGTGTGTGTGTGTGTGTGTGTGTGTGTGTGTGTGTGTGTGTGTGTGTGTGTGTGTGTGTGTGTAAAACTAAGGCCCCTTTCAGACGACGATGGTCTCCAGATAAAACGGCAAAGTCCCGTTGCGTTCTCATTTTTTATTGACCCTTTACACGAGAATGCACACTTTATGAAAACGCTATAATATCGCTAGGTGGCGGTAACGGGCTGCCAAATAGACCTTCTTGTATGTCACCCACGTTACATAGAAGAAGAAGAGCCAGCTCCCCCTTCACGCAACCCTATCGGGGTTTTGCTATTCAACATTAATGTTACATTATAGCTGAATATTGGATGTTAAAAAACTAATTGTAATATTATCGATCTGTGACCATTTAGTCTCTCTAGAAACTAAAGAGACACGACAGTAAACAATACCGTATATTTCTCCATTTTCATTGGGAAATGTGTTAGAGAATAGTTAGTATAGAAAATAATAGAACATTACAAATCTATAACAAATCAGAACACAACGTGGTTGTGGCCGTCGCTCGCTGTCTGCTTTCTATAACGCATGATCGAGGTGACAGACAGGCAGACAGACAGCCCAGAGCATGCAGGCAGAGCACACCACGGGATGGTTATATATTTTATAATACATTAGGCTACATAAACGTTGCTGCCGCGGCTGCCACCTATCACAATTAAGACATTTTATTTACATCATGGTTTTACATTCACCATCGCTGATGAGCAGCGCTTTGTAGGCGAGGAGGGAGGCTCGTTCTGTTGTTCAGGAACTCCATTATATCATATATGGCTCTGCATCAATGTAATAATATATGCGCTGTGAGCCAACGTGAGCCATGATGTCATAAGTTTTGCCTGTTTACACGGAGAAGGGATAAAACGGCGTTCTCAAAGATTTCCACTCTGGGAGGTGGTTTCACTTTGTTGCGTTTTCACCTCCTGAAAACACCATTCTCGTCTAAACGGACCCCAGCAAACGATACTTTATTTTTACGTTTCTTATGAACACCGTTCTCGTGTAAAAACCACCTAAGACTGAATGCATTAACAATCTGTACATTTAGTTGACTAAAATCTTTATTCAACACAAACTAGACAAACAATAACACATTTCAGATGACTAAAATATGACTTAAACTAAATTAAGTTTTATTAAAAAGTTGCGTCTGTGTCGCCAAATATATCATTATTTTAAACCAGCTGTTGAAAAAGAGTGCAGATCTCAAGCTCGTAGCGCGGCACTCTTGTACGAGCTTGCTATTTTTTTTTTAAATTGTGAAAATGTGGCACAAATCTTTGAATATATATATATACAGTATATGCTTTCACAGCAAACGTTTTTAACTCAAATATTTGCTTCTGGGGGTGTCCCTGGAACAACATATTTTCTGATGGTGGGTCCGCGGCCAAATACAGATAATTCTGTGGGTCCTTGACTTGAAAACATTTTGAGAACCACTGCAAAATAGGTTTTTCAGCATGATTTAGAAGTAATTTGTAGAAACTTGTAGAAAGGTCTTATTTCATTAATTAATGTCAAATGTTAATGATTAATGTAAAATTCTGCAATTTTTTATTTTAGTTTAGTCACAGTCTTTGAAATTGTGATTATAAAATCAAAATTTGCTGTCAAAATCAACACTAGTGTGTGTGTGTGTGTGTGTGTGTGTGTTTGTGTGTGTGTGTGTCTGCGTGGCGTGTTTGCGTGCGTGTGTGTGTGTGTGTGTGTGTGTGTGTGTGTGTGTGTGTGTGTGTGTGTGTGTGTGTGTGTGTGTGTGTGTGTGTGTGTGTGTGTGTGTGTGTGTGTGTCTGCGTGTGCGTGTTTGCGTGCATGTGTGTGTGCGTGTGTACACTGTACACTAACTCAGTGGTTCTCAAACTGTTCAGTTGGAATTATATTTGATATGGAGACCCTCAAAATGAATCATATTTGAACTGGAGACCCCCAAAATGAATCATATTTGAACTGGAGACCCCTAAAATGAATCATATTTGAACTGGAGACCCCCAAAATGAATCATATTTGAACTGGATAACCCCAAAATGAATCATATTTGAACTGGAGAACCCCAAAATGAATCATATTTGAACTGGAGACCCCCAAAATGAATCATATTTGAACTGGAGACCCCCAAAATGAATCATATTTGAACTGGAGACATCCCACCCTGAGAAGCACTTGGAATTGTAGCAGTTGAGTTCTCAGTTCCACACAGCTTAGAGATTTTCAATTATCAGTGTTGGCCAATATATATTACTAATGACATATTACTGCTTTAAAAAGCATTAATGTTATATTACGTATTACTTGGAATCAAGAGTAATATATTACATATTATATTACATATTAACCCCCGACCTCCTGCAAAGAAAATGTACAACAAAACAATCTGTTTAGCCAGCTCCTTTAAAACTGAATCAAACTGAGTCAAACTGAATAATATAAAACAAAGATTGTCTTTCATCTTTTTCTGCTGCATATTCCACATTGTGTACAGTAGATAAAATACAGCAGTTAAATCTCTCTTGACCTTTTAAACTAAATGTTTTCAAAAGGCAGCCAACAACACTGTTTACTCTGAGTAATATGTAATGTGCTATTTTTTACATATTACATGTTTTTGGTTAAATAATTCCTTACAGTACTCATTGCTGGGTTAAATAATAATATTACAGTAATATACAACAAGTAACTTGTTACTGTCCAACTGGCTATTATAAGTACTCTGAGTACTATTATAAATACAACAAGTATCCTTCATTCATCCTCATAGTTGTCGTTGTCACACTGACCTGGACGTCACTGCCGTTGATGTTCATGACACTGATCATGCTGCGATAGGGGCGGGTCCATTGTGTCAGCTCTATCCAGTAGATCTGCTGCTGCTGATAGTCATAGTCCAGAGACACTGCATGCTTCAAGTCCTGTCACACCACAGCAGTTGTGTTAGTCTCAGACTGGAATACATTCCAGCATGTCAAAAGCAGTGTGTGTAGGATATTGTATAGGATTACATGTGTTGTTAATTATGTCCAATGGTTTTCACCTGTTTGAGCTCTGTGGAGCTGGAGCCGTTCAAGCTGATCCTCATCAGGTTGTCTCTGTTGGCTAAAATGAGGAAGGGCTCCACCTCTGGATAAAGTGAGACATTACACTTGAGTTGGTCTACTTTTAGAAATACACACAGACAGCAAGACAGACAGACAGACAGACAGACAGTCCCACACCCAACCACACACACACACACACACACACACACACACACACACACACACACACACACACACACACACACACACACACACACACACACACACTCTCTTACCTGTGGTGTCATGTGATGGTGTAGCATGGAGAGCTGTGGAGAAACATAACAAACAATAAATGAGCTTCAGTGTAACAACAGCTGGTTGGTTGTACGGTATTTGTGGTTTATCTGTTGAAATACACGTGAAAGATGTCCTTTGGCTCTCCTCTTCGCTGCTATTTATAATTTATTTGCCCCACCAAGATGGGAATGAGTAACTACGATTTCTATCGGAGCTCACATGAAATGAAAATGGCTGGCAAGCAATAGTTTGTTGTAAATTAACAGGTTGGCTCGCATTTTGTGATTTGGTCACACGTACAGAGCTTCAGAGCACAAACCAGGAAGGGCAACTTCCTGAAAGAGAATGAGTGCCTGTTTACTCTGCCACATGGATATGCTGTGGCACTATGTGTGTGCGTGTGCGTGTGTTTGTGTGTGTGTGTGTGTAAGACTCAACTGTACTCTGCCAGTCCACATGGATGTGTTAGGGCCGATTCATACTCCTATTTTACCGCTGTAGTGCCGAAATGATTTCGGCTCGTCAGACATTTTCAGTAGCACCGAAGAGCCGACTTTAGGACAGTACCCGCGCCCCCCCGAACCTCAAATGACGTCACATTGTAGGCTCTACAGAGCCGAACCGACTTTTATTCGGCTCTAAAATAGGAGTATTGTCAATGTACAGTAGGCTACAAGTACAGTACAGTACAGTACAGTACAGTACAGTACAGTACAGTACAGTACAGTACAGTACAGTACAGCGAAAGGTATTTTCGCATCTCACAAACAGTGTCAGAAAAAAATGTATACAATTAGTACAGGTCACAGTGCAGTCCGTAGAAATACAGAGTCCAGGGGTCAGCAAGTACGTTTGACCAGTAGACAATCATTATTATTGTTTCTAATGCATTAGAAGGCGGACCAGAACATAATAAAAGTCTATTAAACAAATATATATCACACTGTTCACATTGTGAACAATGAATTCATGGACTGACCAGGAGGAGCTGAACTCATTTGAATATGAATATGAATATGAATATGAATATGAATATGAATATGAATATGAATAATAACCCACAATCACACACGCAAGCACGTGCGCGCACACACGCACGCACGCACGCACACACGCACGCACGCCCACACACGCGTGCCACACATACACACGCGCGCGCACGCTGCGCACACACACACACACAGGCCTGAGCTGTAGGCTGCATGTGAATAGTGTTGTGGCACAGACTTTTTCAGACCAACATGAAAGGTAGAGCATAAAGTGATCATAATATCACAGAGAGCCAAAAAAATTGTAGTACAATAAATAAATAAATACAAATTGTATAGATCAAATATAGTATAGATACATAGAACATTGATATGATGTTTTGTTTTGTTTTCTTTGTTTAGTTGTTTTGTTTAGTTTTTTAGTTTTTGTTCTTTTCTGTTCTGTCTTTGTTCCTGTTGACTGTTTCGTCCTGTCTTTCTTTGTTTTGTTTTTTTCTTCTTTTGTTGTGTTTTTTTTGTTTGCTTTGTTGTATTATTTCACCTATGAAAGCTATATGTTGGAAGGGTAGGCACAATAAGCTTAGGCTTCAGCCTACACCTTTTTGGTCAATGTTTCTTTTGCAAAAAACAAAGCAGGCACTGTATGAATCTGTTTTTAATGACCAAAATAAATAAACTGAACTGAACTGAGAACTGTATCATCTTCTGTAGGCTACTCATCACAGCTCAGAGGTACAACGGGTCACAGAAGGACTCCATTTCATAGATTCACTGCAATGAGCGAGTTGGTACAGCTGGAGAGACAACATGGAGACTCCAGGTAGTGAATAACCATTCTGTAGCAATGAGTACCATCAGAATATAGAGCTATTTAACACTTATTTTAACCAGAGAAAATCACATACACTACCTTAAGTGTAATATATGCTTTGTTGTTCAACGGGTGTCGCAGGCTGGTAATAGCAGACCTACAAGCTCACAACGCGTCATGGATGCAACGTGTGTGTGGCATCCATACTCACTGAGTGAGCTTATATGACTCCATGTCTGAAATGAATGTCAGAGCTTAAATCGACATGTAAATATGAAATAAGTGCTTAAACATGTAGCTAGGTGTAATGTTAGAGACCACAGAAGTGAACCTTTCAAGCCTGTTTTCTGCAAAACATTACTCTATAAACCATATCTCCAAAACTGGTGGTCCAAACTGAACAGCAATATAATGTCAATTTGAAGCTATATGATTCCCTGCCTTCACATGACATGAAAAAAACCCAACAATGTCTCTATCTCTATTGATTCAATAAATAAATGGATGGAGATGTTCAACAGATGAGCGATCACAGCCACACCCAGCCATCCTGGCTCCGCAGCTAACATGATTGACAGTTACAGTTGGAACCACAATGGGCCCTTACGGATCAGTAGCTCTGAGAGTGTACAAATGGAACCCAACCGGTCCATTTGGTTGCATGTGTATACACTCTCAGAGTTATGGGCCGGGGTCCCTGAAATAAAAAACCTTTGAGAGGCATGAGGCGCTGTAATCTCAATTCACGCACTGAGACCTATTTAGTTTCAACCATGAGCATCACAACAAAACAAACAATTTCCATGGTGTTCATGATGATGACAATATGAACCGTATACATACGTAGCTCTCACAGTGAGCATAATTCAATACACTATTGCATGTATGGCGTACACACACACACCTGTCTGCCATGCCGGGCATGATGGTTCAATGTAACTATATTAACCCTAATAAATTAAATAATGACTACATTATATAAAATACAATAATGTCAATTAATTAATAGCACTAATAGCACACAATATTTGTAGCTTGCCCTATAGCACCTTTCATGATATGAAATGCAGCTCAAAGCACACACACGCACACAAACACACACACACGCACACGGGCACGCACACGCACACACGCACGCACACGCACATACACACAGGCCTGAGCTGCAGGCTGCATGCGTATAGTGCGTCATTATTTAATTTAAATGAATGGAGCTGACCAACATCATAAAGTGATCAGCATTGATCATAATATCACAGAGAGCCAAGGTATCATCTTCTGTAGGCTACTCATCATCACAGCTCAAAGGTTACAACAGGTCACGGAAGGACACACATATTCATTGAGTTGTTACAATCATCAAAACGGGCCATTGAAACAAATGCCATGGTCTGCTATTTTTGAAAAATCGACTGACAAAGAACCATAGCTTTATCAGAAAACTGTCAGGATGTATAGAAGACATTTTTAGAATCTGATCTCAGGTCAAAATGGGCTAGGTTGAGACTGAGAGGCCAGCTTATATTTTCAGAACCCAACACAACAGCTGTCGTACGATGGAGTATATATAAATCACCTGTTTGTGTCTCAACCCCACCGCCACCCACAGAAAACTAATCAGCAGCTTGCACCAACCCACCCACCCTCCCCCTCCCTCTGCCCACTATACCTCCCCCTCCACCCGCTCCACCACAAGCCAAATTAGACCAAATGGAGCACTAAAAAGGAGACCATTGTGGTGCGTTTTGAAGCAAAATAATTGGGGGTGCAAACTCTGCAAAGCTCACGACCTATAACTTCAATTATATCACAAATGATACCAGCACAAATTATGAAATTTACGGCACAATTCAGCACAAATGCAGCACTGAAGAATGACACCATTTTTTTTTTTCGTCATATGGAAAATCACGGGGTGCCAACTTCACGGACCTCCACAAGCCTCAGAGCTATGTGTGTGTGTGTGTGTGCGTGTGTGACGTGAGCCGTACACACCACTATGGAGAAATGGATGGATTCAATAAATAAGATGTTCAATATGGTATATGTAACAATATCCTACTATAAATGCACCACGTCTCTGTACATGTGCACGTACAGTACATTACGTGACTGTGTGTGTGCACGTGTGTGTATGTCTCTAATCCACGTAACGCGAGGACCGTTTGCCCCTGCACCGACTTCAAATTTGACACACGTTCCACACCCCCACAGGGGTCCACTTCCTCCCTAGGATACACTGTTGTCCAGAAACACCACAAAAGGCTCTGGTCGGCAGTGTTGATTTCGTCGACTAAAGCGTCGACTGGCTCTGCCAGTGAACCTAATGAGCCTAAGTCCCCTCAGCTGTAGAACTCCCAGCCTCTGCCTCAGCCAATTGATTGCCATGGCAACCCCACACATGTCATTTGGTTACTTAACCAGTCCACTTTTCACAGTCAGTTTGCCTCTACACAAACTTCATAACACTTAAAGGGATAGTTCAGATTTGTTTTAACTTAAGCTGTATGAAATATTTGCCATTAATATAGTGGTTGCAACTGTATTAATTGACGCAGTAAAAGTACATTAATTCACAAAACTAGCATCAATTGTATTGTTGACCTATTTCTAAAATATTAGCGCAACTTTCGTTCAACTTTGACCCCTCTTTCACATGGAACTATTTTTTGGGGCGTATATGGACACAAAAAACATAGTTCCGTGTGATAGAGGGGCCAAAAATTAACGAAAGTTGCACTAATATTTTAGAAATAGGTCAACAATGCAAATTACGTTAGTTTTGTGGATTAATTTACATTTAATGCGTGGCCCCCTGTGCCCCCCACAAAATTACTGGAACTACTTAATATTTCACCAAAACCAGAGCAGAACTCCCACCATGGGACTCGGGCAATCAATTAATACAGTTGCAACCACTATATTAATGGCAAGTATTTCATACAGCTTAAGTTAAAAAAAATCGGAAGTATCCTGTTAAGCAAATCTGGAAATCAAATCAATAGAGCACCAAAACAAAACTCCGGATCTACCAAAGCTGCGTATACACTATCAACACTACTACTGTATACGGTCCAGAATGCTGGAAATTAACCACAGAAAACAACATCCATAAATTATGCACTTTCCACACATCATGCCTGTGCAAAATCCTGCGTATATTCTGTCCCAAGACCATCTCAAACAATAACCTCCTCAACATCATCACCCAACAAGACAACATGCACAGTATAATCAATACACAGGTGGACCTGGATTGGCCATACATGTGCTCAGAATGAAGAAAGAGTATTGGTATCCCCGGTTCAATTCCCCAGCCTGGAGAACCTTTGCTGCATGTCACTCTGACTCTGTTTCCTGTCTCTCTGCATCAGTGGTTCCACAAACATTTTAGCTCGTGACCCAAAAGAGAAATTAGGCGTTTGCCCGGGACCCGAACTAGTGAAAATAGCAGATCTACAAGCTCACAACTCATCGCTTCTCGCCACGTTGTGAGCTTGTAGATCGCCTATTGTCACTACTTTTGAAAAACATCTTTGAATTTGTTTTTAATTCATGGAAATGTGTGAATTATGGGGGATTATTTTGTGGGAAAGTTGTTTTGGAATAATAATTAAAAAAAATGAAAATTAGGAAACAAAACATTATATTTACTCGTGTCTGCGACCCATAAATGGGCCCCGACTGAGTGCTCTCTCTACACTGTGGACTATCAATACAAGCAGAAAAACCTCCAAAATAGGATACGGCACAACATCACGCCATGTCTCACACACACACACACACACACACACACACACACACACACACACACACACACACACACACACACACACACACACACACACACACACACACACACACACACACACACACACACACACAGCAGTACTAAATGTGTTTAAGCGTCATGGTTCTCTTATAGCCGTACTAATAGGTCATGGTTCTCATAGCTGTACTAATAGTAATACATCATGGATTTCAGTGTCATTTCATCCACATCAAGCAACAAGTGTCATTCTAACAGAGTGTTTACCTGAGCTACAAAGCAGGAGGAACACTATCACTGTCTCATCCATGTCTGGATTCTCTCACACTGGATTCTCAACTGGAACTTCACCGATCTGCACCGACTGGTCCTGGCTGGGATTCTGGTCAACACTCTCTGAACTTCACCGATCTGCACCGACTGGTCCTTGCTGGGATTCTGGTCAACACTCTCTGAACTTCACCGATCTGCACCGACTGGTCCTGGCTGGGATTTTGGTCAACACTCTCTGAACTTCACCGATCTGCACCGACTGGTCCTGGCTGGGATTCTGGTCAACACTCTCTGAACTTCACCAATCTGCACCGACTGGTCCTGGCTGGGATTCTGGTCAACACTCTCTGAACTTCACCGATCTGCACCGACTGGTCCTGGCTGGGATTCTGGTCAACACTCTCTGAACTTCATCGATCTGCACCGACTGGTCCTGGCTGGGATTCTGGTCAACACTCTCTGAACTTCACCGATCTGCACCGACTGGTCCTGGCTGGGATTCTGGTCAACACTCTCTGTCGTCTGTGTGTTTTATTAGTGACAAATGTCAGCTCGTCATATCTCTTCATCAGCATGTGGTGTAAATTCACACCTCTCTTGTTTACTGCTGAAGCTCCTCCTGCCCTACATAGTGAGTGTGAACTCTGCATGCTTCACATACATTAGAATAGGCCTACATTCATTTAAACAATATACAGAAACACAAACTGCACAATATAACTCAGACATATACAAGAAAGAAAGTCATGGATATTCTGCTAATGCATGTATGAACAGTATAGTGTTAAATGCCCACGGACGCTGTCAGGAGACCTGTGGCAGGGATTCCACAGTCTGGGAGCTACAGCTTGAAAGGCTCTGTCACCTCTGGTTTTATAATTGGTGCGAGGGATGACTAATGGACCATATGCAGACCACGGCCATCTTACCATTATAAGTTAATGGCAAGGTGCTCACAAGGTGCAACTTCCCATTGACTGCCCATTCATCCAAACAGAAAAGTCCTATCTGATTGTATTACACAACGTCAAACGCACCAACATTGCAGCTGTACGAAAAGCTTGAATTATTCTCTTTCTATCCTCAAAGTGTTTGTTTCATAAAAAATCCACTGTAGACATGTTATGAGTTACTTAATTTCTGTCCTTGCAGGTGATTCTTTTTCTAAGTGTTGCAGTTTGGAAGTGCTCGTTAGATATCACTCAACTGCGTACCACCTGTTTTCAATTTGCACATAACGCAGGAGGCAGCAGGACATTGCTTTACTGAAAACGAGTGCTTCCAAACTCTGATGGCAAGATGGCCGCGGTCTGCAAATGGTCAATAGACCCTGGTGAGCTGACCTAAGGGTCCTGCCAGGCACATAGGCCTACTGCTTTAGCAGCTAGGTCAGTCATAATATGCTGGTGCTTGACCATGCAGAGCTCTATAAGTGAGCACTAGGACTTATAAATTATCCCTGAAAGCGACAGGGAGCCAATGCAAGGAGGCTCCCTAGCTAAACTGGGGTAATGTGACACCTTCGGCTGGGCCTGCATGGTTAATAGCCCGGGAGTAGCATTTGGGATAAATTGGAGGCGGTCTAAGGATGCTTTACTGAGGCAGGTGAAAAGTGCATCACAGTTGTCCAGATGAGAGGATACAAACGAATGAATTATGATTTATAATTTGTTGTGTGAGACAATAGACCTGAGCTTAGGAATGTTCCTGAGTTGGAAAAAGCATGTGCGGGTTCCTGAGGTTGGAGCGCACGTTCATTTTGGGGGGACTCAATACAGTCAGCCAACTTAGGGGCGATACAGTCAGAGGCAACAATGAGAACCTCAGTTTTGGCCTCGTTGAGCTGAAGGATGTTTTTTGCCACACAGTACGTCCTGAATGGCAGACGGACACTCCTTTAATATATTACAATTAAAATGAAAGTAATCTGGACTGTCATGGTTAAAAGAAAAAATCACACCCGTGTGAACTGAGTGGTGTAAGGTTGATTCAGCTGGAGTTTTTGTCCGATGTGAGGTATTATATAAGGTAAGGTATTATATAGCCTGATCAGCTCTGATCTGACGTAATGAAATCACACCCGGATGTGATTTCACAACTGGCTTTTTTTGTGCAGAAAAAATGAGCACGGTTGCTACGGTCATCCAGTTCACCCGGGTGTGATTTAATTACGTCAGAAATTATTTTGAACATAGCAACCATGCTCATTTTTTTATGCACACAAAAGCCAGTTGTAGGAGTGGTTTACACCACTCAAAAACTGTACAGTAAATCGTCCGCATAAAGGTTGGTATAAGAGTTAATAAAGCATTATTTTTTCATGATTATTAGTGAGGACCAATTATGCGAAGATAGTTGAAACGTGGTGAAGTGGTCCTTTAAAATAGCTGTCTTTGTGGAGTGTTGCTGGTGAAAACCAGACAGAAATGAAAGGCAACTTGGAGAGAGACTTGACCAGAGACATGCAAAAAACATCTTTCAGAAGAGAGTTTGGGCTGTCTAATGGACTGGGTGATGTTCTGGTGCTGCTCTGCTATAGGTCATGAAGAGAGGTTGGGCTGTCTAATGGACTGGGTGAAGTATTTAAAGTGCGAACAGTGCGGGATGATAGAGGAGCAATTACATCTAAAATGGCTGAACAATGGAGATTAAAAGAGTGAAGTGAACTATATCAATGTCGGATTGTTGGCATTTGTGAGCAGAGGCTGCACCCGCACCAATGAACTGCTATCAAAAGTAGAGGGGAATCTTTCTGCCGAGGGGCCATTTAGCATGAGCTTAAAAGCTAGAGCTGTACCTGCCCGTCGGCCTATACTTGGGAGCGATACAATGTCCGTTGTCATAGCACCCGTTTTAACTATCTGTCTGTGTCCCTTTTGTGCCCATACTGTATAATGAGATCTCTGTAGTATGCAATACCCATTGTCATAGCACCCATTTTGTCTGTGTCCCACATAGTCCAGTAATAATGTAATTTGACCTCAATCTAATTGCAAAAAAAAAAAAAAAAGCTGATTTTGCATCTTCAATATATCCTGAATAACAGAAAAAAGTTGCCTGGAATTGTCTGAGGGGAAAGTGTTGAAAATGGCCTGTACAGTATGGCCACCATTGACATCCAATTATAAGGCAATATTTTCTAAATTTCCTTTTGCTTTAAGTAGCATGTGACATGTCAAACTAGGGGGTTTTCATGATGCTGAATCCATTCCAAGCATTCGTTTTGCACAAAAACACTCATTGGGCTAAATGTGGCCATAGCAACTTGCCCAAATGTGCTGACATCATCACATTTGGGCAAGTTGCTATGGCCAAATTTAGCCCAAAAAGCAATACCATAAGATATGCCTCATTATATAGGCAAAATCTGTGAAAAATGTGGGAATTGTTAACACAATTCCAATAATGCCAATTCTCCTGCACCAAAGACGTAACACACCAAAAGGCAGACACAAGCCAGCCAGCTACTGGTGGCCTTGCACGGCACCATATTAATCCACCAGCAGCCAGGTGTCTGCACGGCTGTACTGAATGAGGGTGATTAGGGGGGCGTCGTGTCACATAACTAGGGATAGCAGGGGGGAAAATAAGCTCAATCCACTAATATACAATAACTATCATCAATAAAGGCAGAGAAGCCCAACAGATATCTAAAAAGTTTTGCATTTGTTCACCAGATTATAAGTAGCAACATGGTGACATAATATACGGCATCTACAGTTAATTGACGTATAGAAAACACAACATTGTGTGTTTTCAGCATACATTTGTACAGAGATCGGCAGAGAAGCAGGTGTTCTTAGCAAGGCTCCGGCTTGAAGGTTTCGCGAATTCACGCGTGTCATTTCTGGTCAATAAGCATGATGTACATCCTGCTCTGTCTGTGACCACATCCTCTGCTCTAGTGCTGCTGTCGTTGCTGTCGTGTTGATTAGTGACATGTCAGCTCTTCATATCTCTAAGTTCATCCTCATGTGGTTTGGATGTATTCACACCTTTCTTGTTGACAAAAAGCTAAAGTTCCTCCTGCACTACATAGTGAGTGTTAACTCTGACGGTCTGCAAGCAAGTGCACACACACGCACGCACGTCTCACGCACACACACACACACACCCACAGATGGAGTGGGTGTAGGTGGGTGGGTGGGCGTGCGGGCGTGTGCGTGAGTGCGTGCCTGTGTGTGCCCGTGTGTGTCTAATTGTCCAATTACATCTAAAATGGCTGAACAATGCAGATTAAAAGAGTGAAGTGAACTATCAATGTCGGCATTTGTGACTATAGAGGCTGCACCTGCACCAATAAACTGCTATCAAAAGCAATGGAGAATCTTTCTGCCGAGAGGCTATTTAGCATGCGTGAGCACTTAATTTGTTCACCAGCCATACAATCAGTATTAAAAGCTACTGCTGTACCTGCCCATCGGCCTACTACTGGGAATGTTGTCATAGCACCCGTTTTAACTATCTGTCTGTGTCCCACATGGAGATCTCTGTATTTGTCTGTCTGCCTGTGCCTGAAGAGTGCAAACTGACTGTGAAAAGTGGACTGGTTAAGTAATCAATTGGCAGGTGTGGGGTTAATTGGCTGGAAATTGCACAGGTGAGGGGAGTTGGGCTCATTAGGTCCACTGGCAGAGCCTTTTGTGGTGGTTCTGGATAACGCTGCATGCCACCGACTCAAGGCCGGGCACTGCACTCCCTGTGGGGGTGTGGAACGCGTGTGTCAAATTTGAAGTCAGTGGGGCAAACGGATCTCAAGTTACGTGCACTACAACCGTACACACGCGCGCGCGCACACACACACACACACACACACACACACACACACACACACACACACACACACACACACACACACACACACACACACATACACACACACACACACACACAAACACACACACACACACACACACATACACACACACATACACACAATGATTTTCAACTACTTAGTTTGCACAATAACAAAACAGACACCCAAAACAACCTCATCAAAGAAAGAAATAAAGGACAAAAACTGCAGGGGCACTGATATCTTTGTAATAAAACAAAGATAATATTTAAAACAAACATACAGGCCTGTTATTATCACACCATCACCAACATATATACCTATATTTGACCTAATAGTCCATACAAAAAATTCTCATCAAAATATATTAAAGCAATATTAAAACAATACATGGCAAATGGAGGTACTCTTCTTTAATGTTAAAACATCACAACACATTTTAAACATCAGGGGGGGGGGGGGTATAAAAAGCAATACCATAAGATATGCCTCATTATATAGGCAAAATCTGTGAAAAATGTGGGAATTGTTAACACAATTACAATAATGCCAATTCTCCTGCACCAAAGCCTAACCTAACCTAACACACCAGAAGGCAGACACAAGCCAGCCAGCTACTGATGGCCTTGCACAGCACCATATTAATCCGCCAGCAGTCAGGTGTCTGCACGGCTGTACTGAATGAGGGTGATTAGGGGGGCGTCGTGTCACATAACTAGGGATACGCAGGGGGTGAAATAAACTCAATCCACTAATATACAATAACTATCATCAATAAAGGCAGAGAAGCCCAACAGATATCTGAAAAGTTTTGCATTTGTTCACCAGATTATAAGTAGCAACATGGTGACATAATATTCGGCATCTACAGTTAATTGACGTATAGAAAACACAACATTATGTTGGATCGGCAGAGAAGCAGGTGTTCTTAGCAAGGCTCAGGCTTGTGGTCGGCTTGAAGGTTTCGCGAATGCACGCGTGTCATTTCTGGTCAATAAGCAAGATGTACATCCTGCTCTGTCTGTGACCACATCCTCTGCTCTAGTGCTGCTGTCGTCTATGTGTTGATTAGTGACATGTCAGCTCTTCATATCTCTAAGTTCATCCTCATGTGGTTTGGATGTATTCACACCTTTCTTGTTGACAAGAAGCTAAAGTTCCTCCATAGTGAGTGTTAACTCTGACGGTCTGCAAGCAAGTGCACACACACACACACACAGATGGACACACGCAAGCACGCGCACGCACGCACGCACGCACGCACGCACGCACGCACGCACACACATCATATTATGTGAAAATAAATACAAAATAAGTATTAAATGTGTGTGTGTGTGTGTGTGTGTGTGTGTGTGTGTGTGTGTGTGTGTGTGTGTGTGTGTGTGTGTGTGTGTGTGTGTGTGTGTGTGTGTCTAATTGTCCAATTACATCTAAAATGGCTGAACAATGCAGATTAAAAGAGTGAACTATATCAATGTCGGCATTTGGCTGCACCTGCACCAATAAACTGCTATCAAAAGCAATGGAGAATCTTTCTGCCGAGAGGCCATTTAGCATGCGTGAGCACTTCATTTGTTCACAAGCCATACAATCAGTCTTAAAAGCTACTGCTGTACCTGCCCATCGGCCTACTTGGAAACGATACAATGTCCGTTGTCATAGCACCCGTTTTAACTATCTGTCTGTGTCCCTTTTGTGCCCATACTGTATATGGAGATCTCTGTAGTATGCAATACCCATTGTCATAGCACCCATTTTAACTGTCTGTCTGTGTCCCACATGGAGATCTCTGTATTTGTCTGTCTGCCTGTGCCTGAAGAGTGCAAACTGACTGTGAAAGGTGGACTGGTTAAGTAATCAATTGGCAGGTGTGGGGTTGCCATGGCAATCAATTGGCTGAGGCAGAGGCTGGAAATTGCACAGATGAGGGGAGTTGGGCTCATTAGGTCCACTGGCAGAGCCTTTTGTGGTGGTTCTGGATAACGCTGCATGCCACCGACTCAAGGCCGGGCACTGCACTCCCTGTGGGGGTGTGGAGCGCGTGTGTCAAATTTGAAGTCGTGCACATGTCGTACACACACACACACACACACACACACACACACACACACACACACACACACACACACACACACACACAACCTCAGCAAAGAAAGAAATGAAGGACAAAAACTGCAGGGGCACTGATATCTTTGTAATAATATAAAGATAATATTTAAAACAAACATACAGGCCTATAGGAAGCAATGCTTTCTAAACTAGAAAACATGAATATTATCACACCATCACCAACATATTTGACCTAATAGTCCATTAAAATATTTCTGAATGAGGGTGATTAGGGGGGCGTCGCGTCACATAACTAGGGAGGGGAAATAAGCTCATTCCACTACATATGCATTCACTAATTCTGCATATTATATTCTTGACATATTATAGAAAACAACATTGTGCGTGTTCAGCGAATGTTTGTGCAGAGATCTGCGGAGATGGTCGTTGCAGAGAGGCAGGTGCTTTTTGCAAGATTCAGGCTTGTGGTCAGGTTGAAGTTGTCACACCGATGTACAGCCTGCTCTGTGGTGACCACCACCACCACCTGAACCCCCCCCTCCCACACACACACACACACACACACACACACACACACACACACACACACACACACACACACACACACACACACACACACACACACACACACACACACACACACTTTTATCTACCACCAAAATGCACAACCCCCATCATATTTAGTCAACTGTCATTTCTGGAGAGGAGTGAGTGAATGAATGAATGAATGAATGAATGAATTACACTACAGTAAGGATATGTTCACACTACCTATATTTTATGAATAAAACAAAAAAAATCAATTGTTTTTATTTTATATTTCTGTTTGGCCATCATGCGATTCGCCAAATATAAAAATCATCGTATTAAACTAGTAGGTGCAGCATGTGAATGTAATCAACATTGAGCAGCTGTATGGCATATTCATCACCTCAAATGTAGTGATCTTTTATAGACAAGCTGCCAGAAATGAGCACCGGATCTCTGTGTTAATTGTTTGTCACCCCCCCAGCCTGTCAGTCAGCTGCTTTGCCTAGCACTAGCAGTGCCTACCGGCCACGGCTGCTGCTGTGAAGGTGTCTCAGTGACTGATAGCAGTGCACAGCCAGACCATCAGCTCTGTATATTTTTGTACATTCCACAGGCCACATCTATCAGAAGTCAATTTATCATACTATCATACTATTTGCTATTCTTTTATAAGCACTCAGTTTGACCAGAAAAATGTTAAAAAAATAATAATAATAATGTTGTGCCTGTTTCTTCAAAGGACCGTAGTGTGTACACTACCTAAGGCCTGATGGCAGACTGTTTGTGTCAGGCTGTCATTATGTAACTGTAGACGTCCTATATGCACTGACTGGTTGTTGAAGACCCTGCACGTCCTCTTTGCACCGTAGATGAAAAGCTCTTTTAGCCCTGTTGACTCTCAACCCTTTTCATTGCAAGGACCTCCGGTTTGATATTCGGCTATGAACCCCCATTTACTAAACGCCAAAATATCACAGCATTGGAGCACAAAGCTCTAGAAGAACTTAGTAAAAATGATAAAATCATTATTAAGTCTGCTGATAAGGTCCATTGTTGTCCAATATACCAAAGATTATATTGATTTTTGAAAGAACTTATGTGGATGACTGCTCTGGCTGAACCGTTTACCACTGATCACAGTGGTAGGCCTATACAGGGCTTCAACCCTGTATGAATTCCCTGGTGACGTTTGAGGCGTCTATTTCTTCTGTAGATATGTTTGGGTTGGGCAGGATCATCTGGGATGGAGAATAAGGAGAGAAAAATCATAAAATGTTTTAAAATAACATGCAAGCTGCATGTGTTGTATTATCAACTGACAATGTTCAAATTGTAGTCATGACAGCAGCAACTGCCAGGCAGAGATTGGCCATTGGAACAGTCCTGGCCTGCCTGATGACTTCAGCTGTCTGTCTGTCTGTCTGTCTGTCTGTCTGTCTGTCTGTCTGTCTGTCTGTCTGTCTGTCTGTCTGTCTGTCTGTCTGTCTGTCTGTCTGCCTGCCTGCCTGCCTGCCTGCCTGGCCTGCCTGCCTGCCTGCCTGCCTGCCTGCGCGCACGCACGCACGCACGCACGCACGCACGCACGCACGCACGCACGCACACACACACACACACACACACACACACACACACACACACACACACACACACACACACACACACAGCTTATCAACAGTTGATTTAGTGGTGGGAGGACGCATTACTCTGTTACTCCACCGAGTAAACTGACAACATTTCTGTACATCTGCTTTCTGTTGAAGTCAGATGAAATAACAGTGTACAGTTGTCATAACAACATGCACTTACCTATTCTGTGTAACTTTAACACAGGCTGCTTCAGCATGGCTTCCTGGTAGATCTGTTCCTTCTCTATTCTGTGTAACTTTATCACAGGCTGCTTCAGCATGGCTGCCTGGTAGATCTCTGGCTGTCTTTTTTTTTTTTTTTTTTTGATTGATTACTTTATTGAAAAATACATTTCAAAAGGATAGAGTCACAAGAAAGCCGTTAGGCTTGTTTCCGTTGTGGTCCTCTTGGGGAAAGGGGAAGGGGAGCAACCTCCTCTGTCGCTCCTCTGATGCAGCTGAAACGCTGTTGGACTTTTTTACGAAACCCAAATAGTTCATCTCCTTCGGTCCACTTTGATGGTCGATGACATTTGAGGCCTGCGTTTACCGTTTGGGATGTGACTTTACTTTACATTTCGTGCTCTTGACCGAGTGCTCAGCTCCGCTTCCTGACTAAACTATCCCAGATCAATGACAGAACAGTGCTTACATAACCAGGACCAACCCACTCTCCTCCCATTAGTACTCGTTATGTCTAAAATGTATTAACAAAAACATTTGTAAATAGAAGATCTACAAGTACACAACATGTTGCATGTCACAATGTGGTGTGAGCTTGTATATCTGCTATTTTCATATAGGCCAAGTTTAAATAGGGCCCAATTGGTTAAATCTATACAAAGTAACTAGTAACTGAAGTTTTCAAATAATTGTAGTGAAGTAAAAGTACAACATTTTTGTCTCTGGAGTAGAAGTAAAAGTACAGATTATAGCTGCAAGCAGCTATAATGCAGCCCATTCAATTAACAAATTAGCATTTTAAATAGGTAGGCCTAAAGAAAGAAAAAGAGGTGCGCTTCATGGAAACCACCCTTGGTTGAGGCAGTGGGTTCTCACGCCCGGGATTCGAACTCGGGCCTCCTGCGTGAAAGTCCAACATCTTAACCACTAGACCAAAGGGATATCCCTCTGTACTGGGGGAGATAGACTTTTGAGGCCATCAGGCAGAGGCTCTGAGCCACTCCGCTACACTCACCTCCCTTTTGACCTCCTCCCACAGGGAAACCCGATCCGGGTCAAGGCACCAATGTAACGCCCGGGATTCGAACTCTGGTCTCCCACGTGAAAGTCCAACATCTTAACCACTAGACCAAAGGGATATCCCTCTGGACTGGGGAGATAGACTTTTGAGGCCATCAGGCAGAGGCTCTGAGCCACTCCGCTACACTCATAATATAGCTTTGAAAATAACTTAACTCATAAACCAACTAAGTGGAAAAAGCGGAACTCCAAAATAAAAAAAATGCACGACTGGCTCAGATGCAATTTCTCATGTTTATTTAAGAACACTGATACGTTTCGGCAGAGCCTTCTTCAGAGCAGACTACAAAGTGATACTGGGGATGTGGGTTCCTCTTTTAAAACCAACATTTTGATCATCCCCACCTGTGTACAGGGGAGGTCCTTACTTATTATCAATGATCAATTTTAATCAATCAATTGTAATCAATTACAAAGCATCACAGTTAGAAGTTCACAATATAATCAGTACAAACATCACAGATCATATAAAAGTCAGACATTTTCTTTTTTATACATTGCATATTAAATACAATATAGGCCTACAAATATAAATGTCTAGTGGCACAGAAAACCACATCAGGGACTCAGAACACACAGAAACCTTAAATACATTAGGCAGATTAAACATCAGGAACTCCAAGAACAACAAAACCTATTACAAAAAGGAAAAGTCATCTGTGGTTGCATAGTGCTGAGCTCATAAATCCAGATCATTTCTCTCTGAGATAACAACTTGGGAAGTTTACCCCCCTCTGGTGGTGGTAACTTGTTCAACCCCTACAAAGCGCAGAGATGAGGGTGAACCATGTCTAGCCTCAAGATATTGTTCAGCCATGGGCATTATTCAATGTTGCCTGTGCGTATAGCAGTTTTGTGTTCAGATAATCTTGTTGTTGTGTCCACCAGGCCGAAGGCATGGGGAGAGAGTATGTTTTGCACTCCGTCCGTCCGTCCGTGTGTCCGTGTGTGTGTCCTTCCGTCTGTGAACAGCTAATCTCTGGCACCGTTAACCCGGTCGATGTCAAATTTTGCACACACACTCCCTGGATGCCAACGATGAACCTCTGCCCCAAAATTTCCAGAACGGCCTGTTATAGCGCCACAAGGAGGCCGCTTTGTGCAAAACAAGTTTTTGGACAGTACACCTACAGATTTTGTCCAAACATCACGCAAATTGGTACACAGTCTCTCTAGAGCCATTCAACAAAACGGGTCTTTCAGACTCCATCCTGATTGGCTAAGATTGGCTTCCAAAGTTCGCAGGAGTGCTCAGTTTCAAACAAAACACATCGTGTGATTTCCGTGAAATTGTACACGCACATTCCCACTAGGCAGAGGAAGAAATGCCACATGAACATTTTCAACTCAGCCTCATGTTGGCGCTATAACTGGCCGAAAAGTGTTTTTACCTCTAACTGCACGGATCTGTGGATAACTTTGTATGCCAACTCCCTAGAGGCCAAGGAAAAACCTTTGCCTGGAATTCTTCACATCTGCTCTTTATAGTGCCACCAGGAGGCCGACATATTCTAATATTACTCCTTCAGATTTTATCCAAATTTCACGCAAATCGGTACACATGCTCTCCATAGTCATGTGATCAAGACGGGTTTGTTTGATTTCTCATAATCCTCATTGGCTACGATTGGCTTCTAAACTTTTCAGGAGTAGCCCGCTTTGTACCCGTTTTGTACAAATCGCCACAACTACTCAACGCAGCGTCCGGTTGTGGTGAAACTGTGCATGCATATTCCCACTAGGCTTTGGAAGAAATGCCACTTGACAGTTTTCAAATCAGCCTCATGGTGGCGCTACAACAGGCCAAGCCGCGTCACACACACACTCACGTTTATATTGCTCCTAAACATTTTGCCAAACATCACACACACACTCCTATCCTCCTGGTGGAGACCTGTGCCCAGAAGGGCACTTTTTCTAGTTTGTGTATACTTTTTACCTGTGTGAGAAGAATTTGCAATTTGTGGTATTGTTGCATTGTGCACATCGGCCACATCTATAGTTGCCCCCCTGAGGGACAGCCAGGTGGAACGGTCAGGGCCAGATGATGATTGAACCAATTTGTCTCTATATGCTGCATTCACATGGAATCAGGCAAGCGGTAGACGGCAAACGGCAAAACCTGCTGGACGGCACGGAACGGCAAAAAGATTAAATATTTTAACATTGACGCCGTCTGCCGTTACCGTCGCCGGTTCTGGCTGCCATGCCGTCCTGCTCCCGTCCACTAAAATGAAGTCCGGATTGCCGTCTACCGCTTGCCTGATTCCATGTGAATGCAGCATAAGTGGGGGCTACACTGGCATGTCCGAAGGGGTTAATATGCATTAATTAATAATGCATTAATCATAAATTGAATTCATTGTGCATATCCACATTCATAAACACTGTAGAAAGCCAATTTGATGCATTTAGACCAAGTATTTAGCATTTAAATACTATACAACTATGGATTTTCAATGTTTCGGGCATCAAGGGGTTAATAACAAAACATGCTCAAGGGATATCACTGGGCACCCTCTTGAATTCTTAAGAGGTGACCCCAAGCTACAAGAATCAGTTGAGAAAAAACTTTATCTGACAAAACCACGTTCAGCCAAAAATCACCCTTTCGCTCCCGGACTAACTATATCTTAGACTAATTCTGTCACGTTTTTGTTGGGTCATTCATTCAGTTTGTGTGTTTTATTACTTGCAAAAAACATCTAATGCAGGGGTTCCCAAACTTTTTCATGTCAAGGAGTGACAAGGACCCAATTTACCCATTTATTAACCCCCATTAATTTGAAAAGATACAGCAGGGACTCCCATAAGAGAAGGTTTTTATGGCATAGCAGTGATTCTCAACCACTTTAATTTCAAGGACCCCCAGCTTGACATGCAATAGACTACGGAGTACGGACCCCCATTTCTATCTCTGGAATCCCCAATTTATATTGTAAAATCAATGTTAAGAGTTACAGACCCATGAGGGTCCATTTGGTTACAAACTATAATTTAGCTGGGGACCCCCTGGAACTCCATTAAGGACCTAGGACCCCACTTTGGGAACCACTGTTCTAATGCAACAAGTTGACAGAACATGTCTTTCCAGACAGAAAAGTGCTTCTGAGGTCCACATGTGCTGACATACTGTCTCCTTTTTCTCCGGTGTCCATTATTTGAATGCAGGTATGTTGTTTCATTGTGCAAATGGGGCAATTCAAGTTTTGTACAATTCATGTGACTTAATGAGAAGTTAAAATACAACAAAAATGGTAACACACTAGTTCATGGTAAAATATGCTACATTTTATACTCTTCTTTTATATATAGAAGAGAACAGCTGAGTGGCCCGTGACAGATGAGACCCGTGGAGGAAAGGACAGTGTTCTTTCCAACCAACAGCACCAGTCAAGTCTCTCAAGACAGACTGTTGACTCACATCAATTTCGAGGAACGCTGTTTCCCCATTATTTGCCGATGGGATTCTCAGATTGGTCAAGTCTTAACTTGAATTTATGACACATGGAAATAATATCTAATTGTTGTAGTAATAGTATCCCACCCCATCTAAAAAAAAACACCATCGACAATGGACAGATCTAGTTTAATATTTGTTTTGTCACTAACAAACATTAACATTGAACAGAGTTTGTTGTCACTGAGCAAATCGGCATATATATAATAGGTTATATCGTAATGTTGTAAGGGTTGGTAATCCCTCACTTCACACAGGTGTGATTTGTTCTATATAACTTCTGATTACAAACTGAAAATACCCATAAATGTTTGGGTATTTTCATGCTATGAACACCATCAGCATGAGTCAAATGACATCAGGTATTTAAAAAGAAACAAATTTATTCCTCAAATTGGAACATTATAGAACCTTCATGGAAGGACAGCTTTTCTTTATACCAATATTATATCAGTGCATAACAAAAACAAAGAAAAACAGAATTGTGTTTGTAGTTAATGCAGCCACAAAAAAAAAAAAAAAGTACATATCAGACAGTATTGTGTCTGATATACTTGTGTGACAAGTATAGTATCAGCTGATACCAATATCATGGCATCTCAACTTAAAGGTCGAATGAGCGAAAACAGCTGCCTTCAAATAGGCAGCTTCAAACACATTGACATGGACATAATTATGTCCATCAGAGGTAACAATTATTCCATAATAGAACATACTTAACAGCTGCCTTCAAATAGAGTCCAACACATGGACACAGAACGTGTGTCTATCAGAGGTAATCATTTGGCCAAAATTACATTTAGAACATCATTTTTAGAAGTAGCCCTGATGGTTGGCCTCCATGAAAACATTAGACATTTAAACTTGTATTCAAACCATATAGTTTGGGAGACATTTTGTTGCTTGCGTCCAGCTCAAGAGTGTACTTCAAAGGCTTGGGGTAGCCAAGTTCCAAGGTATACATCAGACCCATCAGGTAGGTGCAAGCATTTGCAACATCAGGGATACCAGGGCCTCCGCTCCCTCGATGGCTTTTCTGGTCGTTTTGTCGAGACCATCTCAGTCTCTGTTGACCACAAAGATGCTCAGGACACTCAAGAAATAAATGGCCTCTTGGACAGCTGCAGCATCATCGTCATCAAATAGGCCTACCTGTGAAAAACAGACAGTGAGAATATGATAATACGAAGGGTGCATAGAGTTGAAAAAAAAAAACACAATTAAGTAAAGTCAAATAAAAACCATTTGGGTTTACAAAAATAAAAGACACCTTGAAAAGGTGACAACGATTTATCTATAAAACAATATCTCCCCCCTCCCCTAATAAGCAGGGATTGAACCTGGGGCTCCCACTCGGCAGACCAATCAATCAATCAATCAATCTTTATTTATATAGCCCATTTCATACAACGAGTGCAGTTTAAAGTGCTTTACAGTATGAGCAAAAATAAAACAAGAAAAAACAAAACACACGAGAGCATCAAGTACATAGTAATAACAAAACAAAAATGAGCGACTAAAACGGGAAAGGGACATGCAATGATCTAGTTAAAAGCAATGCTAAAAAGGTGTGTTTTAAGATTTCGTTTAAAAATGTCCACAGATTCAGAGAACCGTAGATCCCTTGGCAGGCTGTTCCACAGCACAGGGGCATAGTAGCTAAAGGCGGCTTCTATATGTTTTTGTGTTTGGGGTCTCTGGGATCTCTAGGAGACCAGCACTAGCGGATCTAAGGGGTCTGCCGGGCACATATATAGGTAGCATTTCAGAAAAATAGACCGGTGCATTTCCATTCAATGTTTTAAAAACAAGTAAAAGAATTTTAAAATCTATTCTAAAATGTATAGGCAACCAGTGCAGGGACTTTAAAATCGGTGTAATGTGTGCTCTACGTTTGGTCTTTGTCAGGACGCGGGCAGCTGCGTTTTGGACCAGTTGTAACCGACCAATGTTTTTTTAGGTAAGCCAGACAGGAGAGCATTACAGTAGTCAAGCCTGCTGGTAATAAAACAGTGAATTAGTTTCTCTGTATCATGTTGGGACAGAAATGGTCGGACTTTGGAAATGTTTCTCAGATGGTAGAATGATATTTTTGTGGTGTTTCTTATATGTGCCTCCATGTTCAGGTCACTGTCAAATATAACACCAAGGTTTTTTACTTGGTCCTTGGTTTGAAGTGCTTTTGATGTAAGGTATGTGGATAGTTTTTCCCTCTCTGCCTTTGCCCCGACAAGGAGGATTTCAGTTTTACCCTCATTTAGTTGAAGGAAATTTTCTGACATCCATGTTTTGATGTCAGTAATACACTTTATGAGGGTGTCAATTTGGGTAAGGTCATCTGGGGATATGGAGATATATAATTGGGTGTCATCGGCATAGCTGTGAAAGTGTATATTATGTTTTCTGATAACTGAGCCAAGTGGTAGCATGTATAGGTTGAAAAGAATGGGGCCTAAAATTGAGCCCTGGGGGACACCGCACGTCAGCTCAACGCTATCGGAGGAGTATTCACCAAGTGTTACTCGGAAATCACGAGCAGTCAGGTAGGACCTGAACCACTCGAGAGCTGTTCCTGAGAGGCCAACACAGTTTTCAAGTCTGTCCAGAAGGATGTCGTAATCCACTGTATCAAATGCTGCACTTAAATCCAGAAGAACAAGAACAGAGAGGTTTTTTGCATCCGTGTTTTTTCTGAGGTCATTTAGTACTTTGACTAGTGCTGTCTGTGTACTATGGTTTGCTCTGAAACCAGATTGGAAAATCTCTAACATTTCGTTGTCGTTTAAAAATGAGATTAACTGATTAAAAACTAGTTTTTCTAGGGTCTTACTTAAAAACGGGAGGTTGGATATGGGCCGATAGTTGCTGGGAACCAGATAGTCCAGTGTATTATTTTTAAGGATGGGTTTAACTAAGGCACTTTTGAGTGACCCAGGAAAAATACCGGTAAGCAGGGATTTATTAATTAATTCTAATAACTCACTAGATAGGGAGTTAAAAACCGTTTTAAAAAAAGCTAGTGGGGATAGGGTCAAGGGAACAAGTAGAGGACTTAAGAGCCCTTACCACTTTGCTAACAATTTCGGTGTCTACTGGAGTGAACTGGGATAAAGTGCTTTTGAAGAGTGCAGGGGACCTTTTGGCAGTGTTTGCTGTCCTTGTTTTGGCAATATCCATGCGTATGGAAGTGACCTTTTCCCTGAAATAGGCTGAGAACTCGTTAGATTTTTCCTGTGTTGCAAGGTCGTTTGTAGTTTGTGGAGGGGGGTTTATTAGGCCATCAATAGTGGAGAAAAGTGTCTTTGGGTTGTGCAGATTTTTTTGGATGAGGTGATTGAGGTCAGAGAAATAAGATCCCCTGGCTTTTCTAATGGTCTTGTTATATGAGATCTGTTGTTCTCGTAAAATTTCAAAATGAACCTGTAATTTCGTCTTTCTCCATCTACGTTCCGCTTTTCGGCAGTTTTTTTTGTGTTCAATTACACTTTCATTTTTCCTCCATGGTGATTTTTCTTTGGGGAGGACCTTCTTAAGTCTGACAGGCGCAATAAAATCAAGGGTAGACCTTAGCTTGTTGTTAAAAACAGAAACCAGTTCATCTACTGATGAGGGACGTGTATAAGGGGATTGTATGTTGTTAAAGCGGTCTATGAAATTCAATAAGGGAGTGGTCTGAGAAAGCAACTTTCGTGATTGATAGTATATTTACAGTAAGGCCCCGTGTAATGACCAGATCAAGGGTGTGGCCACGGTCATGAGTTGGGCCACTCACATGTTGAGCGAAGCCCATGTCAGACAATAGAGTGATTAGATTTTTGGCCTGTATATCAGATTCATTGTCGATATGGTAGTTAAAATCTCCACTGATGATTGTCATATCGTAGTTTGTGTTAATGATAGATAGGAGCTCAGCAAATGCTGTTAGAAAAAGAGGGCAGTTTTTCTTTGGTGGTCTATATAAAGTTAAGGTTAGGACAGGAGACTGGCAGTTTAAGATAGAGGCGTGATATTCAAAAGAAATAAATGTATCAAGGAAATACTCTTACTATTTAGAGCAGTACTGCATATGGAGGCTGTTCCCCCACGTGTCTTTCCCTGCCTCATGGAATATGAAAATTCATAATTTGCAGGGGATGCTTCAATAAGAGCAGCAGGAGCGTTTGAGTATAGCCATGTTTCAGTGACAAATATGCAGTCTAAATTATGCTCTGAAATTATATCATTGACTAGAAAAGTTTTGTCCTGATTTAAAGACCTGGTATTTAACAGTGCCATTTTTAAAGCCTTAGTATTGTGACATAAGGGTAATTTCTGAAAAAAGGGTACTAACGTGACAGTTATTAAATTTGAGGGAATTTTTGTACGCTTTGACATTTTTTACATATTTTGCTGTCTGTCTTATTATTGTTTTAATATTGAGTGTGATAATTGGTTGGTTAGTATAATTTGTTAAGCTAGTTGTGTTACAAACGGGAACTGTAAGTGTGGATGTTGGTCCAAGCCCAATGGAAATGAGGCTGGGAATTGAGGCGGAACTATTGGAGCTGGGTCCGGGGGGACGTCAATCCGTGACGGACGTGTCAGGACTGGACTGTGTTGTTGTTGTCGAGTAAGGTGAATGATGCCGGAGGCACCAACCTATGGCACCAACGCGCAACCTACCGTGCCAATAGATTGGCAGGGCTGCTGTTGCAGGCTGGGTCTTGGCTGGGGGCTACATATGCAATACCCGTTTTAAAATCAGCAGACAGGGCTGCGACACCTTTTAAATCTGCAGACAGGGCTGCAACAGCTGTAAACGACAGCTGTTGTGCTCGCCTCCGTTATCGGGGTGTTCGCACAGCTCAAGATTTTGTACGGAGGAGTCTCCTTGGTCCCATCATAGACTAGTTTGAACTCCCCGCTTTTGTTCAACGCACATCTCAAGGTTGCCTTCCATCTGGCCGGGTCCGGTTCGTCAACTCCCGGAAAAAGTATTTTAACGTTGTTTTTGGAATAAGATATACCTAAAAACAAAACATGGGGGTGTTATTCTCAACAAATTATTGCGAACGAAGTGAGCACTGAGCACTAACTATAGAAGCTGGCCAAAACTGTCTGTCTATGTCACGCTGTAACACCACCCGCCCGCCACCAGAGGGCAACTGAAATTGGAATGATACAGAGGTCTCTGTGTGTGCACCATGGTGTGCACAGACTGCCACAACAGCTTTGTTCGCTTCCCGCGTTTACGCGTCTTACTTGTGATAAAAAAAAAACGAATTGCATTATATTCATCTGTACATTCAATATGCAAAGACTAATGCATAGATGTATTACTCCCCAACCACTTGTGAAATATGAGAGGCATCATCCCATTTCCCATTGAAACTATGAGTGAAAATACCGTTTAACTCGAGTTTGTGAGCATGCTTTCTTTCCAGGTAAATCACCAGATTTTGTAGCCCATTACAAACATTTTCTCAAATGGATAAATTACATGATTTTTGCATTTTGGGGTATAGTTGCCATGCTTTTAGCTCTGCAACCAAAGCTGGGTGATTGATTGAAATATGTATTAACAGTTTGCAGAATTACAGTACATTTCAAGCACAAACTCAATACAAAGACTGTTAACTGTGAGTGGACAACCCAATTAAGCATTACACTTGTTTACAAGAGGGTCCACCTTGTTCAATTAATCAAAAACATTTAGAGACTGTATACAAATAGACACTTCTATATATAGTCAAAGAACAGAACAGGAATTCATCATAAGGGAGGTAAAGGGGGAAAAGAAACATATACACAGTAAGGGGAAAAGGGGGGGGGGGGGGTATTCAGATTTTACGGAGGCCAGTTTCGAATCGCAGCCGTCCGTAGGTGCCCTTTGAGAGCGGTTTTGAAGGAGTCAAGGGATTCGCATGTCTTAATGACTGTTGGTAGGGTGTTCCACATTTTGGTGGCATAGGAGCGAAAATAATTTAGTCCCTTGTTTGTGCCGAATCTGGGTTGTACATGGTTCGTTGCACTTCCTCTGGTGTTATGGGTGTGGACTTTGTTAACATTAAGGAAGTATCTAGACAGGTACATGGGTATCTTGGTGGTGTATCGAATCTTGTGGACCAGACCCATTGCAAAATGCTGTACTCTGTCGTCGACCCTAAGCCATTCCAGTCTGTCAAAGTGGGCAGGGGTGAGGTGGGTTCGGGGGGTGAGGCCAAGTAGGTGCCTGACCAGTTTGTTTTGGGAAGTCTGGAGCCTAGTTTTAAGGGCCTTTTGAGGTGCTGTGGTACCAGGAGGTGCATGCATAGTCAAAGAAACCGATTACCTGTTAAGGTCTTCAAGGTGTTTTTGTTGACCAGTGAGGAGATCCTGTAAAGGAATCTTGTTCTTTGGTTGACTTTTTTGATTACGTTGGTGGCCATTTTATCACCGGAAAGATTAGCCTCCAGGATGGAACCTAGGTAGGTAATTTCATCTTTACGTGTGATAACACTGCGCAAAAAACAAGGATTACGGGCAGATATACTACATGTAGAGGCCATGTAAATCCAGTAAATTTACGGGTGATTACGGTTGTTTACCAGCCTGTAATCAGCAAATCTACCGGTATGTAGGTCCAAATTGTACCAACTTAAATATGCAAGGCCCCCTGCTGTGGCTGCTTCCTAGTCACACCTCTTGGGCAAGAATCCCCCCCCCCCCCCATATACACACACTTCATGTAGAAAATGGGCAGATGTCATGAAATTAAGTTTATTGAACTAAAGCAGAAAACACTGAATACAAAATAAACAATATAAATGAACAGCCCTTGGGTGAAAACTTATATATAACCTGAGCTTGCACAAGCACTTTAAAATGTTTTAAAAAAAACAAAAAAAAAACTTTATAAGTTGTACATAAATGGTAAAAAAAGAAAAAAAGCTGATCTACAAGAATGTAATGTGAATGTAATGCACAATCTCTGTAAAGCACCTTGGATAAAGGCACTATATAAATGCACCATTTTGTGTGTGAGTATGTGTGTGTGTGTGTGTGTGTGTGTGTGTGTGTGTGGGGGGGGGGTCCAGGGTGGCCCCCAGACGGTCCAGACGATGGCTTCTTTTCAAAGACTCAGAAAGTCCTGCAAGCAGGCTAAAAAGGGGAAAAAAAGGAAACACAATTAGGATTTATTTAGTTTATCTAAACAAACAAACACAATTCAATGTCTATTCAAAACCGCTCAATACTAAGTCTACGCTTATCACCGGAATGCCTTGATGAATTGAATACACAGCTAGAGCATTAATGGGGAAAAAACAAAAGTCTATATATATTTTCTTACCTGTTATAATGTTTATGTCGGCTGAAGCAATGCATGACGACCTGCTCCTATGCTGTTGAGCATAAGATAGAAGCATATTAGTTTGATTCCAGGAAAAGCATTTCCTGTGAAGGAATACACACAAACATTAGGATTTATTTAGTTGTTTAAACAAACACAATTCAAAAGTCTAATCTTATCACCGGAAATTCCCCTCCCCTCAATGCCTTTATGAATGAAATACACAGGACACTTATGGGGGGGAAAAAGAAACAAAAGTCTATATATTTTCTTACCCGTTATAATGACACCATCTATGTCGGGGAGAGAGTTGATACTGTTGAGGAGAAGTTAGAAGAGAAGTTAGAAGTAGCATTTCCTGGCATCCCATTGTCTCTCAACTCACATGAAAACCTCCCCCACTGACCTCCAACAGGTTGGTGCTGTGTGTGTGTGTGTGTGTGTGTGTGTGTGTGTGTGTGTGTGTGTGTGTGTGTGTGTGTGTGTGTTTTCCTTATCTGCTAACCTACCTTTTAAAACCTCTGGAACCCGTCATAAATGCAAAATGATGTGAAGAACAAACTGTTGAAGAGAAGAACCATAGTTGATTTCTAGAAGGGCTTAAATAAACTTAATACATGTACAGAGCATTTTCTTTCTTTCAAAAAAACGAATAATCAGACAACTCAGACATGTAATTGATAAATGCAAGTGATATAATCAGTTACTTTGGAAAAACAAACAAACATCATAGATAAACCAAGAACCTCTCTCTCTCTCTGATTTGACACAATACACAGCAGCACTTTCGTCTTGTTTTTGTAGACCTTAAGTTAAATGAATAAAAACCTTTACAAAGTCCCAAGTGTCCCGGAGGGTCTGTCGGGTGTAGCCAAGAGCTCCCTGGCCACGCCCATGACTCCTAAAGGGGGAGAGGTGTCTTGTAGCTGCAGTACGGCCAATCCCTGATTGTCCTAGTGGTTAGGATTCGGGGGGGGGGGGGGGGGGGGGGGGGGGGGGACCACAACCCAGGCCTGTCTGGGACCTGACCAGAGGCCTGGGTTATGGTGGTCCCCAAGTTTTGAAGGGGAGTGGGGGGGTGTTTTTAGATCACTACTATGTGTACAGCCTTTATCACACACGTTACAAGGGGGGGGGGGGGGGGGGGGGGGGGTTGGCTGGGAGTAAAAATAAAATAACACAATTAAGTAAAGTCAAATAAAAACCATTTTGGTTCTGACATCTGAGGGCATAATAGGACATGAGGACTTATACCTGTTCAGAATATTGTTTAGCTAAAAAAAAAAAGCCATCACGAGGAGATGGTTGAAAGCAGACCCTCCTAGAGAGGAGCACTGGATGGAAATTATTGAAGAAATATAAGTCACTCATGGAGCAAATTACTAATAATCCGATGACCAAGGTGGAGCTATTTGAAAAACCTTGGGGAAAAAAAATTTGCATTTATACAAGAGTGAATAGTATGTATCTCCGGCCTGATGACTACAACATGACGTAACGATATGATCCACTCCAGAGTACAGACCAGATCACACAGCAATTTTGTAACTCCGACTAGGCTTTCCTCCGGGGGAAAATCCTGGTGACGCGAGGTTAGATCACATGTTTCAGACAACTCACCTCTAGAAGGCCCAGCAGCAACCGTGGCAGCAGGATGGGCCATGGATCTGGCTGGTTTAGCTGAAAGGCATAGGGGTGGCAGTGGTTACTTAATTATTGAACTTATTCATAACAAAAAGCTTAAATTCTGAAAGACAGTCCTGAAGATTGGTTGGACCCTACACTCCAAATCTAGAGGAGTATATAGTTATATTTGTACACAGTACACAGTGACAGTCTCACACTAAGGATTTTCAGTGTATGGTGAACTTACACACAGGGGGTCTGGCAGTGGCTGCTATCTTTGGTCTGACCACCGCCTCTGGCTCCTTGCGCTGCCTTTTCTGCAGAAACGGTGAATCTTTGAGTCATTATAATACTGATGCTAGATAAACCCAGGCTTGTTTCCCTTCCATGCCAGCTTATGATATTCACACGGCAGCCATCTTGCCAGCAAAGTGATACCTAGGTGACACTTCCCATAGACAGCCCATTCATCCAAACAGAAAAGTCCTCTCCAATTATATTAAACACTGTCAAAATCACCAACATTGCAGATGTAGGGAAAGCTTGAATTATCCTCTTTCAATCTGTAACGTTTTTGTTTAATAAAAATCCACCGTAGACATTTCACGAGCTACTTCCTGTCATGAAATTCCTAGCAGATGATTATTTTCTAAGTATCAGAGTATGGAAGCGCTCGTTATCAGTAAAGCAACCTCCTGCTGCCTCCTGCATTATGTGCACATTCAAAACAGGTGGTACGCATGGGCCGTTGAATGATAGTCTAATGACACAAGCCGCCTTTGTTTTGGTGAGTAGCAAAAACGTTCTTTTTATTTACGCTAAAAGACGAGAGGCTGGTCTGCATTCATGCGAGCGGCGGAAGTTGAGAGTAACATAGCTCTAAATGCAACGCATTAGAGCTATGGACCAGAGCATATGAGAAGATCTCCACAAAGGTTTACTCATCAAAACTGATTATAAAATTGTAACCATCAAAGCATGCACTCAACATATAATGGTTATGTGACCATGGCATGTGCATAATATAAAATCTTATATACAACAACTCCACATTCCACAGACTGTTTTACAATAAACAATACACAAATATTTCAATAACGCAGGTCGTGGAAAAGGCATCGCTACCTACCATCCTCCAAACTTTGCCCTGTTAAATCAAGCTACAGACAACACATTCCAAATAACCTCCATTTCCTCTACTGACTTGATAGTCACCAATGTATATAGAGCAACAGTCATGAACAATTCTTACACACATTAACCAACTTCATCCAACACAATTCAAAATCACACTATTATAAAGTTTGTTGTTCAGTGAGATCACTTTCCTCCATAAAGATCTCCCGCACCTTGCGTCTTTGCATACCCTCTTAGCTGTTGGGTAACAGGCTTTTAGGTGAGAGACATGAACAACGCGCATGTCCTCCCCAAAAATGTTCAGATTAAAGACTTCGTTGCACTCCCTCTGGTGTTGTGGGTGTGGACTTCGTTAACATTAGCAAGTCAGGTAAATGCAATAAATCAAGTAACTCAAGACATAACTCAGAGCATAATATAGTAAGTAAATAATACAATAAACAAGCGCTTACATTTTGTCAGTGACGCTTGGGTCTGGAGTGGAGAGCTGTGTCCCGGAGGGTCTGTCGGGTGTAGCCAAGAGCTCCCTGGCCACGCCCATGACTCCTAAAGGGGGAGAGGTGTCTTGTAGCTGCAGTACGGCCAATCCCTGATTGTCCTAGTGGTTAGGATTCGGGGGGGGGGGGGGGGGGGGGGGGGGGGGGGGGGGACCACAACCCAGGCCTGTCTGGGACCTGACCAGAGGCCTGGGTTATGGTGGTCCCCAAGTTTTGAAGGGGAGTGGGGGGGTGTTTTTAGATCACTACTATGTGTACAGCCTTTATCACACACGTTACAAGGGGGGGGGGGGGGGGGGGGGTTGGCTGGGAGTAAAAATAAAATAACACAATTAAGTAAAGTCAAATAAAAACCATTTTGGTTCTGACATCTGAGGGCATAATAGGACATGAGGACTTATACCTGTTCAGAATATTGTTTAGCTAAAAAAAAAAAGCCATCACGAGGAGATGGTTGAAAGCAGACCCTCCTAGAGAGGAGCACTGGATGGAAATTATTGAAGAAATATAAGTCACTCATGGAGCAAATTACTAATAATCCGATGACCAAGGTGGAGCTATTTGAAAAACCTTGGGGAAAAAAAATTTGCATTTATACAAGAGTGAATAGTATGTATCTCCGGCCTGATGACTACAACATGACGTAACGATATGATCCACTCCAGAGTACAGACCAGATCACACAGCAATTTTGTAACTCCGACTAGGCTTTCCTCCGGGGGAAAATCCTGGTGACGCGAGGTTAGATCACATGTTTCAGACAACTCACCTCTAGAAGGCCCAGCAGCAACCGTGGCAGCAGGATGGGCCATGGATCTGGCTGGTTTAGCTGAAAGGCATAGGGGTGGCAGTGGTTACTTAATTATTGAACTTATTCATAACAAAAAGCTTAAATTCTGAAAGACAGTCCTGAAGATTGGTTGGACCCTACACTCCAAATCTAGAGGAGTATATAGTTATATTTGTACACAGTACACAGTGACAGTCTCACACTAAGGATTTTCAGTGTATGGTGAACTTACACACAGGGGGTCTGGCAGTGGCTGCTATCTTTGGTCTGACCACCGCCTCTGGCTCCTTGCGCTGCCTTTTCTGCAGAAACGGTGAATCTTTGAGTCATTATAATACTGATGCTAGATAAACCCAGGCTTGTTTCCCTTCCATGCCAGCTTATGATATTCACACGGCAGCCATCTTGCCAGCAAAGTGATACCTAGGTGACACTTCCCATAGACAGCCCATTCATCCAAACAGAAAAGTCCTCTCCAATTATATTAAACACTGTCAAAATCACCAACATTGCAGATGTAGGGAAAGCTTGAATTATCCTCTTTCAATCTGTAACGTTTTTGTTTAATAAAAATCCACCGTAGACATTTCACGAGCTACTTCCTGTCATGAAATTCCTAGCAGATGATTATTTTCTAAGTATCAGAGTATGGAAGCGCTCGTTATCAGTAAAGCAACCTCCTGCTGCCTCCTGCATTATGTGCACATTCAAAACAGGTGGTACGCATGGGCCGTTGAATGATAGTCTAATGACACAAGCCGCCTTTGTTTTGGTGAGTAGCAAAAACGTTCTTTTTATTTACGCTAAAAGACGAGAGGCTGGTCTGCATTCATGCGAGCGGCGGAAGTTGAGAGTAACATAGCTCTAAATGCAACGCATTAGAGCTATGGACCAGAGCATATGAGAAGATCTCCACAAAGGTTTACTCATCAAAACTGATTATAAAATTGTAACCATCAAAGCATGCACTCAACATATAATGGTTATGTGACCATGGCATGTGCATAATATAAAATCTTATATACAACAACTCCACATTCCACAGACTGTTTTACAATAAACAATACACAAATATTTCAATAACGCAGGTCGTGGAAAAGGCATCGCTACCTACCATCCTCCAAACTTTGCCCTGTTAAATCAAGCTACAGACAACACATTACAAATAACCTCCATTTCCTCTACTGACTTGATAGTCACCAATGTATATAGAGCAACAGTCATGAACAATTCTTACACACATTAACCAACTTCATCCAACACAATTCAAAATCACACTATTATAAAGTTTGTTGTTCAGTGAGATCACTTTCCTCCATAAAGATCTCCCGCACCTTGCGTCTTTGCATACCCTCTTAGCTGTTGGGTAACAGGCTTTTAGGTGAGAGACATGAACAACGCGCATGTCCTCCCCAAAAATGTTCAGATTAAAGACTTCGTTGCACTCCCTCTGGTGTTGTGGGTGTGGACTTCGTTAACATTAGCAAGTCAGGTAAATGCAATAAATCAAGTAACTCAAGACATAACTCAGAGCATAATATAGTAAGTAAATAATACAATAAACAAGCGCTTACATTTTGTCAGTGACGCTTGGGTCTGGAGTGGAGAGCTGTGTCCCGGAGGGTCTGTCGGGTGTAGCCAAGAGCTCCCTGGCCACGCCCATGACTCCTAAAGGGGGAGAGGTGTCTTGTAGCTGCAGTACGGCCAATCCCTGATTGTCCTAGTGGTTAGGATTCGGGGGGGGGGGGGGGGGGGGGGGGGGACCACAACCCAGGCCTGTCTGGGACCTGACCAGAGGCCTGGGTTATGGTGGTCCCCAAGTTTTGAAGGGGAGTGGGGGGGTGTTTTTAGATCACTACTATGTGTACAGCCTTTATCACACACGTTACAAGGGGGGGGGGGGGGGGGGGGTTGGCTGGGAGTAAAAATAAAATAACACAATTAAGTAAAGTCAAATAAAAACCATTTTGGTTCTGACATCTGAGGGCATAATAGGACATGAGGACTTATACCTGTTCAGAATATTGTTTAGCTAAAAAAAAAAAGCCATCACGAGGAGATGGTTGAAAGCAGACCCTCCTAGAGAGGAGCACTGGATGGAAATTATTGAAGAAATATAAGTCACTCATGGAGCAAATTACTAATAATCCGATGACCAAGGTGGAGCTATTTGAAAAACCTTGGGGAAAAAAAATTTGCATTTATACAAGAGTGAATAGTATGTATCTCCGGCCTGATGACTACAACATGACGTAACGATATGATCCACTCCAGAGTACAGACCAGATCACACAGCAATTTTGTAACTCCAACTAGGCTTTCCTCCGGGGGAAAATCCTGGTGACGCGAGGTTAGATCACATGTTTCAGACAACTCACCTCTAGAAGGCCCAGCAGCAACCGTGGCAGCAGGATGGGCCATGGATCTGGCTGGTTTAGCTGAAAGGCATAGGGGTGGCAGTGGTTACTTAATTATTGAACTTATTCATAACAAAAAGCTTAAATTCTGAAAGACAGTCCTGAAGATTGGTTGGACCCTACACTCCAAATCTAGAGGAGTATATAGTTATATTTGTACACAGTACACAGTGACAGTCTCACACTAAGGATTTTCAGTGTATGGTGAACTTACACACAGGGGGTCTGGCAGTGGCTGCTATCTTTGGTCTGACCACCGCCTCTGGCTCCTTGCGCTGCCTTTTCTGCAGAAACGGTGAATCTTTGAGTCATTATAATACTGATGCTAGATAAACCCAGGCTTGTTTCCCTTCCATGCCAGCTTATGATATTCACACGGCAGCCATCTTGCCAGCAAAGTGATACCTAGGTGACACTTCCCATAGACAGCCCATTCATCCAAACAGAAAAGTCCTCTCCAATTATATTAAACACTGTCAAAATCACCAACATTGCAGATGTAGGGAAAGCTTGAATTATCCTCTTTCAATCTGTAACGTTTTTGTTTAATAAAAATCCACCGTAGACATTTCACGAGCTACTTCCTGTCATGAAATTCCTAGCAGATGATTATTTTCTAAGTATCAGAGTATGGAAGCGCTCGTTATCAGTAAAGCAACCTCCTGCTGCCTCCTGCATTATGTGCACATTCAAAACAGGTGGTACGCATGGGCCGTTGAATGATAGTCTAATGACACAAGCCGCCTTTGTTTTGGTGAGTAGCAAAAACGTTCTTTTTATTTACGCTAAAAGACGAGAGGCTGGTCTGCATTCATGCGAGCGGCGGAAGTTGAGAGTAACATAGCTCTAAATGCAACGCATTAGAGCTATGGACCAGAGCATATGAGAAGATCTCCACAAAGGTTTACTCATCAAAACTGATTATAAAATTGTAACCATCAAAGCATGCACTCAACATATAATGGTTATGTGACCATGGCATGTGCATAATATAAAATCTTATATACAACAACTCCACATTCCACAGACTGTTTTACAATAAACAATACACAAATATTTCAATAACGCAGGTCGTGGAAAAGGCATCGCTACCTACCATCCTCCAAACTTTGCCCTGTTAAATCAAGCTACAGACAACACATTCCAAATAACCTCCATTTCCTCTACTGACTTGATAGTCACCAATGTATATAGAGCAACAGTCATGAACAATTCTTACACACATTAACCAACTTCATCCAACACAATTCAAAATCACACTATTATAAAGTTTGTTGTTCAGTGAGATCACTTTCCTCCATAAAGATCTCCCGCACCTTGCGTCTTTGCATACCCTCTTAGCTGTTGGGTAACAGGCTTTTAGGTGAGAGACATGAACAACGCGCATGTCCTCCCCAAAAATGTTCAGATTAAAGACTTCGTTGCACTCCCTCTGGTGTTGTGGGTGTGGACTTCGTTAACATTAGCAAGTCAGGTAAATGCAATAAATCAAGTAACTCAAGACATAACTCAGAGCATAATATAGTAAGTAAATAATACAATAAACAAGCGCTTACATTTTGTCAGTGACGCTTGGGTCTGGAGTGGAGAGCTGTGTCCCGGAGGGTCTGTCGGGTGTAGCCAAGAGCTCCCTGGCCACGCCCATGACTCCTAAAGGGGGAGAGGTGTCTTGTAGCTGCAGTACGGCCAATCCCTGATTGTCCTAGTGGTTAGGATTCGGGGGGGGGGGGACCACAACCCAGGCCTGTCTGGGACCTGACCAGAGGCCTGGGTTATGGTGGTCCCCAAGTTTTGAAGGGGAGTGGGGGGGTGTTTTTAGATCACTGCTATGTGTACAGCCTTTATCACACACGTTACAAGGGGGGGGGGGGGGGGTTGGCTGGGAGTAAAAATAAAATAACACAATTAAGTAAAGTCAAATAAAAACCATTTTGGTTCTGACATCTGAGGGCATAATAGGACATGAGGACTTATACCTGTTCAGAATATTGTTTAGCTAAAAAAAAAAAGCCATCACGAGGAGATGGTTGAAAGCAGACCCTCCTAGAGAGGAGCACTGGATGGAAATTATTGAAGAAATATAAGTCACTCATGGAGCAAATTACTAATAATCCGATGACCAAGGTGGAGCTATTTGAAAAACCTTGGGGAAAAAAAAATTGCATTTATACAAGAGTGAATAGTATGTATCTCCGGCCTGATGACTACAACATGACGTAACGATATGATCCACTCCAGAGTACAGACCAGATCACACAGCAATTTTGTAACTCCGACTAGGCTTTCCTCCGGGGGAAAATCCTGGTGACGCGAGGTTAGATCACATGTTTCAGACAACTCACCTCTAGAAGGCCCAGCAGCAACCGTGGCAGCAGGATGGGCCATGGATCTGGCTGGTTTAGCTGAAAGGCATAGGGGTGGCAGTGGTTACTTAATTATTGAACTTATTCATAACAAAAAGCTTAAATTCTGAAAGACAGTCCTGAAGATTGGTTGGACCCTACACTCCAAATCTAGAGGAGTATATAGTTATATTTGTACACAGTACACAGTGACAGTCTCACACTAAGGATTTTCAGTGTATGGTGAACTTACACACAGGGGGTCTGGCAGTGGCTGCTATCTTTGGTCTGACCACCGCCTCTGGCTCCTTGCGCTGCCTTTTCTGCAGAAACGGTGAATCTTTGAGTCATTATAATACTGATGCTAGATAAACCCAGGCTTGTTTCCCTTCCATGCCAGCTTATGATATTCACACGGCAGCCATCTTGCCAGCAAAGTGATACCTAGGTGACACTTCCCATAGACAGCCCATTCATCCAAACAGAAAAGTCCTCTCCAATTATATTAAACACTGTCAAAATCACCAACATTGCAGATGTAGGGAAAGCTTGAATTATCCTCTTTCAATCTGTAACGTTTTTGTTTAATAAAAATCCACCGTAGACATTTCACGAGCTACTTCCTGTCATGAAATTCCTAGCAGATGATTATTTTCTAAGTATCAGAGTATGGAAGCGCTCGTTATCAGTAAAGCAACCTCCTGCTGCCTCCTGCATTATGTGCACATTCAAAACAGGTGGTACGCATGGGCCGTTGAATGATAGTCTAATGACACAAGCCGCCTTTGTTTTGGTGAGTAGCAAAAACGTTCTTTTTATTTACGCTAAAAGACGAGAGGCTGGTCTGCATTCATGCGAGCGGCGGAAGTTGAGAGTAACATAGCTCTAAATGCAACGCATTAGAGCTATGGACCAGAGCATATGAGAAGATCTCCACAAAGGTTTACTCATCAAAACTGATTATAAAATTGTAACCATCAAAGCATGCACTCAACATATAATGGTTATGTGACCATGGCATGTGCATAATATAAAATCTTATATACAACAACTCCACATTCCACAGACTGTTTTACAATAAACAATACACAAATATTTCAATAACGCAGGTCGTGGAAAACGCATCGCTACCTACCATCCTCCAAACTTTGCCCTGTTAAATCAAGCTACAGACAACACATTCCAAATAACCTCCATTTCCTCTACTGACTTGATAGTCACCAATGTATATAGAGCAACAGTCATGAACAATTCTTACACACATTAACCAACTTCATCCAACACAATTCAAAATCACACTATTATAAAGTTTGTTGTTCAGTGAGATCACTTTCCTCCATAAAGATCTCCCGCACCTTGCGTCTTTGCATACCCTCTTAGCTGTTGGGTAACAGGCTTTTAGGTGAGAGACATGAACAACGCGCATGTCCTCCCCAAAAATGTTCAGATTAAAGACTTCGTTGCACTCCCTCTGGTGTTGTGGGTGTGGACTTCGTTAACATTAGCAAGTCAGGTAAATGCAATAAATCAAGTAACTCAAGACATAACTCAGAGCATAATATAGTAAGTAAATAATACAATAAACAAGCGCTTACATTTTGTCAGTGACGCTTGGGTCTGGAGTGGAGAGCTGTGTGAGTGAACTGTGTGTGGAGTGAGTGTTTGTAGGGGACCACACCTGAGCTGACAATGGCAATCAGCCCAGAGTGCTGATGGCAGACACCTGTGGGTGATTGGTGCAGTTGTGGTGGTGGAAGGGGAGTTGAGTTGTGAATGGCTTTGTATTGCCTGAGGAAATTCTCAACACACACACACATTCTAATGGGCGATCTTAATTTCTGCCAAAAACAAAACCCACACCATCCACTAAAACAATTATTAGAAGAATAAAACTTCCACCCAGCCATAGAGCCCCCTACAGCCACACACATGGACGGCAGATGTCTTGATCAAATTTACATTAATTGACTCCACACGTTGCCTGCACAAACACCTCAGTACACACTTGCTATTACTCTGATCATGAACCAATTTCCATTACACTCACACTACAATAATTTATACATTTTCCACTCTACTCCACTCTACTCTACTCAATGGCCACTACTCCACCTCAACACACACACGTCATCACACAGCACGTTTTCGTTTTCAGGAAGTAATTAAAAAATCACACCCGTGTGAACTGAGTGGTGCAACTATGTCGGTGATGTCAGTGACGTCACATACTAACCATAGCAACCATGCTCACCCGTACAGGCACAAACACACACGGGTACTAACAAAGCCAGTTTGCACCACTCAAAAATAAAAGAAACCGCCAGCAATCCACCAGCAATCAAACACAAATGTTTGGTCAAACCATGTGACTCCCATTGGAAAAGCATTGTGGTGGCCTAAAAAAAACAAAAAATCACACCCGTGTTAAGTGAGTGGTGCAACTCCATGTGGGGGTCCCCGGGGGGTCTCCGGAAGTTCCAGACCCACAGGACCACAGCCAGGGTGCCGGCCTGGTTCCGGTGAGCCGCCCCACATCCGAAACGGTAGAGAAATGAAAGAGTTACCATGTGGGGGTATCGGGGGGTCCCCGGGGAGTTCCCGGGGGGTCCCCGGATCATCCAGACCCCCAGGAACACACCCAGGGCCAGACCAATTCCGGCGAGCCGCCCCACGTCCGAAACGGTTGAGAAATGACAGAGTTAACGTGTGGGTGTTCCTCTACTGTACCCTCTACTGTACTAGGTGGTAATGTATTTGAGAGGAGTGTTCCTTAGAAATGAATGGGAAACAGAATGGTCAGCATGCCACACACACACACACACACACACACACACACACACACACACACACACACACACACACACACACACACACACACACACACACACACACACACACACACTTTAAAATGGTCATATCTCCTTCAAATATTTTCCAATTTCATTGAATGATACATCATATGAAAGCTTACATTCTGTACTTTAATAATCTGTAAAACTGAAAAATTACTCTGGTCAAGATGAGGGCCTATTTGACAGACCCGGTCACATTTGTGTTTTCAAAATTATTCAAAATGTTTCAATTCAAACACTTTAAAAAAATGTTCAATAATAACAGATGTGCAAGCTCACAGTGCGGCAACCACTAACACAACATTGTGAGCAATAAGTAGACGCATCTACGCATTGTAGACGAACAACAACACAACCAGCCCAGCACGGAAAACACACGGTCAGTGGCCACAGATAAAGTGTGTGTCTCTCTCACTCGGATCTCACTGCGACACACATTTGTGGCGTTCGATCCGCCACAGGCAGGTCGAGCTTACAATACAAGAACAGAAATAGCTTTACACTTGGAAAGGCCCTGAGAAAAGGCACCACAAACAGATCTTTTCATTTTGAAAGCATTTTATTAGTTTAAAATGATATATAGTACAAAATGTATACACCAATACCCTTACGTTTCTCAGTTCCCCTGCATAAAATATTTCAATCTGTTCAGCTCGTGCCACATATTAGTATCTATAAGATACATTAGATTGTAATTTCCTCATACACAATAGTTGATGACAAAGATATGGCAATAGTACCTTTGTAACATTAAAAACTTATCAGCAATTTTTTGGTGGACACATTTCAAGACTTCAATACAATAAAATTATACATTGTACTGTAAAAGTTGCATTGCAATCTGCCCATATTTTACAAGATTTTCAAATTCATGTATTTCTTTTCATCAAGTGTCAACAAAAAAAAGGTAATGATACATGTTTTTTTATACATTTATAAAAATGGTGTGTGAATGTCAGCAGGCTTTTCCCTTTTTAATACCTGCTGTAACAGAGTTGACATACAACACCGGTTCTCAACACCTGGTCCCGGGCCCCACTAGGGGTCTGACAGTGTACAAATGGAAATCATTTTAAATCTTTGGGACCCCAATCTGCACAATACAAATGATGTGTTTAGTTAACTCTGAGAGTGTACAAATCTCATTTTTGTATATTCTCAGAGTTACAGACCCTGTAAGGTTCCATTTGGACCCCCTATTGGTCCGCGGATCCAAGTATGAAAACCAGTGACATATAGTTTTTATTTTATTTAATTATTGTATTTTTTTTTTTTTTACAAGGCAACTTTTCATAAATCAATAAGAATAAATACCAGACCCCTCCGCAGTGATATTGTACCTGTTTATAAACATTTCATATATATATATATATTTGTATAATATATACTCATAACATATAAACTTGTAAAAAATATCTTTTAAAACGTTTCTCCTTCCTAATATGACATATAAAGTGGTGAGGGTAGTTTGTGATTTGTGTGATTGACATCTGACGGGACCGAGAGAGAAAAACGCAAAAAACAAAAGTAACAATAGGCATGCATCATCAGTTTCCATGGAAACACAGGGTGTGTGTGTGGCTCTTCCAGTTGATTGGCTGTGGCATTTCGCACTTAGCTACCTCGTCCAATGGGGGGCTTTGTGACCAAAAGAAAAAAAACGGTTCATGAATAATTAACCGCTTGCTGTCGACTCGGCGGGTTTCAAACCTGAACCAATCACAGCATGAGTCTCATTGACTGGCGGGACTCCTTGACCCCGCCGCCCCCGGGGTCATGGGGTGGGTCGTCTTGGGGGAAGGTCACCTTGTCTGGCGTGTATTCGTTCCGCTTCAGATCTAAAAAACACCAAAAGGAGAAGAGAAGGTCAGAACCGTCGCTGTCGGGTGGACACGTTTTCAGGAAATGGATAAAAGAACCGTTTGTTCTGATGGATCTAATCTAGTTATGATTTTAGTCACGAGCTCTTTGTTCATGCTTTTTACTACGTATGAAACAAACAGAAAAACCTAAGCGGTTTCTTTTCCACTAAAAAAAAAAAAGTATCAACAATAGGCATTAGGCAATCTACAAGCTCACAACAGGTCAGCTTACCATTCTCCAGTGGGTTTTTTTGTTTGTTTGTTTTTTATCTGGTAGGTAGGTACAGGGTCGAAATGTTCTTATAATCGTCGTGGGGGCACGCCACGCACCCAAATGGACCCTTTCACGAGTCCATTTGGTTTAAGCATTCGCTCTCAAGAGTTAAAGATCTATAATGGTGCATTTGGTTACCAACTAAACATCATTTATCTGGGGACCACCTGGAAACCCTTATACCACTGATTTAGTCAGTTGTGTGCTTTTTAATAGTTTGACGGCCGCTAATTGACCCTATGGGAGCCGACCCAGGGCAAAGCCAGGAGGGGAAAGAAGCGTACCACCTAATGTAGACGTGCTGCGGCGCGACAGCTTGGCTGACAACACCGCAGAGCTCAAGAACCTGATGTTGGATAGGAATTTGTGGAGGGCAGCGATCCAGGAATCCCGAGTTGGTGTTGGCTAGACCTCACTCTCGCAGTACTTACTTACTGTTTGATCCAGTGTTGCGCCGCTGCGTAATACGACATCCCCGCTATTTGTTTTATGTGTCTAAATCGCATCGCATTAATAATAACAAAAAAAGTCCGCCTCTGCCGCGCAGCAGGGAGAGAGAGCTTCATGTTATGACGACGAAACCGGAAATCGATGCTGGGCTGCTAGGGCTTCTGGGAAATTGAGTCCAATGCAAGCGGACGGTGGTTTTGTCTCACTACAACAGCCTCCCAGCCCCCTCCTTTCTGCTTGGCAAGATGGCGGGTGGTGTGATCGTTCAAAAACAAACTGAGGAACGGATCTGGACCGGATTTTCACGGATCAAACGCCAAAATACTTCAGCGTATGATCTAAAGGTAATAAAACAATCCAGGCAGCGTAGGATATTTAATTAAAAGGCGGGTTCCGCGTGATGTGGCGTCAAACTGTTAATAAATCTCACACGCTATTAACCCATTTTGGGCGGGAACCCCTTTTGGTGTTAGCATGATGTTATGCTTTAGCTATTGAAAAAGAGTGGCACGCTACGAGCTTATAGGTCTGCTATTTTTGAAAAATCAATAAAAATGCCGCACAGATCTTTGAATATTCTTTCAGAGCGAACTTTTTTTTTTTTCCCGACGTCAGGCCTAAATGGGTTAAGGCAGTGGCAGCCAGCGGTTGCACGCGCCACACAAGATGCCCTTTTCTTTCCACTTGAGCATCTGCCCCTCAAAATGTCTCTGCACGCCACTGTTTGAACTTGAATCAGGATCAAGTAACAGTTTTGGACATACAATATGAGGGTCCACCCGACAAGAGTGAAGAGACATTATACTCGTGTCGTACAGTTGGAGGCCATCGATATTGTCCTTTTCTTTTTGCTGAGGTTTGCGTGATCTGCGCAAAAGGACAGTTAACCCAAATAGCAGATCTACAAGCTCATAGCGCGCCACCGAGTGGCGCGCTACGAGCTTGTAGGTCTGCTATTTTTGAAAAATCGTGAAAATATTTATTTCAGAAAACTGGAGGATTTAGAAGGATTTTTTAAAATTTTGAGGTCAGGCCTAAATGGGTCAATATCGGTGGCACCCAACTGTATGACACGTGATACAATTTGGCACATGGAGTGTCCCTCACCAGGAAGTTTGAGTTTCCTACAGCAGGAGTTGCAGTGGTGTTTTGCCCGGAAGTTCCTGATGGCGTCGTCCCCAAGGTTGGCAGGCCCAAAGATCATGTCATATGACCTGTACCATCAACACACCAGTACTTTAATAGTAGCAAAACAATTATTCCTAAATGCATTTAAATAAAAGCAGGTGAAAATGGTAAAAGCAGAATTAAGGGTTGAAAAGGGGTCTGTAAAAAGTTAAGTTTGGGAAAAGTGGTGGCTGTTGAGGTAAACGTGCGGCTTCTTGAGCCTGACACAGAGCCACCCTCAACAAGCTGGGATGCTGAAGATGAGGCACGAGAGTCAGACATCCACCAAGTCCATGGAGAGGATATGGAGCCCTGAGAGTAGGGGGTGCAACAGTTAATCCAACTAGCCATTATGAGGAATAATTGAATAAGACTAGACCGGTCTAGTTTTGGACTGGGCTCCACAGACGTCAGGATTACTGCACTGTAACCACCCATCTGTGCAATACTCCACATATCACTTGACAGAACTATCTCATATTTTCTCACAAGCCTCCACATTATTGGCAACCTCAGGCAATCATTGAAGCCCACGGGTCGGGTTAGCCAATCAGGCAGAGATATACGATCCAATGATGACACCATTGTCATTTCTTATTAATTCCACCCTGAATATTGATGTTAACACCATTTTTGCTAGGGACGTGTATACACGTCTTTTATATAAAAACCATGGGGTGCTAAGGACGTGTATACCTTTGGTCTTTTTGAGTGGTGTAAACCACTCCTACAACTGGCTTTGTTAGTTTACGTGTCTGTTCGTACCAAAAAATGAGCATGGTTGCTATGGTCACCCAGTTCACACGGGTGTGATTTAATTACGTCAGACATTACGTCAGACCACAGCTGATCAGTCTATATAAGACCTTACACCACTCAGTTCACACGGGTGTGATTTCTTATTATATTAAAACATTTTTTTACTCCTTGTTGATTTGCGCATGCACACTGCCGTTCACTTCCTTGTTTGCGGCTCCAAAATAATTGCTCGTATCTCCTAATCTCGGAAACTCCATGGTTTCAACGAGCCTCTCGTTTGGAATATTAACGCTTCTAGAGAGACTTTAGCGTGACCAGCGCAAGGTAAGAATGGAAGATTATGCCTCCCGGTTTTGGGGCGGGGGGAAGAGAAGGCGGGGCTTTTCAGAGTAAAATCTGCCACATCTGCTGGCACTCTTAGCGCCTATATTTTGAAATATGCTGGCGCATCCGTTGTGTTAAAGGAGCATTCAGTGATTCGGGTGATTTGGAAACCCCTCCTGGTCCGCCCCGGTAACAAGATGTGCACATGCACGCACTACAGTGGGGAGACACGCGACAGGCCAACAGCTCGCACACCAAGGCCCCACTCGATCATGATTGGCGGAAGGCCCCTCTCTATCCTGATTAGATGAAGGCTTGGCCACCTAGCCAAAAACGAAACCTAAGGTTTTTTGACCCCCAGGGGTTAACTGGGGACAGGGAGGAACTCCTTTTATGGTCAGCACACTCTATAGTAGGGAGGAGTATCACAACAAAACAAAAAAATAAGTGATATTTGAATTAAGTGAAATCACTGAATATACCTTTAAGTTTGCAACCCTAGAGCTACATCATGCTTGCCTTTTATGTAATGCCGGACAACAACTTACCCCTTCTCACCACTCTTAATGACGGATGGATCAGTCAGAATCTCCCCGACACCTGAGAAAACACACACACACACACACACACACACATGCACAGACACACACAACCAATGGTCGGAAGAAGTACTCGGACGCATTGTGAGCTTGTAAATCACGTATTTTCAAGAGACCTGGGGAATAACGACCCCCTAGTGGCGAGGTTACGTATATACGGACCTGGGAATAAAACAATTAAGGAGAAGGGGCGGAAGGAGACGCTTTCACATACTTACAGTACACTTATTTGAAAACAAAAAACAGGGGTCAACATTCAGCAAGATACAAATAAAAGTAGAAAGGAAGGGAGAATAAAAATAAAAATAGAGAGAAGCATAGAATGAGCGATAGCAACACACAATACTTTCACTTGTTTTTTTGTTTTTTTTCAGCAAAAGTCTGATTGGACAGGTTTGATATATTCGGTCCATTGTGGTAGGTGTGTGTGTGTGTGTGTGTGTGTGTGTGTGTGTGTGTGACGGTCACCTTGCAGGTCCAGCACCAGCAGCTCTCCTCTAGTGTACTCATAACTCCAGTGGCTGAAGGCCAGCATGGTCTCCTCCAGGAGGTTGGTGGGGACAATCTCATCGCCGTTGTTGTTGTTGAACTTCCTGAACTCTCCGGTGATGCACTCCTCGATGGCGAACCACTGGCCGGCCGAGTGACAGTACAACAGAAATACCTCCAGGAACCTGTGTGTGCGCGGACGCAAGAACAACAACAACCACCTTCAAAAGAGAGAACACAAACTCATCAAAAAGATGATTTTTGTTTTTCTCTTTTTTTTTTGAGTGGTGTAAACCACTCCTACAACTGGCTTTGTTAGTGCAGAAAAAATGAGCATGGTTGCTATGTTCACCCAGGTGTGATTTCATTACGTCAGACATGATTTCATTACGTCAGACAGGCCTTACACCACTCAGTTCACACGGGTGTGATTTTTTTATTATTTTTTGTATACAGGAAGAGTGGGCAGCTAAACAATGTGGGCATCTCAATGTTAACCCATTTAGGCCTGATGTCGAAATAAAAAAAACGTTCGCTCTGAAAGAATATATATTCAAAGATTTGTGCCGCATCTTTTACGATTTTTCAAAAATAGCAGACCTACAAGCTCGTAGCGCGCCACTCGGTGGCGCGCTACGAGCTTGTAGGTCTGCTATTTTTCAATAGCTAAAGTATAACATAATGCTTAGTTAAAACACCAAAAGGGGTTCCCGCCCCGGAATGGGTTAAAAGAGAGAACACAAACTCATCAAAAAGATGATTTTTATTTTTCTCATTTTAATTTATTTTTTTGTATACAGGAAGAGTGGGCTAGCTAAACAATGTGGGGCACCTCAATGTTAAATTAGCCATTGAAAAAAAAAGATCGTCCACTTCAACAATGCTAAAGTAATATTTCAACAATGCTACAAAACCTGTGGATAGCCAGTCATTATTAGCCTGGTTAATAAACCAGACCGAATCAGCCGTTGGCAAAAAAAAGTTGCCTACCAGCGGATTTCGGTCTGGCGAGGCTCAGTAGCACGCCTCTTTCCTACAATCGAGAACAGGTCGGACCAATCGGGACACGGTATGCAATATGGGCGGGCTTTGGTACAGTGACGTTCAATGCTTGAGACCTTTGACTGACAGTAGCTCTGACCAATTGCGTCAAAGAGAAAATGTTCCCCGGGAAATGAAATCCAAGTGGAGCCAGCCCAGACTGATATACCGCGACAGTGTTGTGTGATATTAGTCTGGCTTATTAGCCAGGCTAAGTCATTATAGCCATAAAGAGAAAGGTTGAAGGGTAAATCTATACGATAATGATGTATGTGTGCATGTTCAAATCATGTATACTTCAGAAAATGTAATGTTTTAGGTGCTCACTGGACCTGTATCCACTTCCACCACTGATAGCTCTATGTACCTGGGGGAGTATGGGATGGTCTCTATGTACCTGGGGGAGTATGGGATGGTCTCTATGTACCTAGGGGAGTATGGGATGGTCTCTATGTACCTGGGGGAGTATGGGATGGTCTCTATGTACCTGGGGGAGTATGGGATGGTCTCTATGTACCTGGGGGAGTAAGGGATGGTCGCTATGTACCTGGGGGGAGTAAGGGATGGTCGCTATGTACCTGGGGGGAGTAAGGGATGGTCTCTATGTACCTGGGGGAGTAAGGGATGCTCGCTATGTACCTGGGGGAGTAAGGGATGGTCGCTATGTACCTGGGGGGAGTAAGGGATGGTCTCTATGTACCTGGGGGAGTATGGGATGGTCTCTATGTACCTGGGGGGAGTAAGGGATGGTCTCTATGTACCTGGGGGGAGTAAGGGATGGTCTCTATGTACCTGGGGGGAGTATGGGATGGTCTCTATGTACCTGGGGGGAGTAAGGGATGGTCTCTATGTACCTGGGGGAGTAAGGGATGGTCTCTATGTACCTGGGGGGAGTATGGGATGGTCTCTATGTACCTGGGGGAGTAAGGGGTGGTCTCTATGTACCTGGGGGGAGTAAGGGGTGGTCTCTATGTACCTGGGGGGAGTAAGGGATGGTCTCTATGTACCTGGGGGGAGTAAGGGGTGGTCTCTATGTACCTGGGGGGAGTAAGGGGTGGTCTCTATGTACCTGGGGGAGTAAGGGGTGGTCTCTATGTACCTGGGGGAGTAAGGGGTGGTCTCTATGTACCTGGGGGGGAGTAAGGGGTGGTCTCTATGTAACTGTGGGGAGTAAGGGGTGGTCTCTATGTACCTGGGGGGAGTAAGGGATGGTCTCTATGTACCTGGGGGAGTAAGGGATGGTTGCTATGTACCTGGGGGAGTAAGGGATGGTCTCTATGTACCTGGGGGGAGTAAGGGATGGTCTCTATGTACCTGGGGGGAGTAAGGGATGGTCTCTATGTACCTGGGGGAGTAAGGGATGGTCTCTATGTACCTGGGGGGAGTAAGGGGTGGTCTCTATGTACCTGGGGGGAGTAAGGGATGGTCTCTATGTACCTGGGGGAGTAAGGGGTGGTCTCTATGTACCTGGGGGGAGTAAGGGATGGTCTCTATGTACCTGGGGGAGTAAGGGATGGTCTCTATGTACCTGGGGGGAGTAAGGGGTGGTCTCTATGTACCTGGGGGAGTAAGGGGTGGTCTCTATGTACCTGGGGGAGTAAGGGATGGTCTCTATGTACCTGGGGGAGTAAGGGGTAGTCGCTATGTACCTGGGGGAGTATGGGATGGTCTCTATGTACCTGGGGGAGTAAGGGGCGGTCTCTATGTACCTGGGGGGAGTAAGGGATGGTCTCTATGTACCTGGGGGGAGTAAGGGATGGTCTCTATGTACCTGGGGGGAGTAAGGGATGGTCTCTATGTACCTGGGGGGAGTAAGGGATGGTCTCTATGTACCTGGGGGAGTAAGGGATGGTCTCTATGTACCTGGGGGAGTAAGGGATGGTCTCTATGTACCTGGGGGAGTAAGGGATGGTCTCTATGTACCTGGGGGAGTAAGGGATGGTCTTGGGTCTGATTTGGTTGAAGGCAAAGGTCAGCTTCTGAGCAGCGCGCTGTTGTTGAATTTCCTGTAATGACAAACATTTACACAAGGTCACATCAAATTTAGTGTGTGTGTGTTTGTTTGTTTGTTTGTTTGTGTGTGTGTGTGTGTGTGTGTGTGTGTGTGTGTGTGTGTGTGCGTGCGTGCGTGCGTGTGTGTGTGTGCACTCTTAGGAGTAGGATTAGACATTTAGAGGTTATGTTGTTAGGATTGGAGTTATGCCTGATGTATACTTCGCTGTGGGCCAGTGTCGTGCACAGATGTGCCATTTGGGCTATTATATTATGGTCAGTATTCAAAATGCCAAGAAATTGTGAAAATGCCATTCATAAAATCACCTTCCTAAATGATTGATGTATACAGTAATACAAACGCATGTGCGTGCGTGTGTATGTCAGTCAGTGTGTGTGTGTGTGTGTGTGTGTGTGTGTGTGTGTGTGTGTGTGTGTGTGTGTGTGTGTGTGTGTGTGTGTGTGTGTGTGTGTGTGTGTGTGTGTGTGTGTGTGTGTGTGTCTCCTCAGATCTCGCGTGAAGCTATACATAATAGGCCCTCCTCACCCTGAGACAAAGGTGCAGCACGGTGTCATCTTTGTAGATGCTCTGCCAGGTCTGGACCACCTCCGGCAGGAAGGACTTGACGATGTAGAGGTGTCCGGGCTTCAGGATGTCGTACTCGGACCAGGTGCAGAGCACCTTGAGGGCCCGCCGCAGCCCGCCGCCCATCTCCTCCTTGCTGAGGAACTCGATCTTGGCACAGAGGCCCCGCTGGGCCCAGGAGGACATGCTGTTGTTGATGGTGTTGGGAGAGCTCTCCTCCAGGCGATACACTGTCACTGGCTCACCTTTTAGGGGGAGACAAAGCACCCAACAGGGTTTGGTTGTGTCCAGGCAGGGCTCACAATTGTACATATCGTCGCTGTTGGGGGGGGGGGGGGGGGGGGGGCCTTCCTAAACTGTTACTTCTCAGGAAAGAAATAACCTGTCTTCCAAATGGATCCAATGTAGTTATTATTTAGTGACAAGTTCTTGGACTGCCAAGATGAACCCATTCCGGGCGGGAACCCCTGTTGGTGTTTCAAGCATTATGTTATACTTTAGCTATCTACAAGCTCTACAAGCTCATAGCACGCCACTTAATCGTTAAAATCATTGAATATATATATTTCAGAGCGAACATTTTTAACTAAAATATTTGCTTCTGGGGGGGTCCCTGGAACTACATATTTTGACATTGGGGGTCCGTGGCCCAATAGAGATAATTCTGGGGGTCCTTGACATGAAAAAGGTTGAGCACCACTGACATAGAAACATAGGTTTTTCAGAAAAATGTTAGGATTTAGAAGCCTTTTTTTTATCGACCTCAGTCCAAAATGGATTAATACCAGTCTGTCCAGTCCATTCAGTGAGGTTCCATATTCAAGGGGCAAACATTACCGTGGTCTTGACCGGAAGTTAGCTCATGGATAAGCAACCCTCTCGTGGTCTTGACCGGAAGTTAGCTCATGGATAAGCAACCCTCTCGTGGTCTTGACCGGAAGTTAGCTCATGGATAAGCAACCCTCTCGTGGTCTTGACCGGAAGTTAGCTCATGGATAAGCAACCCTCTCGTGGTCTTGACCGGAAGTTAGCTCATGGATAAGCAACCCTCTCGCGGGAGAATCGCAAAGACGCGGACCACCCGAGGCATGAATTTCGTAACCAACTAGCAACCCTTTTGTTATGAGCTGTAGATACCACATTGGCCGGAACGATGTGTCAATGCGGACGCCATATTTGCATGGCCGAGCAAGCCTCCTCCTGCTTTACCAAAAGTTTTAAATTCCCCAAGTAATCAAGCTGGACAGATTATCAACATGAGAGAGATTTAAAAGAAAGGTTTATCTCTATAGCCTACTAGAGTGGTGCCCGTTGGGCACTGGCCTACTTGGAACGATGCAAGTTGGAAATGCATGCCCCACCCAGTTATTATGTCTGTGTCCCTTTTGTGCCCATATATGGAGTTCTTTGTCAGGCATGCCCAAATATGGAGTCTATGCTGATGTCAGAATGATGTCAGAACGGGCCAGCTCCATATATGGAGATATAGGGGCGATCAGGCCCAGAGCCTCAGGGCAGAGGCTTTTGTGGTTCTGGACAACCGGCTATCTGACGGACACCGGGCACTGCATTCCCGGTGGGGGTGTGGAACGTGTGTGTCGAATTTGAAGTCTGTGGGGCGAACGGTTCTCGAGTTACGTGGATTACAGACGTACGCACAGAGGTTTGGTGCATTTATAGATAGATAGATTGATAGACAGATACAGTTGGGTGCCACCGATATTGTCCCTTATCATTTGACCCATTTAGGCCTGACCTCAACATTTTTAAAAATCCTTCTAAATCCTCCAGTTTTCCGAAATAAATATTTTCACGATTTTTCAAAAATAGCAGACCTACAAGCTCGTAGCGCGCCACTCGGTGGCGCGCTATGAGCTTGTAGATCTGCTATTTTTCAATAGCTAAATTATAACATAATGTTTAAAACACCAAAAGGGGTTCCCGCCCAAAATGGGTTAACTGTCCTTTTGCGCAGATCACGCAAACCTCAGCAAAAAGAAAAGGACAATATCGATGGCCTCCAACTGTACCAAAATATTCATAGATAGCCACAATTTCAATGCACATCCCTTGAATAGTCAGGAGGAGTCATAGAAAGGAGCTGGAACCTTCTTTTTGTTAGGGAAGGTTCTGGAATGGTTTTGTTTGCATAAAACAGCAGTAGATGAATGGTATTGAATGCAGACTGGAGATTTGTCAAAGCCAGGGCAACATTATACTGGCTGTCTATTGAAGCGGGAGGTCTCGACCACAATTACCATCACAATAACTCGCTAAATTCTCAACCAAATTGTAACGTTTTGATACGCTTGTAATCTTACTTTAGATTAGAACACAGGACGCTCTGACCAACGCTTACATAACAACTGACTGTTTTATTGAAGTGTGCCAATCAACCACAACTCACACATACCGGCGTGCGCAACGCATGCGCACTACAGACTTGGCATAATGGAATATGTAGTCCTATTAGTTTGACACATGTAGTTCACTTTACATGACACAAATTTCAAGCCGTTTGCTTGTTACAAAAGTCTCAAATGTAATATATATGGCAGGATCTTACCTCTAGGGGGCACCGGAGTAAAGGGGATACTCTGAGAAAGCCTCATGAGGTTATTACGCTCCACGGCTAGAGGAATAAACACACAACACAGCACATCAGGAGACGCTCCACACACACATCATTTACATAGTGGCAGCGGTGGCCGAACGGATTGCGGAGCGGTCTTGATACCGGAAGGTCGCCAGTTCGAATCAGCGGTCCGACACGTTAAAAATTACCACCGCTGAAGTGCCCTTGAACAAGGCATTGAACAACTACGATGAAATGTTCTATGAGCAGGGCCTGGCTGGAAACAAGTTCTTGAGCTTAGCCCAGATACCCTGGGTAAATATAGTAATCATTTCATTTCATTTCATTTCATTACATATCAGGGGTTGACACTAACGACTGAGAGGGCAAGTACAGGTCATTTTCCACTTGCCCGCGTGTCAGGCCCACTTGCCCGAAAAGTAAATAGTTCATTACAAAATGATAGGTAACATTTTAATTACCGTTTTTTTTTTCTTTCTTTCTCTTTTTTTTTTTACTTTCTGTGGGAATGGAACAATGTCATACCTAAGTTTCTATGCCAAATACCTACATAGCTATGAATATGACTATGGGTTTAGCAACAATGAAGTGAACACAGAACCTTATAACACCTTATTTTACATTCCACAGACCAGAAGAAGGAGCGCTCAGGTGTTTAGACAGATGTGTTGTGTTTACAGGAAGGTTGCGTTCCCTCTCAAACGAGCACTTGCCCGGTCGGGCAACCTGGAAGCAAAGTCCACTTGCCCGAAAGTTTTATTTACCTGCCAGGGTTAGGTGGGCAACCCTTAGTGTCAACGCCTGTATATGGAGAGTGCATTACAGTAAGGAGTCTTTACATAGGGCAGTAACCTTTCATTCACCTTGAGTGTTGATTGTTAACATTGATTGTTTCTTCCTATTTTAAATGTTTACATTTATTATTATTAAGATAATAGAACATTACAACAATGGCTGCGAAGTGGCCAATCCATCGTAGAAATACACCAGCATGTGAATATTTGTTAATGTAATTTCCAACCCTTAATTTACACTTTACATTTTTACGTATAAATCATTTTTTAAGTGCTTAAAACCTACATACATACTTCAATTACGGTATATGTGACCCACCTGAGTACTGGTAACTCTCCATGGGCTTAAAGGGGGAGCCAATAGCTGCAGTGGAAAGGAGAGATTACATACAGTACATGTAAATGTATGCTCAAGCAATAAGCCATGGTTATTGGTTAACCATGGAGTTTTACTACAGCTAAGTGGTGTTGGAAGCCTGAGGCCAGAGTGCCATCGACCCACCCAGCTGTTCTAAACTCAAGGTAAACCACAGAATCATGTGGCTTATTGCTTCTCTAAAACAGGGGTTCTCAACCCGTGGGTCGCGACCCCTCGGGGGGGGTCGCCAAATTATTTTAGGGGGTCGCCAAATTATAAAAAAAAAAAAATACACGATTTTTCAAAAATAGCTAAATTATAACAATGCTTAAAACACCAAAAGGGGTTCCCGCCCAAAATGGTTTAAGGTTATTGTAGCAGTCAATTTATATTGGGGGTCGGGAGGGGGCGGGGCGGGGGTCCCGAGACATTGCCAAAGCATTTCCGGGGGTCCCCGGCCAAAAACGTTGAGAACCCCTGCTCTAAAACAACCAATCCCCAGAGTTGGGCAGAATGATGCTGGGCGAAGACAAATATTTTACAAAAAGAACAACATTTAAATCACTCTGCACACTGATGGGCTCCATTCGGTGTTGTTTTCGTCGACTAAAACTAAGACGAAAAATGTTCGTCGACTACCTTTTTTCACTGACGAAAACTAAACGGAAACTGAATGAAAACTAAGCTATGATGACTAAAACTAAGACTAAATACACTGACAATTTCGTCAACAAATAAAAACTAGACTAAAATGCTAGGAAGGGACTAGTGGACAAGAGATCCAGTATAAGTCATTTTACAATTGGTTGCATGCTGAAAATAGACGATCTACAAGCCCACAAGTGAGCTTGTAGATCGGCTATTTTCAGCAAGTGTAAAATCAGTCATTAGGACGGCATCGAGGCCCGCCAAAACACATTTTAGTCGACTAAATCAATGTAGATTTAGTCGACTAAAATCTTATGACATTTAGTCGACTAAAACTAGACTAACAGTAAAACATTCCAGGTGACTAAAATGTGACTAAAACTAAATTAAAACTATTCAAGAGAAAAAATTTGCTGCCAAAAACAACACTGCTCCATTTCAGTGCAATAAAACATGTCTGCAAAGGATCCCAGCAGTGTTTGTAACAATGGTTAGACATACTTTAGACATTTGATTTTCAATAAGAAAATCCAGCTACTGTTTCCATATGCACATCCTCAACATGACGAACCAACCCAGGTTAAATTGCTTTATATTTCACACAATTCTTTGCAATGAATGAGCATGTCAACCGACGGTGTCAGTGTCAAACGCTGATCTACAAGCTCACAAGTGTGAGGCGTCGTGAGCTTGTAGACAGGTGTTTTTGGCGAGCGCTTTTATTTTTTTCATACCAACAGCTGAGAGAGAAAAGGGGAATGACCTTCAGCAATATCTGGCTAGGAATGGAACTTGGTTCCCATGTGGTAGTGGTGTGCAGTATGCACCCTAAACACTTGCCTATCAGGACACCATGTGGTATGCACCCTAAACACTTGCCTATCAGGATACCATGTGGTATGCACCCTAAACACTTGCCTATCAGGACACCATGTGGTATGCACCCTAAACACTTGCCTATCAGGACACCATGTGGTATGCACCCTAAACACTTGCCTATCAGGACACCATGTGGTATGCACCCTAAACACTTGCCTATCAGGATACCATGTGGTATGCACCCTAAACACTTGCCTTTCAGGACACCATGTGGTATGCACCCTAAACACTTGCCTATCAGGACACCATGTGGTATGCACCCTAAACACTTGCCTATCAGGACACCATGTGGTATGCACCCTAAACACTTGCCTATCAGGACACCATGTGGTATGCACCCTAAACACTTGCCTATCAGGACACCATGTGGTATGCACCCTAAACACTTGCCTATCAGGACACCATGTGGTATGCACCCTAAAGACTTGCCTATCAGGACACCATGTGGTATGCACCCTAAAGACTTGCCTATCAGGACACCATGTGGTATGCACCCTAAACACTTGCCTATCAGGACACCATGTGGTATGCACCCTAAACACTTGCCTATCAGGACACCATGTGGTATGCACCCTAAACACTTGCCTATCAGGATACCATGTGGTATGCACCCTAAACACTTGCCTATCAGGACACCATGTGGTATGCACCCTAAACACTTGCCTATCAGGACACCATGTGGTATGCACCCTAAACACTTGCCTATCAGGACACCATGTGGTATGCACCCTAAACACTTGCCTATCAGGACACCATGTGGTATGCACCCTAAACACTTGCCTATCAGGATACCATGTGGTATGCACCCTAAACACTTGCCTATCAGGACACTATGTGGTATGCACCCTAAACACTTGCCTATCAGGATACCATGTGGTATGCACCCTAAACACTTGCCTATCAGGACACCATGTGGTATGCACCCTAAACACTTGCCTATCAGGATACCATGTGGTATGCACCCTAAACACTTGCCTATCAGGACACCATGTGGTATGCACCCTAAACACTTGCCTATCAGGATACCATGTGGTATGCACCCTAAACACTTGCCTATCAGGACACCATGTGGTATGCACCCTAAACACTTGCCTATCAGGACACCATGTGGTATGCACCCTAAACACTTGCCTATCAGGACACCATGTGGTATGCAGTATGCACCCTAAACACTTGCCTATCAGGACACCATGTGCTATGCACCCTAAACACTTGCCTGTCAGGACACCATCTGGTATGCACCCTAAACACTTGCCTATCAGGACACCATGTGGTATGCACCCTAAACACTTGCCTATCAGGACACCATGTGGTATGCACCCTAAACACTTGCCTATCAGGATACCATGTGGTATGCACCCTAAACACTTGCCTATCAGGACACCATGTGGTATGCACCCTAAACACTTGCCTATCAGGACACCATGTGGTATGCACCCTAAACACTTGCCTATCAGGATACCATGTGGTATGCACCCTAAACACTTGCCTATCAGGACACCATGTGGTATGCACCCTAAACACTTGCCTATCAGGACACCATGTGGTATGCACCCTAAACACTTGCCTATCAGGATACCATGTGGTATGCACCCTAAACACTTGCCTATCAGGATACCATGTGGTATGCACCCTAAACACTTGCCTATCAGGATACCATGTGGTATGCACCCTAAACACTTGCCTATCAGGATACCATGTGGTATGCACCCTAAACACTTGCCTATCAGGACACCATGTGGTATGCACCCTAAACACTTGCCTATCAGGACACCATGTGGTATGCACCCTAAACACTTGCCTATCAGGACACCATGTGGTATGCACCCTAAACACTTGCCTATCAGGACACTATGTGGTATGCACCCTAAACACTTGCCTATCAGGATACCATGTGGTATGCACCCTAAACACTTGCCTATCAGGACACCATGTGGTATGCACCCTAAACACTTGCCTATCAGGACTCCCCGGCCTTCAATCATTCAATAGAACACAGATGCAATGTCAGGCTCCAGAGTTGAACAAGAAAAGGTTAGTAAATGAAAGATCACTCACAGTCCTTCCTGGATCCCAAGTGGCCATGTCGGGAAGTGTAGAGAGAGACTGCAGCTAGAAGCACACACACACAAACATTATCTTCCCACACTCTATTTCCGGCTTCATGGTTAGGATTTTTGAGTGGTGCAACCACTCCAAGGAACAGCTTTGTCCCTATGGGACTATGTGACTGTGTTACTATGTTTAGAGTACCAATAGGGGGAGCTGTTGCACCACTCGCTTCAGACTGGTCTGAATTTTAAAAGACAAGTTACACTCGGGTAAACGCTGTACACAACCGTTTCATCAGAGCCAATATAGCAGATGTGAGCACTCCTGCTTTTAATAGTAAAGTGGACAAAGGATAATGTGCTTGCATAGGAGCCACACAGTGGAACGACCTCGAAACCAGTGTCAATCTGAGGTCTATTGAAAATGTTCTCCTATAGGGGGTCATTTGTATAGGATACAGGGCTTAAAGCCACACAAAAAAATCCCAAGACTGAAAATGTTTTTTTGCAAATCTGCACTGATCTCATTAAATGACCCCTATGCAATCCTCTGGACTGAAATCCGTCCCCAGGACTGAGAACTTTAAGCCCTGGAGGATAGATAATGGAACACTTGTACCGTGTAATGTATTTTTAACTTATTCATGCGTTAACTGTAGGAGGACCTCAATTGTGTAATCCTTGAAATGCAATGTGGTTACAATGCTTTTCAAATAAAAATGGCAGAAATGTGTAAAAATTGCCAAAAGGTTGATGTCCTCAAAAGTATAGTATGTGTGTGTGTGTGTGTGTGTGTGTGTGAGAGACTGTGTGTGTGTGTGTGTGTGTGTGTGTGTGTGTGTGTGTGTGTGTGTGTGTGTGTGTGTGTGTGTGTGTGTGTGTGTGTGTGTGTGTGTGTGTGTGTGTGTGTGTGTGTGTGTGTGTGTGTGTGTGTGTGTGTGTGTGCGCGCGTGCGTGCGTGCAGTCAGCCTACGTCAGTGGCAGTGTTTCTCTTACCATTTAGGGTATCTTCCCCTGAGGCTCTTCTGAGACACACAGGGACACAGAACAAAATAAACATACACTTAAAGAGCCAACTACACACAGCATTCATAATAAACCACTCTATTTTATGGTTCTTCTTTACAATTTACAATTTAGGCATTTAGCAGACGCTCTTAATCCAGAGCGACTTACATTAAGCAATAACAAAAGCATGGCATACATCACATATATAAAAAGTAGTTATCATGAATCATGCGTAGACTAAGAACGTAACAGTGGAGTATCTATGTAAACTATACATACTATACTATATAATATATTATACATGTGTACTATAAAGTGCTATGACTACATAAAGTGCAATTCTAGAGCTGTCTACGTAACAAGCTATACGTCTGTTTAAAATACTATCTAAGTCTACATAATGTGCTATCTAAGGGGCTAGGCTAGGGCAAGTGCTACGGGCTTCTTTAGAGCCTGAACAAAGTTGTATATTTTAATTGTGTGCGTGCGTGCATGCGTATGTGCATGCGAGCGTAAGTATTCGGCTGCCGTGTTACAGAAAGTAGTCAGATGGGTGATCCACGTGCATTTTCAGATGGTGTGTTGGGCCGGGAAGAGTAGGACAAAGGCCCTACGTCCTCACTGTCAGCAAGGACTGTCTAAAGAGGACGAGACGCGAAGACCGTACGGGCGACGCCATGTTGCTCCATGGAAGGAAAGAAACATGCGCAACGGGCTATATGCAGCCAACACTTCCGCGTTCAGCTTCCTTGGTCTCAACTGCGCATGTTTCTTTCCTTCCATGGAGCACCATGGCGTCGCCCGTACGGTCTACGGTGGCCTTCGCGTCTCGTCCTCTTTAGACAGTCCTTGACTGTCAGTAGGATCCAACGATTAATTTGGGCAAGGAAAAATGGGGTAAAAAACAAATTGGCTACTCAAAAAAATAAATAAAAAAAACAATAACCTACCGCTGGCTGAGCCAATCAAATGAAGCTATGGGAAAATGAACAGGAACAGAAAACTGGGACTACAGTTATGCAAAGAACCTAATGTGTGGGGTATGGTTTGTTTGTTTATTTATGTGTGCGTGTTACAGTAGGTCAGGGCTATTCAACTGGCCAAATGTGGCCCGCTGAGCGCCCCCCCAGTGGCCCTTGGAATAACATTCAAAAAAAGAAAAAGAGAAAGTTACAGGTATGATGTGTGCGATATATAAAGTGCTAGATTATCATAATGACAGTACTCTTGGAGAGAAATTAGACAGACTCCTGCAGTCTGTGTGTGTGTGTGTGTGTGTGTGTGTGTGTGTGTGTGTTTGTATTTTCAGCTAGTGCTCGTTGACGCTCGTTCTGTCAAATAGGTCTATTCTAAGGTATAGCATATACTTGTATAGACATATATCAACCTGTGCTCATACTGTGAACAAATGTATTAGCCTACATAGATATTTGTGTTTGACACAAAATGCATTTGTAGAATCCAAAAAAATGTGTGCTTCGCGCGCACGCTGTGCGGCCCTCCGCACACAATCATTCTACAGTTGTGGACCCCGACCTAATCTAGTTGAATACCCCTGCAGTAGGTGTTATGTTGGTGTGTGCATATGGAAGGTGGTGATGGTGAAAAGCACAACACTCACAGGCTGCTGGCTTGGGCCGACTTCACCTGAACTCTTTCCTGCAGTACAAGAAGAAAATACACATGTACTCATTGTACTGTACAGTCAATGAAAGGCTCAAGTCTTTTCAACAGTGTTGGAAGAAATTCTCTGATTTGTTCAACTCAAGTAAAATTAGCAATACCACAATGTAGAAATACTCTGTTACAAGTAAAAGGCCTGAATTAAAAATGTTACTTGTATAAAAGCACTGAAGCACAACATAATTGGCATCAATATGTACTTGACCAAAAGTCAAAGCTCTCAACATGTCACGATGCAAAGCGTTGAGCCTTTAGATCAGCCATTTTTGAGTAGTTAGAAGTGGGGTTTTGTATTAATAATAATAAAACAAAACTGTGGCTGCCCACAGGTGGGCATGCTGAAACAGGTGGGTGTGCTGAAAACGGGGGTGGCCTGCTTAACCTAGCCCAAACATTTAGACTCTCGTAGAGTTTTTTTTCCCGATTATGACAAATCTCGTCATAATCGAAAGAAAAAAAAAGCGCCCCTAGCAGCCAGGGTTCTGTTGCGCATTTACAACGGAGAGAAAACCAAGATGGACGCCAGATTCCGAGACAGAGTATGGACAGAGTGGATCAAAATACCTTTTTTATTGAAAACTACGGCCGTACGCTGTGTAATTGTTTGGCGTACACCCACCGGACAAGTGGGGCAAACGATAAAGGAGCTTAGATTTTGCATTTGTACGGTAAGGTAAGAGTGATTTTGAGGCAAAAAGGTTCGCCCCTTCCAAGCATTTTGGCAGTAGTGCCGTTTAGACTCTCGTAGAGAGATTCGTCAGAATCGAGAAAAAAAACTCTACGAGAGTCTAAATGTTTGGGCTATGCTTAATCCATTGAGACCTGGAACGCATCCATGTCACGTTAGCGTTTAACCACATTAACCATTAACCCATTTTGGGGCGGGAACCCCTTTTGGTGTTTTAAACATTGTTATAATTTAGCTATTGAAAAATAGCAGATCTACAAGCTCATAGCGCGCCACCGAGTGGCACGCTATGAACTTGTAGGTCTGCTATTTTTGAAAAAAAATTAAAATGTGCCTCAAATCTTTCCGAAAATTGTCATGATTTAGAAAACTTTTTTTTTTAAATTTCGACGTCAGGCCTGAATGGGTTAAAGCAAACATTACAAGTCCATAGACTTGGCTGCCACATGACGTCACGAGTGAAAGCTAGTTGTCGGAGGGGCTAGCAAAATGCTGATGCATAATCGTGATGTGTGTGTGAAGACTCTAATAAATCCTTCAGCTTAACAGACATTCTTTTGTGTTCTGGGTCTGACCGGACATTCTGTGGAGGTTAATTGCCACCAGTAAGTAATCATCTCATGAACATATTAATAAGCTAACTAATAATTCGTATTCTGACCAGGACAGCAGCTCTGGGGTCCTCATGAACAAGGATGTCTTCGGCCGACACTCGGCTCCTCTCTTTCTTTTTCAGAGCTACAGAGAAAGAAAAGAATAAATCATAATAATGTCGTATTAATTACATCATTTTCTGTTTTCTGAATAAAGAAGTCTTTTCTTAAGCCCCCTACAATCTTCCAATCCAACGTAAGAACCGGCAGGCCATCAGACAAAAGTTATGACAAAAGTACAGATGGCTTCCAAACTCAGGGGCTTGAAATTAAAAAGTTAACAGTTGTGTACATTGGGGGAGTACCAGCTCAGTGGCCTTGTGGTTAGAGTGTCCGCCCTGAGACTGGAAGGTCGGGTTCAATCCCTGGCCGGGTCATACCAAAGACTGTAAAAATGGGACCCAGTGCCTCCCTGCTTGACACTCAGCATCAAGGGTTGGATTGGGGGTAAGTCCCTGCGACATACTAGCGTCATGTCCAGGGGGTGTACTTGTACATCAAGCTGCCTCACGCTACAGAAACAGGAGATAGGCTCCTGCCCTATGGGCCTCATGGCTCAGCAAGGCTAATTACTTACTTACATTGGGGGACCCGGGTTCGAATCACCAGTAGTACATGGAAGTTACAGGCCCCTTGTTGAGTGTTCACTTACTAGAGTCGGGGTGGAGGAGGGCAGGACTTCTGTCAAACTCTGTGAAGCCAGCGTACGAGTTGACCACCCTGATATGACCCTGACCTTCAGAATGACCCTGAGAGAGACACACATGCACGTTAAGGCGATAGGTGCTCCCAACTGTTGATTTTCAGTGGTTATAAATAATGTTTGTAGCAGTTATAAATACTGTTAATGAAATATAAACACCAATTTCACAAGTGAAATGAGAGGAAAAGACCACTAACTTGAAATGCAGTGCACCGAGATTTAAAAAATGTCACTTAACTTTTTTTTTAAGTGTGCCTGGAAATGTATTTAGGACTTAAATGCGATATTTCACAATTGCAATATTTTCACCCAGGGCCTGAAGGGGCCACCCATTTTGGGCGGGAACCCCTTTTGGTGTTTTAACTAAGCATTATGTTATACTTTAGCTATTGAAAAATAGCAGATCTACAAGCTCATAGTGCGCCACTGAGTGGCGCGCTACGAGCTTGTAGGTCTGCTATTTTTGAAAAATCCTAAAAATGCGGCACAAATCTTTGAATATATATTCTTTCAGAGTTTTTTTTATTTCGACGTCAGGCCCAAACGGGTTAAATGGCAATGAACTACAGGACTAAAAGAAGAAGGCCCTGACGACAGAGCACACAGTGGTATAAAGTCTGAACAGATTCACATACACACACACACGTCGCATGCACACACAAACGGTACCTGTTGTCTGGGGCGTATGACGGGGCTGTGCTGTCTGCTGGAGGTGGACACGTCTTTGGAAGATGAATGCTGGAGCTCCATACTGTCTCTATGTCCTGAAGAAAATATAAACACTGAGAGGAGCTCCACCACACTGTCTATATGTCCAGAAAACACCAACATTAACCCATTTTGACCTGAAATCAGATTCTAAAAATGTCTTCTACATCCTGACAGTTTTCTGAAAAAGCCATGTTTCTATGTCAGTCGTTCTTCGATTTTTCAAAAATAGCAGACCTACAAGCTCGTAGCGCGCCACTCGGTGGCGCGCTATGAGCTTGTAGATCTGCTATTTTTCAATAGCTAAAGCATAACATAATGCTAATACCAAAAGGGGTTCCCGCAAAATGGGTTAAAGTACAGTATCCACAATTTGAACATGCGGGACCATTTGACATTTAAAAGGCCTACTATTTCTAATAATATAGTCTCTGTATCCGCTATGCAACATCTGGTTAAACATTCGCGTTCAGTTAAATGGCAGAAAATGTGTGGATTGATGTTTGCCACCATGCTTATAGCTAGAATTCACAAATACTAAGATATACATTTCCATTAAGTTTGTTTTAGTCTATTTCGAGTACCGCAGTTATATGCTTTATTAGGGTATCTGAACAAATTTGAAATGTCCCTTTGATTTCTATGTCAAAATGCCACCCATGTGGTACAGTACTCCAAGTAGATACAAACACACCGATGAAGAAATCATCTCCTCATCTTCACAAATCCACAACCGATCGTATTTACAGGGAGACAAACGTACAAACAACCGAGCAGATCACTCATGCTCCAGTCAGGTCACAAGCCCTTCAGAATCACCCAACAGAAGAACAAGAACACACAAAGCCCAGACAAAGACGGACAGAAGCCTGGAAAAAGAAACCGGAAAAGGTCCCCTGGGACACCCGATTGATCATGGGGTCCCATGAGGCCCCCAGCACCCAGCATAGGCAGCCCTGCGCTTCATCGTCTCAAACCTCTGGTCCCGCTTGGCTCTCTCTTGGTAAGCCGGTCATCTGACCAGCTCTGCCTCAGTCGGGAGGCCGCTGGTGGGGCCGACGCCTCCGACGCACTGCCCTTTGTGTTCTCCCGTCGTCGTCCACGGGGTCTCCTGTGCACCGCAGCACGGGCTGGGGCGCAACCCTGGGCCGATGGCGAGGCCATCGGACAGACGGCCTCGGGAGCCAACGGGGCGTCGGCCTCGTCGTCACAGAACGCTTCGTTTACAAACCCCCTTCCCCCCTTCCTCACCAGGGTTTCTGCAGGTTCAGGCAAGTTACATTTAAGACTTTTAAGACTTCACATTCAATGCCACTCGGACTTAAATTAACGCACTTGATCTACAAGCACACAACATGCCTTGAGCTTGTAGATCTGAGCCATCTATTTTCAGAAAGGAGATTTAGTGTAGAAATGATAAATTCAATAAAATCAACATCGCTGTCATTCATTTTGAACTAATATAACAAAATAAATACTAAATCTGTCTGTGGCATTTTAAGCACGTATTTAAGCCTTTTTAAAAGGCCCCTTATTGTCTTACGTGCATTCATTTTAAGTCTTTTTTTGTGGGTCTGCAGAAACCCTGCTCACTCCCCTGTCTGTCCTGGCAGGGTTGTCAGTGCAGAAAGCAAGCAGAGAGTGGCTAGCAGACACAATGACAACAGTTCTAGCGGGGTTGACAGCGCAGAAAGCAAGCAGAGATGGCTAGCAGACACAATGACAACAGCACAACATTGGCTCCCAACCTTTTTTCCCTGCAAACCCCCACACACACTGGCTCCCAACCACACACACACACACACACACACACACACACACACACACACACACACACACACACACACACACACACACACACACACACACACACACACACACACACACACACACACACACACACACACACACACACACACACACACACACACACACACACACACACACACACACACCACTTTCTCTCTACCTTCACATCATGCTCAGCCTCACTTTTGTACTTACCCACAAAAGCCCCGAATTCTACCGTGGTGCTGTCTGCTGGCTGGATGGGATGCTGGTACAGCCCAGCGAGGGCCAGTTCTGGGTGGCTGGAGCCGCTGGGCTGGGATGGGGTGCTGCTGAGATAAAAATGAGCCCCAGGGGAGGAGGGCACGTTGGGCAGGCTGGAGGGGGAGTCGGAGAGGCCCGGCTCCTGTGGACGGGTCAGCTGCTTCTGGGTGAACGAGTGGCCTCTGAGACGCAGCTCTGGAGGGGTCAAACCAGCCACTGTGGCACTGTGGTGGGCAAAGGCACCGGCGCCGGCGCCGCCCGAGGAGCCAGCCTCTGCAGCGGTGTGCCCCAGCCCCTGCCCGGCCAGCCGCTCCCTCCTCTCGGGGCTGAGCGTGGGGTCCAGCCCCTGCAGACCCGCCGCTCTCCTGCTGCCGCTCCCCACAACCATCGCTCTCCCTGCGTTCCCACTCCCAAACAGAGATTCCGCAATGCTGCCTCCGACCTGCGGGAAGGAGGAGGCAAAGGAAGAGCCAAAGTAGGCCCCTACGCTACGTTTGCCCCCGAGCAGAGAGGACTTCGAAAGAGGCCCAGCGTCCGTGCTGCCGGCGGGGCCCAGGCTGGGGACCACATTCTTGGAGAGGCTGAGTTCCCTGGTGATCTGGTTGTGGACGTGGCTGGCCTCGGAGGCTCTCTGTGCCGTGAGGGCCTTCAGGGTGTCCACGGTGAGAGCGGACAGGTCCTGGAGGTGTCCGATTTGAGAGTCCAGTGTTTGCAAAGAGCGTTTGATGAAGTTAACTCTGTTTCCGACCTCTTTCAGCTGGATGCACATCGTTTCGACCCTGAGACGAGAGAAAGGACATGGATCAGATTTCCACACCACAGAACACAGAGGAAAAACACATTTTAAATTAAAAAATGTGAAATAAGTCATGCCTGAACGGTTTAGCAGATCTCATGTTTTGTTAATCTCATAATAATAATAAACTTTATTTATATAGCACCTTTCATACATTCTTCACAGGGCCAGGCCCAGGGCAGAACACAAAAATAGAATACAATAAAACACAACCAAGTAGTTAAAATGATAGAACAAAGAACAAAATAAAAGTATAAAAACATAGAAGAAAATAAAAACACAACATGCAGCAATTCAGTCAGGACAGAGTAGGAACACAGATATTAAAACTCAACTAAAAGCAAGAGTGAAGAGGTGAGTCTTGAGTTGAGATTTAAAATGTCTACAGAGGGTGCGTGTCTGAGCTGGAATGGTAGTTTATTCCAGGCCGTTGGCCCGTAAAAGCAGAAAGCTGCCTCACCATATTTTTTGCTACACATTTTTTAGGCACTTCTAGCAGTTGTATTCATGTTGTATTTATGTGACATCAATTTCATGGACTGACTGAAGTGAAGAGTTCAGGCTCACACGTAATCTTGGTAGTAGTCTTTGATCTTGTTTGTTTAAAATAATGCAAATTATTCTCTCAAAGTGGGGTCTGGGGACACCCCTGGGTCCTTAAGGGGGTCCCCAGCAACATGTCAACTTTGCTATACAATATATAGCATCAAAGTTCAAACCTATACATCGGCTAATTGTAAATGCTGATCTATAAAGCTCACAACATGTTGTAGATCTGCTATTTTCAAAACATCATGAAATAAATAAATCTTATGTATAAGGGTCCCTTATACAATATATACATGATATTTTCAGATGGGGCTCAGAAGGTGGCCAATTATTACATATACATTTTTGGAAGTCCTTGACATTAACCCATTCTGGGTGGGAACCCCTTTTGGTGTTTTAACTAAGCATTATGTTATACTTTAGCTATTGAAAACTAGCAGATCTACAAGCTCATAGCGCGCCACCGAGTGGCGCGCTACGAGCTTGTAGGTCTGCTATTTTTGAAAAATCGTAAAAATGCGGCAAAAATCTTTTAGAAATAAGCAGTGCTTCTCAAACAGTACAGTCAGGCCTGTACTGTTTGAGAAGCACTGCTTGTAACTTGGGAAAGGGCAGTGAGAATGTAAGAAAGGTGGCACCTGTCTGAAGTGAGGCGTATGCGCTCCTCACTCCCCGAGTGAAACTGATCGTCTTTCTCGTGGAAGTAGGTCTCCATACACTGCTCCTCAAAGTCATGCAGCTTCTTCTGGTCCTCCTCGGTCAGAAACAGCTCTGTAGGACAGAGGGACACACGATTAACATTATTATTTTTTTTTACTATTATTTTACTTGTGTGAGAACAAACAAGTGTGGGCAGGAGCCTGCAGAGAACAAATATGAGACTGCTCGCCCCTTTTACCAACTCGCCCCGCGATTTTTTTAATGTAGTTAACAGTTAATTTAGTATTTCCCTCCCTCTCTGAAATTATCTTGTATACAGATTTATTTGATTGCATAGTAGTCGATCTCTATACTCTGTAAAATTTAGAAAGAACAACATGTCACAGAGACGGTGACTGCTTAATTAAGTAAATCTATGACCTTCTAGCAGTTAATTTCGTTTTATTAATCACATTTCTTCCATGTAGCCCATGTTTTGTAATGGCATCATCATGCTATTATGCCCGTGGATATACAGAGTGAACTTAATGATAAATGAATATGATAATACCTTTTAAATAATCACAAACATGAATTATGTTTGTTATTTACAGCTAGGTAGAGTAGTGGGGCGAGATGGAAAAGGGGCGAGATGAACCTGTTACCCACAGAACAAGGATAGAGAGTAAGGCTTCTGCTATTAGCCATCATTGTGGTAGGCTTTCATACAAACAGTTGATTTCAATCTGAATGTGAAACCTGTGTCCACAAACTACAACCTCTGTCACAAAAAGATGAGAAAGAAGTGTGGCGCCCCCCAGTGGTGGACAAAATACTCAACCCCAGTACTTGAGTCAAAGTATAGACATTGTTGAAATACAACTCAACTAAAAGTGAAAGCTGCTCTGTCAAATTTGTACTTACTGCTTGATTGTAAAGATACTTAGCATATTTAAGTACGCTTAAAGGACCACTTCACCACTTTTCAACCTATTTTCATATAATAGGTCCTCACTAATAATCATGAAAAAATGGCGCAATTTCCTTCTACTCGGTCTGTGTCTCATAGGAGGGCTGTGGGCAGTTCAGAAACCGTCTTCCAGTGACATCATCGATGGGGAATCCAAGCTAATAGAAACTGCAGGCTTTCTAGTCCTGAAAAGTTGCAATGCGAAAATGGAAGCCATCGTTCTCATGATAATGAAAATCTAAACATTTTTGTAAAAAAATCTTGTTTAAAAAAGAATCTGCCTAATGATGATGTCACTGGAAGACGGTTTCTAAACTGCCCACAGCCCTCCTATGAGACACAGACTGAGTAGAAAACATTTGTGCCTTTTTATCATGATTATTAGTGAGGACCTATTATATGAAGATAGGTTGAAAAGTGGTGAAGTGGTCCTTTAAGTACAAATTAAAATTTTCTAGAAATTTCAAAAACACAATAGTGACATTAGCAGATCACAACACAGTTCGATGTGTTGTGACTGAGCATGTCGATCTGTTAACCTCCCTAAGCTACCATGTACCTACCTTACGTACCTACCAAACTGGCATCATTTGGCTTGGATGAGAGGAGGAAAAGCTCTCTGATGGTTTGTTACTTGTCCAAGAAATGCTAGTTAATATCTTAATTTATTACATGGCTTGGTTGAATGCTTGATTCTGATTGGGCAAACGCTTAATTCAGCGGTGAGTTATGTGATGATAATGACCGCTCCGCTGTATAACAGACCGCTGCCTAATCAAACCCTCTGAGCACCGGCTGCGCCCCGCTTGATTTACTGCTGTTTCCAACATGACAGCCATGTAAACACACACACACACTAGTGACACACAATTTCATTTACAGCTAAACATTGCTCTCAAAAATGTTTTTGAAAACATTTGAGCGAGAAATAGACGAAGCAGGACCCGGAAATAATTCACCTTCAGGGAGTTTAACCACCTCGGCTTCGCCTCGGTGGTTAAACTCCCTGTCGGTGAATTATCTCCCGACAATGACCACCTAGCCAGATATTATCCCTTACAAATCCAATCGGGTTGAGTTACAGTGGTATTGATAATCACCAGACTGTGGTGGGCGGCTTATCACAGTGACTGGCTACTAGGGTTGGAACCTACCAAAGCTGCACGATACAGAACAAAAAAAGCGGGAAGAGAAATGACTAAAATCTGTAGGACACAACTATTCCTTCTCCCATTCACATGTCATAACATGAGCTGTGAGTGTAATGTAGCTCTGAGTAGCTTGTGAAGTCCGACCACCTGAGGTTTTTTTTTTTTTCACACTTTTGACTGCCATTCGATTTTTGTTTTCTTTTGGCTGCCATATGACGTAATGTCAAAAGCCATGCATCGGAGGGGCTATAGCGCCCCCCTCAAAAGGTTTGATAAATCACTGTACGTACTTGGTCCGTAGGTCCTCTCCTTCTTCCTCTTCCGACACATGCAGTAGAAGAGAGAGTAGATATGGCATAGCAGGATGAAGGGGGGAGGGAGGACAGGCTTCTCATGGTAGGCCATGATGAAATGGTAGCGCTGGTACTTCCACACCAGGTTAGAGATGGACTTCACTTGCAGATACACATTACTGGAACCGACAAACAAGAGGATAACGTCATGACCACAACACAAACCAGGAAGTCAGTCAGTAAGGGTGATGCTCTGCGATTATTCATTCACAAATAGACATAGTCTAATCGTTGACTGTCCCGATATGAAAAATATGCAGGAAATGGAATCGAGGTCCTTGGCCTGCTGGCAGCACGCACAAGACATAATTATGATGCTGATGATCGCCTTGTCAATAGCCATTACAGTAGTGTTCCTAGGCGATTGTCTAGAACAGTACCTAGTAGTATGGAAGATGATCTGCAGACAGAGACAGGAGGACAGACAGGACTGAATGCAAGTACTTATGGCTGGACTAGATAATTCACCACTTATGCCCCATTTTATACTTTTCCTATTTGAAAATGTACAAAATACAAGCTTGTGATCAGGCTTGTGGTTTTTGTAAGCTTGTGAATCTGACATTTTCGGGGGGAAAAGGTGAATGATTTTGAACATTTTTGGCAATAATGACATGCACAAAATAAGGACGCCAGGTATAGTGGTATATACAGCTTTTAGTGAATCCCTGTATTATGCACTCTATATGCCATATTATCATGTGACGTTAATCTCATACAGTAGTAGTTCTCAAAGTGACCAGGGTCCCCCAGGGGTCCTTGAGGGGGGTTCCAGGTGATCCACGGCTAAATGATTGATAGTTAAGATCCAAATGGACCCTTACAGGTCTGTCACTCTGAGAATGTACAAATTGAATCAACTGGACCCCTACTGGTCGGTCCATTTGGTTCCATTCATACACGCTCAGAGTTATGGGGGTCCATGTCCTCTAATGCATACCAAACTTAGGGTCCATGAAAATAAACAAATTTGAGAACCACTATCTGTCTTTAGCGATCTTTGCGCAACACGCCAGGAGTCTTACTTGAAGAAGGCGATGAGCAGGTTGACCATTAGAATATATTGTACAAAGAGGTAGACTGCTTGTAGCAGAGGAGTCAGCCACACTCCGGCCGTGCACAGAGGCTTGACTGCTGCCTCACTGTTATTGGCACACACTGTGGAGAGAGGGGAACATCATGTATACATTCACAGAGATACACACAATCATTGACTTGAGGCGTGAAGCACACTGATTTCCAAAACAGAAGCTCCATCAGGAGACAAAGGTGCAAAGGCAAAACAATCGCATGGCTTGACAAAACAAGTTTCTGCCATTTGGTTTTGAGAATAAGGGCTGGGTGATACGGACGTAAATCAAATATGTTGTTATTTCTTTACCGAATACCTTGACATACGTAGATAATGTGGCGGTATGATCATTGGTACTTTCACACATTAAAAACATCATCAGTAATGCCTGTATAAAAACTAAGTGGGTGAGTTAATAATAATAGAACAGTCAGGCTCAGTTTGAGTCAGGCTCAAACTTTACTGTAATAAAGACTTTAATAATCAGGAAAAGATAGCACACATCATACTACGATGGAGTCCAGACAATTGTCTAGTCTCATATCACAATCAGGGTTTCCGCTATAGGCAATGTTTTTGGCTGGCCAACCGTGACCCGGCAAGATTAGACCTTTTTCCGGCCAAAGGATAATTGAATCGGCCGTTATTATATAATAAACGCAGATACGTGCGTGTGCAGTGAACCACCAAACTGAACACCTCGTTGCATTTAGCGCAGCGCTTCTTTCCACTTTAGCACAGATGCAATCTGTCCTCTAACCCATTTTGACCTGAGATCAGATTCTAAAAAATGTCTTCTACATCCTGACAGTTTGCTGAAAAAGCTATGTTTCTATGTCAGTCGTTCTTCGATTTTTCAAAAATAGCAGACCTAAAGCATAACATAATGCTAACACCAAAAGGGGTTCCCGCCCAGAATGGGCTAAAGCACATTTATAGTGTCCAAAAGCATATGTGCTCCGTGTAGAAGTGTCGCTTTACTCGCTTACCAAAAAGAACAGAATAAGTTAGGAGGACTGATGAGTTAACTGCTCTGTCGTACTTATAATAAGTCGTATTTGGACAAGCCTATCATATCATATAAAATAGCATTTTCCCAGCCGGCCACAGTGGCTGGTGATGATTATATTTAATGGTCAATTAAAGGGACACTTGACTTCACCCTTTTTGCAAAAAATAAAAAATACATGTTAATGACGTTTAGACGATTTAGAACACTTTCCTGGGGTCTTTATAATGTGTAATATGTGGTTTTAGATATTTTAGATTTTAGCAGTATAACGGTTGCAACAATAACAATTAAGGAACCAATTATAGCAAAAATGAGGGAGGTGGTGGGTCAGTTCAGAATAAGAATAGCTAAAGAATCAGAAAATAAGTTTAACTGCAATTTATTAAATCAAAAACAAAATAAAGTTTTCGAACCTCAGTTAGGATGCTGTGGGTAACCACTGATGTGTGGCCAAGAGAGTCTGTACAGACAGATGACCAGTCATTGAGAAGAGGTTCTAGCTGGCCCTGAACCTGTTCACTGGCAGATGCTGCTTGAACCAGTCTTTGCACATGGTCTACCAGACCGGGATCACCTTCTTGCTCCCTTCCATCCTTCAGTTGCCTACTGGTGCGGATACATTCAGCAGCGGGTACTGGGACAGCAAGGTACAGATGTGCACCATGCAACGGGTCAAGTGTCGAGCTTTGGTGGTTGAAAGGATGGTACTCAAGTTGGTCTCCTCTGTGTGGCATAGCGGGAGTTCTTGAAGTCAAGGATGATTCCCGTAAGAAACATGAAGTCCAGTTACAACTGGAAAAGCCAGGTGCTCGTCTTTCATGATCTTGACATCGACTGTGTACTGTCGACCATGAAAGACACAGTCAATCATTGCATGACCAATGGCACTGTTGATCTTGCCATCAGCCAACATGAAAGCACCATTGTGGCAAGTATTTTCTTCAACAGTCCTTCAGTCCTCTCCAGCGCAGCGATGAAATGAATGACAGAAGGCTGCAGATGGGCACGGTGGCACAGTTGGTAGTGCTGTCGCCTCACAGCTAGAAGGTCCTGGGTTCGATTCCCGCTCGGGACACTGTGGGTGCTGGCGGCGTGTTTCCTCCTCCGCGTCATCAGTGCCCATACCCAAGGCGGGGTTGGCGAAAGGGCTTTTCTGTGTGGAGTTTGCATGTTCTCCCCGTGTCCCCTAGGGTAGGTACCCTCACAAAAAACATGCAGTAATCCTGGTCTCTAAACTGCCTCCCCCTGGCCAGCCGGGGCGCCTGATGGAGGGGAAAGGAACTGGTTGGAATAACGTGTTCCTTCCACGCGCTACGTCCAACCAGGGAAACTCCCCCCTGCCAGGTGTAAAGGAGTAACTTGGACACTCAGGCATGAAGGAAGCATGAGTTCAAGTCCGTTGCTCTCCCCATGTCCCCCATATATGGGGACTAGGCTGGCGGAGGGTGTGTAGAGCCCAGGATCACATTAGATAATTGACACAGGGGTGAAAAATGGGTTACAAAATCGTGGGATAAAAATTATTAAAAAAAAAAAAAAAAAAGAAGGCTGCAGATGAAGACTGCAGAATGTGAGGACTGAAGGTTTGTTTCTGTTGAAGAAGCTTAAAGGCCCTCGTCCAGAAGAAGCAGGAACAAGAAAAGGGTCTCTTATACAAGCGTTAGCCAATGCATATGGATAAAGGCTGTGAAAGCGTTCATCATAAGTTCACAGGCCAAGGAAGAGATGTTGCAGAATGTCCCTCTCCACCCCACCCCATGATGCTGGGATCCGAAGTCTAGAGACCAACACATTCAATGGTGGCTGCCACTTTGCCACGCCAGCTCAAAATAACAATGGTGCAATCAAATCAAAGTCACAGGCTCACGGTTTGCCACTCAACTTCACCCCAGTTTCAAAATACTTATTTTGGAGAGGGAGAAGATCTCAATCTGCAGGGTCTTTGAGTAATTTAGAAGTTCACATCTCCCCTGTATAATTATGGTGAAGACCCAGCACAGGCGACAGAAAACCGTATAGATGCAACGGCTTCCAGTAGCACTCCTACCGTTTCTCCTGTGCGTTCCATAATGGATGAGACTGCGCCTACTCCTGTGCGTTTCATAGGTGATGAGAGACTGCCTTCTCCGGTGCAATCCAATAGTGGACCATGCCCTCAAGTTTTCCTGTGAGTTTCATAGAGGATGAGACTATGCCACATGGATGTACATTTGATAGTTCCTTCATGACCTCGGTTTCTTCAATTTGTGCCACACCGACTCTTCAAACTTATAGCGGTGTAACCGAGACCCTGTGGGTCTGCTTCAGAAGATTCATGCAATGATCTCCAGAACAGAACTTTTACTTCCCCTCTCAGCAGTACCTTGGAAACTAAATCTCAGTCAGTGTTTGGCAGCACACATATTTTGTTTGAAAGCCCAATGAGTAATGTTAACCAAAACACCTTTGACGTGGACAGTCCATCTAACATCATTAACCAGACCACTAGCTGTAAAAACAACACGTTTGATGTCCACCAACCGTGCCCCTCAAAGTGTAATGATGCAGAACCTGATGCCAAAATGTCTCTCCTGCATAACACGTTTGATGCTGAGCCTGGTGTAGGGGAAGTGTCTGAAGCTGGGCCTCACAGCAATGCCTTTCAAACTAAATCTCTTACTACTCTCAGTAGTACAATTACTTTGTCTGAAAGCAGCACGAGTGTCAACCTCCAGAAAACGTTTGACATGGTCAGTCCAAACGAGCTCACTAACCAGATCACTAGCCGTAAAAACGACACATTTGATGTACACCAACCTTGTCCGTCAAAGTGTAATGTTACAACAGCTGAAGCGCAGCCTGATGCCAAAATGTCTCATCTGGATAACACGTTTGATGCTGAGCCTGTTGTAGTGGCAGTATCTGAAGCTGAACCAAATATAGTGGTTTATAGAGGTTTTCTGAAGCCAGAGCTGGATCTGATATATTGATGGTCTCTGAACTAAGCCAGAGAAGGATCTGATATAGGGATGGTCTCTGAAGCCAGAGAAGGATCTGATATGGGGATGGTCTCTGAAGCCAGAGAAGGATCTGATATAGGGATGGTCTCTGAAGCCAGAGAAGGATCTGATATAGGGATGGTCTCTGAAGCCAGAGAAGGATCTGATATGGGGATGGTCTCTGAAGCCAGAGAAGGATCTGATATGGGGATGGTCTCTGAAGCCAGAGAAGGATCTGATATAGGGATGGTCTCTGAAGCCAGAGAAGGATCTGATATAGGGATGGTCTCTGAAGCCAGAGAAGGATCTGATATAGGGATGGTCTCTGAAGCCAGAGAAGGATCTGATATAGGGATGGTCTCTGAAGCCAGAGAAGGATCTGATATAGGGATGGTCTCTGAAGCCGGAGCTGATGTAGTGGCACTGGCAGCTTTTGCTGCTGGGCCTACTGTTACTGTAACAGTTACTGAATCTGGAAGCGACTGTAGTGGTGATACACACTCAAGCACACTAAATTCAGAAGGATTCTGTGATGGCCTCTCTCAAAGCCTGGGATGTAATTTGAATGAAACTTTAGATTTGAGGGAATTCTTGCCTTCAACATCTACACCCCAACTTCCCCAAGTAAACAACCCCAACGCAGGGAAGCTGGAAGTACCCTCACTAAAAACGCCGGGACAACGCTCCACACGTCCCAAACTCTTCTCCCTTCTGGCCCCAAAACTGTGGAATGCACTTCCCGTTGCAGTCAGAACTGCAGCATCACTCCCGATCTTCCGCCGTAGTCTGAAAACCCACCTTTTCAGACTCCATCATGGCCCATAGCACTTACCCTACCCCCCTTAGACAGCACTTCTTAGACTTATATAGCATTTGAAACAGACTTATAGCATATCATGTAGACAGCACAATAAGTGCATTGTATGTAGTCATAGCACTTCATAGTATATATGTACAGCAATGTTATAGTTTATATGTATAGTGTCATTATATAGATATGTTCTAGTCACGTTCTTAGCTTACGCATGTTTCGCGATAAATGCATTTTTACATATGTGATGTATTCCCATGCTTTTTGTTCTTGCTTAATGTAAGTCGCTCTGGATTAAGAGCGTCTGCTAAATGCCTAAATTGTAAATTGTAAATTGTAAACAAGTTCATCATGAAACAAGAGATGGGAACATCCTCTGTGGTGCAGAGAAATGAACCAGACACTCTGTTGGCTCCACCGACAAACATTGTTGGTGACCGAAAGACATTCCTGACCATCCCCAGTGCAAAGCATCTGCTGCAAAGTTATGGAAATGTGGCGCAGCATCGATTCCTGGACTTTCAAAGACACCTCACTTTGGTGGGAGGAGAGCCCAAGCAGGACTGGAAGCCACCAGAAATACTGCTGGTCCCCTCCCCAAAGGGGCTACAGGAATCTCCAGGTCTATCTTGACACCTAGTGCAGAATCTGCAGATACAGTTGTGCCTGCACGGTCCAAGATCCCTGGAGCTGGTTTAAGAAGGCCATGCCCCAGCGGACTACCAGTGGCAGCTTATAGACCTCCTTCGACAAGATCAATGGCATCAAATGAGTCCACTGGAACCACAGGTCAAACTCATACAGCCTCTGCTGTCCCTGCAGTGAGGACTGGCCGAGGACTTGATCAGGCGAAGAGGCACGTAACCAGGAGCAAAAAGCTTACGGCCATACCACCCTGAACACGCCTGATCTCGTCCGATCTCGGAAGCTAAGCAGGGTAGGGCCTGGTCAGTACTTGGATGGGAGACAGATAGGCTGTGTCAACTGTGCCCAAACACAGATGCAACTGGTCGCATGCCAACAGAAAAGTGCCCAAACAGAGATGAAACTGTGGCTGCAAGTCAACAAAAAACTAAATGAAGTTTCTCATCACAAAATGTTCACTTAATCAAATCAAAATAAAATAAAACTGCCTCAAAAGGTATGGGTGTAAAGCTCAAGTGTCCTAACCTGACTCAGCAGAGAGTACACTGGGTTCCCCCCTCCTGTTGCTGCTGATTGGCCAGGCCGTTTTGTGGCCGGGCATCAAGTCTGCCTGAGAGTTCCCAGATGGGAGCAGGAGGGGGGGAACCCAGTGTACTCTCTGCTGCCCCATCTGGCGGAGTCAGGTTACAAGTGTCCTGGCACTGTCCAAAACTTAAACGTCCAAAATAAATCCAATCCAACCAGTCAATGCTCTGTGTAGTGGTAAGTCTCCTCTTACCACCCTTTACACTGTTCCGCAAAGTCCGTCCTTAATCGAAATCCAACATCCGGGGAAATAATCCAAAATGGAAAGAAAGTTCTCCTTCTCCTTGGTAGAAATCCAATACGATCCGAATATAATACTATGGCAAGACTTGGGAAATATTCCTCTTGCTTCTCCAGTAGCCTGTCTGTCTCTCTGTTCACCTCCACCCTGGACTGACAGAGTCAAACTCTCCAGGTGGCCCCCAAACATTGTGATTGCCCATCACTCCATCAGCCAGGTGAGCTGTGGGCGGGGCCTCTCAATCACTGCCTGTTGCCATAGCAACACATGTATCTCACTGGCTTCTTGTGGCATATATATAGTCCAGCAGATAATTAACTAAATCTCATAGAGTAGCGGATTGGTAGAAAATAATAAAGTACATCAAAATGGAGCCTAGTAAACAAAAAATACACAGAAACAATGTGACTCTGGGCACAGAGGTTACAGCAGTGTCCATGATGTCATGGACTCCCTTTTGGACTCCCTTTTGGTGTTTTAACTAAGCATTATGTAATACTTTAGCTATTGAAAAATAGCAGATCTACAAGCTTGTAGGTCTGCTATTTTTGAAAAATCATGAAAATGCGACACAAATCTTTGAATATATTCTTTCAGAATACATTTCTTTTTTTTTACGTCAGACCTAAATGGGTTAATAAACCTTGGACCTCCCCTATCCACAAGGAGGAGCAGTGCACCAAAGCATTATGGGAATTGTAGTAAAGGAAGAAAGTGAGCCCAGTGTCCATGCATGGCATCATGGACATTGCTAAAATCTAAAATATCTAAAACCACATATTACACACATAAAGACCCCCAGGAAAGTGTTCTACAATATGATACGATATTGCACTGAAATTTGTTTTGCGCCCATGACGTCACCGTTCAAGATACAGACAAGACATAGACACAATAGATTGCAAGACCAAACGATAGACATTATACCACAGGTCGTTTCGAGGAAGCAATCTGATTGGTTGAAACGGCCTTCTAGCCATGGATTAAACCAGCACCATTCACCACCTAATCAAAACAAAGAATTCAGCTGCTCCGTTTTCCCAGAGCGCTAGCAAACTCGGTGGCTAGGCTAGCTAGTTTCTTGGGACACTTGTGGTCGTAGTGACTACATCTGTCATTAAAAAAAAAAATGTTTCAGCGATCTTCTTAGTTTTAAGGGTAACTGTTGTATAATTGCAATATTACACTCGAGGGTGTGGTTTAGCGTGATTATTGCCACTTCAGTGATGCTTGCGGAACTCGACTTCGTCTCATTCCTTACCGCATCACTGTCGTGGCAATAATCACGTTAACCCACACCCTCTCGTGCAATATTGCTTAATTACATTACAGAACACCATGGCGTGCTACAGTACATCGCCTCAGTTTGAACAAAGGGACAAGATCTGACTGCTAGCACCAAACGATCTAAGTCTGCGTAAGGAGTAGATATGCTGCTGTATCCTCTTACAAATATAGTCAATATGAGAGGACCATGATAAGGTGGCGTCTATCAGCACCCCCAGATATCTGTAAGGTGAAACTTGTTCAATATCTATACCATGGATTGCCACCGACGTTTAAATCTTCTAAACGTCATTAACATATATATTTTTTAGCAAAAAGGGTGAAGTAAGTGTCCCTTTAAGATTTGAATTGGTCAATGGCCAACATATACTGGCTAACGGAAACCCAGATCACGATATTGGTATTATTATCGATATACTGCTGAGCAGCCCTACTCGTGATAATAATTTGAATAGCTCTAGAATCTTTTTGACTTTCCATCTAGTCAATATTTAACAACTAACATTTGGTTAATTTCCCCCATTCGTCTACGGACAGATTGTTACTTGGTTTCGTGCCGTGTCTTGTACAGAAAATAGTAGATTTACAAGCTCACAGCAAGTCACAGTGCGATACAGTTGGGTGCCACCGATATTGTCCCTTATCATTTGACCCATTTAGGCCTGACTAAATCCTTCTAAATCATCCAGTTTTCTGAAATAAATATTTTCATGTTTTTTCAAAAATAGCAGACCTACAAGCTCGTAGCGCGCCACTCGGTGGCGCGCTATGAGCTTGTAGATCTGCTATTTTTCAATAGCTAAATTATAACATAATGTTTAAAACACCAAAAGGGGTTCCCGCCCCAAAATGGGTTAACTGTCCTTTTGCGCAGATCACGCAAACCTCAGCAAAAAGAAAAAGGACAATATCGATGGCCTCCAACTGTACATTGTGCACATTGTGATACCGCCAAGTATTAAATTCCCCTTAATAAAAAAGCATGACAAACGGTTGCTTCCTTCCTTTCTGAACTAAGCTCATAATGCCCGCTGTGCGGTGGCGAGTGTGAGTAGTGTGTAAAAACCTCAGGTTGCCAACTCGGTTCATATGGAGCAAAGCCAGGTGTTTTGTTCTAGCCTTTAGCTTCAAACGCTCCCGATTCAACTGTTGATCACTTAATCGCAACGCTTTATCCAGATCACTCAACAGTTGAGTCAAGTCCGCTGAACGCTGTGGTGAAGCAACAAGCCCTCTGTCTGTCCCCCCCCCCCCCAATACCAGAGAGACCAGAGTTGGCTCTCTCTTCTCTCTGTGCAAAGAGACGTTGTCTCTCTGTGTGTGTGTGTGTGTGTGTGTGTGAGAACCTTCTGAGAGAGAGAGAGAGAGAGAGAGGGGTTCTCTCTGTGTGAACCTTGTTCTGTGAAACAGAGAGACCAGAGGTGACCCGCCCCTCTCTCTGTGTGTGTGTGTGTGTGTGTGTGTGTGTGTGTGTGTGTGTGTGTGTGTGTGTGTGTGTGTGTGTGTGTGTGTGTGTGTGTGTGAACCTTCTGAGAGAGAGAGAGAGGGGTTCTCTCTGTGTGAACCTTGTTCTGTGAAACAGAGAGACCAGAGGTGACCGCCCCTCTCTCTGTGTGTGTGTGTGTGTGTGTGTGTGTGTGTGTGTGTGTGTGTGTGTGTGTGTGTGTGTGTGTGTGTGTGTGTGTGTGAACCTTCTGAGAGAGAGAGAGAGGGGTTCTCTCTGTGTGAACCTTGTTCTGTGAAACAGAGAGACCAGAGGTGACCCGCCCCTCTCTCTGTGCAAACCTTGTTTTGTGAGACAGAGACAGAGAGAGGCGGAAGGAGGAGTGCGTGGGGGCGGCGCGATGATGATGATTAGATCGTCGTGGGTTTGATTTGATAGTGGGGGGGGGGGGTATTTTCAGTGACAATCAGCTGCCATGCTGTGGTGAGAAGCTTTGAATAAAAGCGTCCTTACCATCGTAATCTCCCCTACCATCCTCATCCTCCTTACCATCGATTTCATAGGCATACACTTCCCCGTACATCATCCAGTACGGTTGGAAGACCACGTCTTTGGCCAGTGTCCAGCTGGGCTCCTCGTTTGGGTACAGAATGGCTTTCCTTGGCACACCATAGCTCAGCAGGACTATGGCCATTATTACTACAATATAAAACATGTTGGCCACCTGGAACACATGTTAGATGTTAATGCCAGTACTGTATGGAAATGTGTTAGTGTAAAGTGTATGAAGTGTTAGTGTAAAGCGTTTTATCTTGAGAAGAACATTTTGTTTTCAATATAGTTCACATACCTCGTATAGGACTTCAACTGTTGGTAAACACCAATATGGCTGAGCTAGGGACCCATAATCAGGACTGAATTCTTAAGATTTGTTTGGAAAACCTCAGAAAAAACCGTGCGTTGTAACCAATACACGGATTGGTTACAACCAGCCATACAACCAGCCATACAAAGTGTATGGCTGATTTTGGAAATATTAGACTCAGATATTGTATTATTATTGTTTTGCTAGTATTTTTTTGTTGTTCTTTTATTTGATTCGTTACCTTATTATCAATATTAAAGGAGCTTTATTAGATTTTCTTTATTGCCAGTAATGACCCTGGATCCTAGACTTAAATCATTAGAATGTAATGGAATTAAACTTCACCAAATGGAAATGACAAATGGAGCCTAAAACAGAATCCACAAGTCAATGTTCTGTTCATCAACAATTCAACGGGTGGCACTGAACATGGATGTGTGCATTCTGTCATTGGTGCAACTAAAGCGTATGATGATGACTGTCTGTACAAAACCCACAACACGAAGGGGATTAGAAACCTGAGAATTAGTGGTCAGTGACCGATAGTGGTTGGACTGGTGGTTGGTAGTTGTTAACGAGTTAGGAAAACACAATTCTTACAGTACCTGGTCACAGAATGTGCACGAACAATGCTGTCTGAGTGCAAACGTGCAGATTGAGATGATCAACCATTTTGTGAACGCACAAACAGCGAGCGACAACTCGACAGTAAAAGTAATTTTGTCGGATAAAGCTCAGAACATTCAATAGCGTTTTGAAGAACTACGCTGAAAGTAGGGCTGGGCAATTAACCACAAATATATCGAAACTGATATTTAGAACAGAAAACAGACGTAATCTTGCAGGATAATAATCTTGTAGGATAATCGAATATATATATATTTTTTTTTTACTCCTTCCTTAACCCATTAAAACTTGAGGCAGATTCTAAAAATGTCTTCTAAATCAGTAGTTCTCAAAGTCCAAAATGATATGTATTTGGCTACAGACCCCCATCTGAAAATGTTTTGTGCCAGGGACCCCCAGAAGAGAACATTTGTGACCAGGTCTAGCAAAATGGTCCTCATCTCGCCTATAATGAAAAGGCAGACTTTTTTTCCCCCATATTAACACAGCTTGAATGTTGAAGAAGGTTTTCATTCCAACAGATTATTGATTTGGGCAAATTAAATGTATACATTTATAAGTCAAAGTAGGCTAGCCAGCTCTAGGTGTTGAAATGTTGTGAACATTCAAAGGGGATTTTCTCAGCTTTGGGTAAAACGGCACAATCATTTTAAAATGGTCATATCTCTTTCAAATATTTTCCAATTTCATTGAATGATACATGATATGAAAGCTTACATTCTGTACTTTAATAATCTGTAAAAAACTGAAAAATTACTCTGGTCGAGATGAGGGCCTATTTGCCAGACCCGGTCACATTTGTGTTTTCAAAATTATTCAAAATGTTTCAATTCAAAACACTTTAAAAAAAATCAATAATAAACAGATGTGCAAGCTCACAGTGCGGCGCTGTGCTCGTTTATCTGCTATTTTTGAGAATCACGGTTATAAATCCTAAGAGTTTTCTGAAAAACTCATGTTGCTACATATACAGCTAAAATCTAAAATGCTTTTCCAGTTTGAATGGGTTAAAAAGAAGAACGAATAGATCTTTTATAATCAAGCAACCACTTTAAGCTTGTATTATCCTTTGTCTTACAATGCAGTACAACATAATTGTGATATTGGGTTGAAGTCATATCGCCCAGCAGCCCTATAAGAAAGGCAATTCTACACATGTATTGCACATGGGCTTATGTTAAGGCCAACTCACCATTTTGGCAATCATCATAACGTATGGTCCTGCTTGCTGGTTGACGGCCAGGATATCGAGGAGACGCACGTACCAGAAGATGATGTTAAGACAATACACTGTCCTCCCTCCGACAAAAGTGTCCTCTCCACCCAACCTCAGGCCAAAGCCCAGGAAGAACGACACAATGGCCAGAAAGTCAGAAATGTTGAAATAGTCACTGAACCACACTTTGATCTTCTGACTTATCTTTCCCGCTTCTGACATGAACATCTGGAAACAAAAGGGAAAAATCAGTATCAAGACTCTGTTGATTGGTTTTCTGTTTAATCTGTTAATCCCAATCCTGTTAATTCCTAGAGCTATTCCGGAAGAGCTATCCGAAAGAAATGTGGAGCTTGATCCAGTGTGAGGACTCCGTTCTTTTTCAGATGTTGGGTTGAACCCACCTCTCTGATCTTCTCCACGGCAGAGGTGAAGATGTAGAGGATAACCACCCACTCCTGAGCAGAAGGCCAGTCCGGGGGCATCTTCACCAGAATCACATAGGAGTAGAACATCAAGAAACCCAGGTAGAAGAGCTGCTCGGAGGAAACACAACACAACCAGAAGGATAAGAACAAGAACTACTCAAGATTATCCCATTTAGGCCTGACGTCGAAATAAAAAAAAACGTTTGCTCTGAAAGAATATATATTCAAAGATTTGTACCGCCTTTTTACGATTTTTCAAAAATAGCAGACCTACAAGCTCGTAGCGCGCCACTCGGTGGCGCGCTATGAGCTTGTAGATCTGCTATTTTTCAATAGCTAAAGTATAACATAATGCTTAGTTAAAACACCAAAACGGGTTCCCGTCCAGAATGGGTTATACAATTGGGGCGGTTGTATTTGGACTCCCTCTATCGAGATATTTTAGATTGTGTGTCTGGTTTGAAATAATGTCAAGATTGAATTTCTCCCCTGAGCAAGCAGGCAGGCACCATTATATCGGCGGTTAAAATGTCAGCACTCGCGCATGAGACCTGGGTTTGAATCCAGGGTAGAACAGGAAAGTTACAGAAAAATGTACTTTAGTAAAAACAAAAAGAAAGAAAAAAAAATCCATCTTCATTGATCATGAAAACAAAAAACGCGATTTCCGTGCACGGACGGACCCAGCCAGACAGCCAGGGACCCAGCCAGGGACACACAGTGGCTGTACCACTCAAAAACATTCATGCAAAAACAAAATGTTGCCTATTATTTGGGGGCCAACTTGCAATATCCTCACGGCCCACCAGTGGGCCCCAGCTCGCAGGTTGGGGAATGACTGAGCTAAACACAAGCCAGACCACTGGTCTACAACCTGGGGGTCAACACGTAATTTTGGGGGGTTCCCAGATGATGATGACACATAGTTACTGGTACATGCATACACTTTCCTTAATGATTATATCTGGTTTCAGCATTTATGTATTTTGGCCATCCACTTGCTGTAATGTGGGTTCAGTCTTTAACAGGGGGAAAGAGACTGTTGTTGTGATGATATGAAACAAAACTGAGCCAGAGTAGGGGCCTCCCTCTCTGAGATATTTATAGAAGAGGTCAACAGAGCCTGGTCTCCAAAGGGACGGAATCCCATCAAGGCACTGTGAGGCCAGGACCACATTGCCTGCCTGTTCCGTTGGACCTCTGTGAGTGTGTGACTGTGTGTACACTACAGTATGTGTGTATGTGCGTGCGTGCGTGCGTGCGTGCGTGCGTGCGTGCGTGCGTGCGTGCGTGCGATGCAGTTGAGTGATGCAGTTGAGTGAACAGAGCTGTGTGGGAGAGACATTTTTCTCTGTGTTCTTCCAAGCAAGATTCACATTTCTTTCGTTTGTCATTGGAGAGAGGAGGGAACAATCCTCTGGCTCACTCTGTCTGTTGTTGTTTTTTGAGGGGCGCTAGCCCCTCCTATATTCAGCTATTAGTGTAGATTTTTGTCTTGCACAAACATTAAATTCCCATTGACAATGAATGGAGAATTGATGTCATATGTGAACGAGCAAATTGGCTATTTCTGTCCTACATTGACAATGAAGGGGGCACGGTGGTGCCCCCTAGGTGGCACAGTCGGTAGAGCTGTCCCTCACAGCTAGAAGGTGCTGGGTACGATTCCCGCTGGGGACGTGTTCCTTCCTCCGCGTCATCAGTGCCCATACCCGAGGCAGGGTTGGCGAAAGGGTCTTTCTGTGTGGAGTTTGCATGTTCTCCCCGTGTCTCCTAGGGTAGGTACCCTCACAAAAACATGCAGTAATCCTGGTCTCTAAACTACCTCCCCCTGGCCAGCCTGATGGAGGGGAAAGAAACTGGTCGGAATAACGTGTACCTTCCACGCGCTACGTCCGGCTGGGGAAACTCTCCCCTGTCAGGTGAAAAGAAGCAACTTGGACTCCTCATGCATAGAAGGAAGCATGAGGTCAGTCCGCTGAAAGTCATATTTATACTTATTTTATATTATATTTACCCTTTATGTTACTAGTGATACTATGTCTCTGTACTTTGTTTCCTCTCTCTCTGTGCATGCACACAAACTTGAAGTCCAGTCTCTTGGCGACGTAAGGTCAAACTATGAGGGAAAATCGCTGAAGCTTGACATGCTCTGAGATGTTGGGAGAAACAGAAGGGAGGCGTGGACGCTATCTGGATATGTGGTAAGTCATTGACTGAGCGCTGCGTGGAGGACTGGCTCATCGGCGGTGAGATCGGGGCCGAGGCAGGCATAGCGTGTGGAGATAAGCCCTGAGCGGGCCTTCATTTTGTGGATGAGTGCTTTTCACTGATGTTATCGATACAGCCACAGCACTGAACAGTGCAGCAAAAACAACCCTGTCTGCCCGTTACTTCTAAACTCCCTGGGAACCGGCCTCAGGCCTGCATACAGGTGTGTGAAAAAGAGAGACTAAAGGCTCTATATCCCGGTTGCACTGAAAGTCGTAAATCCACTGGCATAATATACACTGTGTGTGTGTGTGTGTGTGTGTGTGTGTGTGTGAATATATATATATATATATATAGATATATATAATGTATAGCATAGAATCTCATGAAAATGTCGAGGACTGACTCGTTGCTATTACAATCCACCGCCTTGTACATTATACCGTACGTAATATCCTGTGTCGTCTAGTCCAACAATAGACACCTCTCACGTAAGCAATTAGGTACTGTGTATATGTTAGTCATCTAATGTAGGAAGATACTAGGGATGGATGATTGATTAGTCATCATATCAGTATCTGCAAAATAGTTCTTAAAAATGCAATATCGGTAACGAAACCAATATCAATATAAATTCCAAAGTCAGGCGAGGATCGATTTGCGTACCGTGTTGGACCAGAACTTGACGATGGGGGCGTGGTAGAAGGCGTAGATCTTGCGTGTCAACGGCAGCTTCCTGGAGCGAACTTGGGTTTCCGTCTCACTCTTGAGCTCGCCGTGTTCCTGCACCCTGGTCTCTTTGAACACATCCTGCAACAAAACAACACAACATGAGGAATGCATGCAGAGAGAGGGAGCGAGACGGGGAGAGATAGAGATAGAGAGAGGGAAACTAATGTCACTTTTACAACTACCAAGGACTGAGTGAACCGTGCCGTGTCATCTAACATATTTCACAGGTTCAGGGTTTGTTTCCATAATATGGAAACAATAAAAGGCATAAAGGCATATTATGCCTTTATACAGTTGAAGGCCATCGATATTGTCCTTTTCTTTTTGCTGAGTTTTGCGTGATCTGCGCAAAAGGACAGTTAACCCATTTTGGGCGGGAACCCCTTTTGGTGTTTAACATTATGTTATAATTTAGCTATTGAAAAATAGCAGATCTACAAGCTCATAGCGCGCCACCGAGTGGCGCGCTACGAGCTTGTAGGTCTGCTATTTTTGAAAGATCGTGAACATATTTATTTCAGAAAACTGGAGGATTTAGAAGGATTTTTTTACATGTTGAGGTCAGGCCTAAATGGGTCAAATGATAAGGGACAATATCGGTGGCACCCAACTGTACGACTTCATTTCACATAATGTTATCAGAATCTAATTTGGGCCCTGCTCAGGAGGTGGTACTATATCCCTGAGTTCTCAAAACTCAGAATGCTCTAAAACAGCCAATAGATCAAGAAAAGGTAAGAGAGATTGACAGAGGGGGAGAGACAGAGAGAGGGTCTGCTGGGGTCTAGGGTATCTGGAACCTCCTGGGGACCCCCAGGAGAGTGTTCTGGATCTTCTGGATGTCATTGGCATGTGTTTTTTGCAAGGGGGGGTGAAGTGTCCCTTTAAGTTGCTGTTGTGTTTCCGTTTGTTCATTTCTTTTCAATTTTCATTGTTACTGTATTGCTTGTTGTTCATTATTGTTGGGATTTGTTTTGTTGTATGTATGCTTTGGCAATGTAGAACATATTTTATCATGCCAATAAAGCGTTTTTGAAATTGAAAGATAGAGAGAGGGAGAGAGAGAGATGGGAGGGGAGAGAGAAACAGAAGCAGAGAAATAACAAAGCAAGTCTGTGTGAATGACAAGAGAGCGAAAGAACAGGAAAAAGAGAGAACAAGAAAATGAAAAGAACATACAAAAAAAGAGAAATTGAGGTTGCTGCAGCACAGACTGGGAGTTTCAATCCTCTCCTGTGCTCCACAAACATGCACTACATGCTCGAGGGCACCTGTCTGAAGGGTTGTTGAACAGCCTCCACACGTGCTAGGTTGGTACGTGGTTCCCAAACAATGGGCAATCTTTATGTGGCCCTTTTTAAATGTCTAAAAAATATATTATTTCAAAAGAAGAAGAAAATAAAAAAATAAAAGAAACACTTTTCTTTTTGAAAGGAATTATAAAAAAAAGGAAATTATCCATAAATGTAAAAAAATAAATGATGAAATGCTCAAACTAGCCAATGAATCTACAAGCTTGTAGATCAGCAATGTTTCACTATTATTTAAATAGGGATAAAGTTGGGTTACGAAGAGAAACCAAACCGTGTGCCACTGTGCCAGGCTCCTCCCCGACAGGTGAATTCCATGTGAATCAGAGGAAGCATGTGGTTTCAATCAGAGACATAAACAGGTAGACGCCTCCTTCGGCTCTGGGGCATGTCTCTCTCTTGCAGGCAACATGGCAGCAAGTTTTCCTGAGGTTCCTTGCGAAGCATAGCGGAAGCTTGAGCGGAAGCTTGCCAAGCTTCTGCGTGCGTCACAGAAGCGGACGTTCGGTCGGCCAATCAGAGGTTTGTTTTGTCATGCACTCTGATGCCAATAAAGCTTCTTTGGATTGAATAGAGGGTATGCGTGTGCATAAAGTGAGTGGCAAATCGAGTGGCAAAGTGACAGGCAAAGTGAGTTTAACATTGTTTAATGTGTCGTTTAATGCAATTAGATATGACTTTTCTGTTTGGATGCATGGGCTGTCAAGGCCAGAAAGTCGTTTTTAGCCACTCAGTAGGGCATTCCTGCATAACTTCCTGGTTTGATGATGATGTCACGCGCATACCCTCTATTGATAAGTCCCGGAAAAGACGCTCTGTGATTGGCCAGTAGTCACTTGAGTGGCAGCGACGCAGTGTGCCTCACTTCCACTTGACCTGCGCCTTCGTTGGAGACACACGGCTCCAACGAACTGCAGCGGCCAATGAGGCATCTATTTTTGAGGGGCGCTAGCCCCTCCCATGTCCAGCTTTGAGGTGTTTTACTGTAAACACAAAATTGTCTTAACCCACTTTGGAAAATGGGTTAACACAAACATTGATTGCCACTGACAATGAATGGCCAGCTTTGATGTAAACACAAACATTGAGAACGAAGGTGCGGAGTGCCATAGGATAGGACCGAACAGTCCCAACACCAACCAGCAGGGGCAGCACATGTGGGGGAATTCGGGAAATTGGCATAGCGACTACATTGGAAAAAAGTGGGGAAACTGCCACCAAAATAAATAAAATGTAAATAAATATAAAGCGTAGCCAGACCATTTGTATGTCGTCCGGTACATTGTGGAAGTTGTGTTCACTGTCCTCCATGGTCATCTGGTGGTCATCCTGGTTCTGAGGGATGTGAGCCATCTCTGCTTTGGTCTTATACTCCAACAGGAGGATAGCAGGAGGCACCAAGATGCTGAGGATCACCTACACACACACACACACAAACGTGCACACACACACACGCACATGCGATAATATAACATTAAAATAAAAATAATAATCATAACGTTAAGAAAATTAAAAGTTGGTTCCATTGATCCAAGCCGGAAACACAATCGATTATTCAAACAAACATGCTCTGAAAATGCACGTGGCCCACCCATCCGACCACTGGCCCACACACATCTGGCTTCCGCGTGGTCCAGTGGGTGGGCCACAAACTCTTTCGAGATTTTCAAATGGGGCCCGGAAACAAAACAAAAAAGGTTCAATGGGAACCAGTGCTCTCTACAAGCTTCTATACTTTGATGCCACGCAGACTGCACCTTGTACCAGGAGTTCTTGCGCATGTTGAGGCGTCCCATCCACATGTCGGAGAGCAGCAGCTGGGTGCAGGTGTGAGCCACGAAAGGCCGGAGGTGTGACGACACGGCCAGCTTCAGACACGTGCTGTTGCTCCAGTTCTTCAGCTCGTAGGTGAGGAGCTTCATGGCCATGGTCTCGTCCTGTCGGAACGACTGCTCCAGCAGGTCCACCGCGAGCGTCCCAAACTCACTGCGGTGGGGGAGAAGAACACAAAACAGACCTTAGTACGAATGACCAAGAACTGCTACTTTTCAGGAAAGAGGGGGTTAACCCATTTAGGCCCGACGTCAACATTTAAAAAAAAAAAAAGAAATCTGAAAAACCTCATATTTCTACATCAGTGGTTCTCAATATTTCATGTCAAGGACACTAAAAATTATGTGTATATATGTAAAATGGAAATGTGTAATAAAAAGTTAATATCTCAATTAAAAGGAGAGAGAGAGAGTGAGTGAGAGTGAGAGAGAGAAGGCAGGAAGGAAGCCATTCAAATCCCATTTCAAAGAATAAAACACCTCCCCTGTCTGAGTTATTCTGACAGGAGTGGAAAAGGCAGCGACACATCGTATAGGGAAGGCCTATACCGTGAAAGGGAACGGGAGCTGCCGCACCTGTCAAGCACTGCGTGTCAGAGCGCTTCTGGCCATGGCCATTGACAATGCATTGGGTGCTTGAAGTTATAGATTTTGAAAACTGCCAATTATTTCAAATAATAATCTCAAGCGTGCATGTCCACAGTAAGGTGGATTTTTTTGATCTGTGAATTGAATTTCTCTGTGAAAGTATGAAGAAATAGGGAGGGTCCAAAGTTTTATCACTTGAATATCTAAAAAAAACTACTAAACATTTCAAAGTAAAAAGTTGTTTTAAAATTGTGAATGGAGTCTCCAGGTGAAAGTATGAAGAAGTTTCGACGTGTCAAAATCCTCCATTGACTTCCATTATCATTTTAAAAGTAATATATCTCGGAAAATACTAAACATTTCAAGTACCCAAGAGATTCCGCACGATTCCACAGTAAGCCAAACATGTCAAAGTTTGAATGGAGTTTCTAAGTGATAGCGTGTAGGATGAGTTGGGTGCCAAAGTTTTCTCTTGACAATATTATTCTTGTGGCGCAGCTGAAGCGGAGACCCCACGATAATAGTTATGAGATATGGAGATGCAGGGTTTCTGCCTGACAGCAACTTTATAGAACTTGAATACCCATTTATTTCACCACAGAGACTTTAGAATGCGTGCGTTAGTCTAAGAGCTCACACTGAGGGCAGTATTATGCGTGTCTTAAGTACCAGGTCTTATTACTTAACTTAAGACCTGGAGGCGTGATCAATGCCATTTGGCTATTCTGAGTGGCCAAACAGCATTGACCACGCCTCCAGGTCTTAAGTTAAGTCATAAGACCTGGTACTTAAGACACGCATAATACTGCCCTGTCAGTGTTCAAAGACATTCAAGGTGAGTGAAAGACCTGGACGCTACAGGAAGTCGTCTCCGGTTACCAAGCTATACACCGATACTCATCATCGTACAAAATCATTTGTACATGCTTCATGTTTCATTCAATACTGTGTCCCTGTGTTCCGTTTGTATGTGAATATCGTGTTACTCTTGAGAGCGTTATGAAGCAACTGTGTGCCATGTTCACCGTCATATCAAGCAGCAGGTATATTACCCAAAAAAATAATACCCCTGTGGTTAAGTGCAAGGACACTTGAGTTTGGGTTGATGGAATTCCATCATTGGAAAAAATATATATTCCAATTGCACAGTGAAACAGGTCTAAAAGTTACTCTTTTAGCACAAACAAACACAAAGCAAATTCTGATATACAGTAACATTACAAAATGTGACACAGCATTTATTATTAATATTTATTACATGGCTTGGTTGAATGCTTGATTCTGATTGGTCAATCGCTTAATTCAGCAGTGAATTATGTGTCAATAATGACCGTTGCCTAATCAAACCCTCTGAGCACCAGCTGCGCGGCTGCGCCCCGCTTGATTTACTGCCGTTTCCAACATGACAGCCATGTAAACACACACACACTAGTGACACACAATGTCATTTACAGCTAAACATTGCTCTTAAAAATGTTTTTGAAAACATCGCCTCGGTGGTTAAACTCCCTGTCGGTGAATTATCTCCCGATAATGACCACCTAGCCAGATATTATCCCTTTACGTATTAATTGATGTATTTTATTTGTTTTAAATCAAAATGTCAACTTCCTGTTGGTTTCACTTTTTGATGTGAAGATCCGACACCGTCCATCACCGTCCATCACAGTCTGGTTCTTGATTTTGCAATTTAAATTGCAAAATCAACATGAAGTTGACATTAAAAATAATTAAAACACCACCGCGCCAGACACAATTGTACAATGAAGTACAATACAGGGTTAGACAAATCCATTTAGTCGGGGAAAGAAATCTGTTCAAATCTGGACAATTAGTTCATATACAAGAAATATATTGATTATTCGATTAACCCTATACAAGTAAGCTGTAAGCAAGATTAAGTACATTTTCGGTAAATAGCCGAGCCCTACTTTGAGTACTCCTTCAGCTCCTCAGAGGTGTCGTCTACGACGTCGCTCTTCTTGGCCTCGTAGCACATGGATCGGCACAGCTTGGAGGCCACCAGGGCCTTGGCCATGTTCTCCTCTCCATGCTGCCAGAAGAACAGCGACATCTTCTGCCTCTTCATCAGCACGGCCCACACCAGCAGCTCGTTGAACGGGTAGGGGAACCGCCGCGTCTCCGGGTCGTCGATGTCCACGATCTCCTCCTTGCTCCTCTTCTTGTTCTGCTCTACGTGAGACTCCAGCTGAGAGGCGAGGGAGGGAGGGGGTTTGAAAGGGGTATGGGTGGAATTTGCATTTAACCTCTTAACCCACTTTGACCTGAGATCAGATTCTAAAAAATGTCTTCTACGTACATCCTGACAGTTTTCTGAAAAAGCTATGTTTCTATGTCAGTCGTTCTTCGATTTTTCAAAAATAGCAGACCTACAAGCTCGTAGCGCGCCACGCGGTGGCGCGCTATGAGCTTGTAGATCTGCTATTTTTCAATAGCTAAAGCAAAACATAATGCTAACACCAAAAGGGGTTCCCGCCCAAAATGGGTTAAAACCCCATATGGTTGACCGGAGTCCCTCAGGGCTCTATACTAGTGCAGGTTCTGTTTTCTGACATGTTCAGTGAAAGCTTTCCCCACAATACAATACAATACAATACAATGCTGGGGTTTAAGTGGCTAAGTAAAAGTACTAGTAATACAACAGTGCAAAACAAATGTGCTTTTTTAGGTTTTCGGTCAGGTGACAACCTGACCTAACATCTACAGTACTTGTGAAATGTAGACGACATGTTCGCCACCTAGTCGACTCTAATAGAAGAGTTGCGATATTTAGGGGGCAGAAAACAACTTCCGGTTGTCCCCATTCGTTGTCCCCATTCAATAGAAGTCTATGTAGAAGAGCCAAGATGAAATGAAGATAATGCCAGCAATGCCTTTTCACATGATTTTATGTACCTCTGACGAGAGTGGACAACGTACGCGCTTCGGCCTGGTTGGCCTTCCTCAGCGTTGTGACAAGACAACAGGAAGTGTGGTATTTATGTATCAGATACAATCGAATGTAATTGAACACAGGTGTCAACCGTTATCATCTTACACAGTATCAACAAGAAGACTCTATTTATGGTACCAAGACAGGATACAAATCATGTGAGCACAAATAAATAAGTAAATAGTAAAATATGAATACATCACAATGAGCTATCATACTGAAGAATACCAAACGACCTCAGTAAAACGTATGCCTAAACCTAACCCTATACCTAAACTTAACCCCAGTAAAACTATGCCTAACCCTAAACTTATTTATAACCATATTCTCAGTAAAACAAAATAGAGAATATAAGAACCGTCGGACCGAGCGGCCGGCGTGAGGTTGGCGGAAAAATCGAGGGGCGAGATGGTTTAGGGGCGACCGTACCGGATACCATACTGAATATGGGGCCGGCCCCTAAAGGGCCTGGAAAGTTAATAGACCAAACAGACAATGATAAACTCACACCTTGAGTCTTTACATATTAAACCCTTTAGAAATGTATAAAGACAATAGATAAATAGAAAACATTAAATATAGATAAAGTAGAAGAGCCGCCATTGGACTGGCCCCATGAAGTGAACGGAGTTTGCGTAACTCTGGCTCTGGTCGACTCCAGGCAGGGTTACCAAGTCCGCTTATTTCCAGCAAAGCTTATTTCTGTCACGACAGTTGCCTACACTGGCAACCATAATATTACTCTGCTGGCAACCACCTCGTGATTGACTGTCTGTCTGAGACAGTGAAGACTTGCAGTAACACTCACGGCTTGACGGGGAAGACACGTTTGCAATGTTAGAACGTCACTCAATATAACTTCACACTTCACAAACGCGGCTGCATACACGTTACTAAAATAATAATCATACTAATATGGGGGGGGGGGGGGGTGAGAACACAACAGAGACACGCAAACGGCCGCAAAGCACGAGGTTGTGGCACACAAACATACACGTTACCTAGCCTACAATAATCATACTAAAATGCGGGGAGAACACAACGGAGACAGCACTTCTTTCACCTGTGATTAATTCTTGTTTAGGTTAACCCATTTAGACCTGAGTTCGATTCTACAAATGTCTTATAAAACGTGACAGTTTTTTCTGAAAAACCTATGTTTCTATGTCAGTGGTGCTCAAACTATTTCATTTCAAGGACCCCCAATATCACATGTAATTGGCTGCCGACCTCCATCTGTAAATATGTTGTTCCAGGGACTGTCCAGAAGCAAAGATTGGGAGTTAAAATGTTCACTCTGTAATAATACATATTCAAAGATTTTCACGGTTTTTCAAAAATAGCAGACCTACAAGTTCATATGAGCTTGTAGATCTGCTATTTTTCAATAGCTAAATAACAATGCTTTGGGGTTCCCGCCCCAAAACGGGTTAAGTTAAAGTCCCACATTCAAATTTAAAAACATAGCAAGCCTACTGCCCAGCTGGTTGCAGAATAATGAGATTACCTTGGGTTTGTAAGGCTGTGCGGTCTTGATGAAGTGATTGTGTCGCGTCTTCTCTTTCTTATCGGCCTGGATGCTGAAAGACTCGTGACTTTTCCTCAGATGAGAGCCTGGACTCGTATGGCGACCTGATCTCTAGAAACGACACACACACAACAGTGTTAATTCAATTAGGGTGCCAGTTATACCTAAATAGGGTCTGTCTGGTTACACTTAGAGATGGGTATTGTTAGGATTTTGACAAACAATTTAGACACTATGGCTATATTGTTAAGACGTGTTACTTCCATCTGGGACCGCAGTAAGACAAGACGTCTATCATCTAGTCAGTGTGTGTGTGTGGGGTCACCTCTCACAACAAACTCACCCTGTTGCTGCCATGGAGATTGTTGTAAATGATGCGGAAGCGTTTCCTGGTGTAGTTACACCTGTATGTCCCGCCCATCAGATACTCGATGACCAGGCCCACGTCAATCAAGGTGATCTTGTAGTTTGGAGGAAGGTTACCCTACAGAACGTTACAGGAAAACAATCAAAGAAACAACGACTGTGTTTAACACCAGGGCTATTATTATAGCTACAGTACTGTGAACTCATTCCCTGCCAAGGATGTCATTTAGGCATTTCATCTGGCTGCAGTGAATGAGTTAACTAAACCAGTGGTTCCCAAAGTGGGGTCCGGGGGCCCCCATGGGTCCTTGAGGGAGTTCCAGGGGGTCTCCAGCTAAATGATAGTTTAATTAACATTGATGAGAGTTAAATTAACATTGATTTTACAATCATCGGGTCCCAGAGATAGAAATGCCATTAAATGGGGGGGGGGGGTCCTTAGACTAATGCATGTCAAGCTGAGGGTCCTTGAAATTAAAACGGGTTGAGAATCACTGCTAGAGCTGTGAAAATCTTCTCACAGGGGGTCCTTGGCATAACTTTTCAAATGGGGGGTCCGTGGGCTAATTAGTGTCAATTTGGGGGTCCTTGACATGAAAATGTTTGGGAACCACTGAACTAAAACTAAATAATTCAAACTAGTCTAGAACTGAAATTGATTTTAGTCCAAAAAAAGATTTTTACGTTAAAATCCGTCTTTCTTTAACACTTATACCGCCATTGGCCGAGATCTACGTCAATTAAAATATTTAATGCTACGCTTAACGCCATTGCCGTAGATCAATGGCAATTGCGCTTCGATCGATCGCTTTCGATCGATCAAGCCATAATGCTACTTACGTTAGCATCGGGTAGGTAGCTGTTGTCACAACATTTGGGTCGCCCATCTTAGATTATCGGCACCATAATAATCCATTCTATCTGTTTCTTTCAATCGCCTGTATCTCCTATTCCTTGTCCCAGATGGCATTTTTGGTCAAAACAACGTTTCTTTGATGGCACAGAGCCAACGATGTGGAGCCCTCCGGTGCCCCGGGGCGACTGTGGCTCAGGAGGTAGAGCAGGTTGTCCAATGATCCATGGGTCGGCGGTTCGAATCCCGGCTCCTCCCGTCTACATGTCGAAGTGTCCTTGAGCAAGACACTGAACCCCAAATTGCTCCCGATTTGCTGGCTGGTACCTTGCATGGCTTCCGCCGCAATCGGTGTATGAATGTGTGTGTGAATGGGTGAATGTATGCACAATCTATGTAAAGCGCCTTGGATAAAGGCGCTATATAAATGCACCATTTACCCGGTATAGATCCATCTTGTAAACAACAGTTGAACGGGGACGTGTTTCATTTACTAGTTTATGTTCACTTCCGGAAGTCTGGAAATGTGGGGGAAAAATGCTGGCGTGAATTATATTCTAATTTGTCATTAATGTAATTTAATCCAGCAATTAAAAAATAATATTTATGTATTTATTTATTTGTGGCTTTTACTCACATGTTAGACAGCCTACATAAGGATCCGACGTGGACACGTCATTTTTCTGCTCCAAATGAGCCAAAATCCAGTGTTTGGAAGGTTTTTATTCCCTCTTCTTACATGCGGACAAAAAAAACGCCTCCTATGGCAGGGGTTCTCAACCCGTGGGTCGCGACCCCTCGGGGGGTCGCCAAATTATTTTAGGGGGTCCCCAAATTATTGTCCTATGGTACCTATGGGCCACACTTGCGGGAGGTTGCCCTCAAGGAAGCTTAGAGAAGGAAAGGAAATGGTCACGTGACTGGGCTGCACCATGACACTTTCATGGACGCCAAAACTCACACCAGAAGTTCAATGAATGCATGGCAGTGAATGCAGCCGGCTGGACGAGCTCATAACAAATATTACTTCCGAACAATTGAGACCTTTGTCATATAATTGGTTCAGGAACATAAACGAAGACATATTACAGGTTTTTTTCTAATTACTTGCTTTTCGATGTGCACAGAGTGCACAGTATATCATTTTATCTGAGGATCTAGACAGCAGCAGGTATGGTTTCTGGCTCGGAGGTATTGCGAAATTTGGCTGCCAGACAGTCTCGAGATACTTGGTACGTCCAGAAAGGTACTTTGTGCTCTTTAGATACCATACCTCTATAAAAATTACACAGTGTACTGTACACATCGAAAAGCAACACAGCAGACTAATAATGTGTTCAATAAATACGCCTTCTGTTGTTTTCCAGAAGCGATTACTTTCAGTTCAGTTCAGTTCAGTGTCATGGCGCAGCCCAGTCACGTGACCATGTCCTTTCCTTCTCAAAGCTTCCTTGGGGGTTGCCCTGGGATCTCTTCTTCTACTGTGGTATTTCGCACATTTGACTGGCACTGGGCCTCACGACCAGCGCCTAGTGTAATGGGAGGGATTGTGTTAAGAGCCGATAGGTTACCTGTTTGACATCCCTGACCAGATGAAGTAGAGTTGGATTGTTGGGAGCTTGTTTCTGTAACAGAAGACAAACAGGAGGAGCGATGATAATCTGATCGTCATGTATTTTAGTGTTCTGAACTTAATACAAAGCATTTTCAAAGCATGTTAACTTCAACCCATTCAGGGCGGGAACCCACTTTTGGTGTTTTAAGCAGTATGTTACACTTTAGCCGTCGAAAAATAGCAGATCTACCAGCTCATATCGTGGCACCGAGTGCCGCGCTACGAGCTTGTAGATCTGCTATTTTTGAGAAATCGTGAAAATGAGGCACAAATCTTTGAATATATTCTTTCAGAGCGAACGTTTTTTAACTCAAATCTTTGCTTCTCGGGGGGGATTTTTGGGGTCCTTGACATGAAATATTGAGCACCGCTGATATAGAAACATGAGGTATTTCAGAAAAAAATTCGATGTCGGTTCTAAATGGGTTAATGATTTGAAAATCAATTCCGACTGGGATCAATGGATGTTGTACATCTATGTGTTAGGCCTCACTCACACCTATACATCTAGCATACAACAATGTTGCATGGTAGATGTAAACAAGTTGTAGGTGTCATGGCCGCCCCAATGCATTTCCAATGGAAGTCACATGGTTTGACACAAAATTTTTGTTTGATGCTGTTGTACGGCTTTCGGCTGTGTTTCGACTGCCCCCCTCCCCCTCATACAACACGTTTGTCTCTTCAAACCACGTGACTCCCATTGGAAATGAATTGCGAGCTTGCAACAGTCAACAAGTCTCATGCATCAGCTATACAACATTCTGTTGTGACAGTGTGAGTGAAGCCTTAGGGTGTGTGTGTACAGTCAGTGTGTTACCGTGTTGTAGAGTTCCTCCAGGCGGTTGATGGTCAGAAAACGGTGCATGCTCACACCGTTCTCTATCAGCAGCTTGACAAAATCCACCCTGTCCATCACCAGAGCATCTAGCATGGCCTGTTCCAGAGAGCCCACCTGAGAGAGAGCGAGAGCGCGCACACACACACACACACACACACACACACACACACACACACACACACACACACACACACACACACACACACACACACACACACACACACACACACACACACACACACACACACACACACACACACACACACACACACACACACACACACACACACACACACACACACACACACACACCTGTCAACACATCTGTCTCTCCCATTTTAAGCATGGCACTTTAATGGAGTTTTAAAGGAAATAAGTTTAAATGGGCCGGTCCACAGTTTTGTGTCGACATTACTGGACTACATTTGTAATTATACCCAGCGGAAAGCTTAAAGGACAACTTTAGTTTTTTTCAACCAAGGTTCATGTTTTAGGTTGTTATTAGAGAAAGTAAAAGGTGAGTGTATTTTTTTTTTTATTTGCTCCTAGTTTTTGTTTTAGGGATTTTTGCGGTTTTTGACAGGGGGGCGGGGGCATTCGAGCATGGGGCTAAATATTTGTTTCTTTACAAAATGTTACAGCAATTCTTTTTTTTATTATTTACTATAGTCCTACTAGACCCCAAGAAATTACATCTGGCCACAAAAGATCACGGGATCTACTGAATGTGTCAAACTGACATATTGAGCCTATGACACACAGTGTGGCTTTCCCCCAGTAGGCTACCTTCATATTCAGTAGATCCTGTGATCTTTTGTGGCCAGATGCAATTTCTTGGGGTCTAGTAGGACTGTAGTAAATAATAAAAAAAAGACATCGCTATAAAATGTTGTAAAGAAATACACATTTAGCCCCATGCTCGAATGCCCCCGCCCCCCTGTCAAAAACAACTAAAATCCCTAAAACAAAAGAAAGCAGCAAATGAAAAAAAAACATGAACCTTGGTTGAAAAAAACTAAAGTTGTCCTTTAACTTCTGCTACGGGTGGGGGGGGGGGGGGGGGGGGGGGGGGGGGGGGGGGGTTGTGTGAGCTTGTACTGATCCAGTTTACAAGTCTACAAGTATTGGGGATGTCAATATAGGTGGGAATTGAAAGAAATAACAAATTAATTTACAATCTACAAGCTCCAAACACGTTGTGGCGCGACGCCAATGTTCTACAGTCTTATAGATAAATAGGGCTCAATTGGGTAAAGGGAAGAATAATGGGTACATGAAAATAATACGGGAAAAAACACATCCATAAACAGAACACGAGTCTTTTTCTTGGCGTCAATGCGAACCTCAGGGATTCCAACTTTTACATCAGCACAGGCCATCAGGAGCTCCTTATAAAAAAAGATTAATCTAATGGGGGTTTATGTTACGTAAATGTTAAGTGATGGCAGCCTGCCAGAGTCGAGTCCCTCGGTGCCCTGGCTCATTCTGAGTACAGAGGCTGGCTGGGTAGCAGAGATTCCTGCACATCAGTGGCGTGCACAGACATTTAGAGGGGCAGGTGCTCAAGTTAAAAAAGGGCACCTTGTGCAGCGCGTGGAACCGGCCGGTTGCCTTAATCCATTTTGGGCGGGAACCCCTTTTGGTGTTAGCATTATGTTATGCTTTAGCTATTGAAAAATAGCAGATCTACAAGCTCATAGCGCGCCACCGAGTGGCGCGCTATGAACTTGTAGGTCTGCTATTTTTGAAAAATCAAAAAAAAAGTAGGAAAAAAAAGTTTTTTTTTCTCTTTTTTTTCAAAAGGGCACATTGCCAAAAGGGCAGGGGGTGCTCTAGCACCCCCTAGTGTCTATCTGTGCACGCCACTGCTGCACATGGGGCTTTTTGGACCCTTTTGAAAAGGTTTTGCGTGAATGTCAAAGCAAAACAAAACAAAACATCACTATGAAGCATCTGGCACACTCAAACAAGCATTGTAGCAAATGCAGGGCAGTGCTGGTCCTGAACATTTCCATGTTCATCCCAAATGTATATGTGGAGCCCATCTGAGAATATTATATGGCAGACTACTTTCCCCCCACAATAGAAAACTTGTGCTACAAAATGTCTCAATTATTCGCAATTTCCCAGAAATATTCCCAAGATCCAAAAACAGCAGAGCTACAAGCTCATCGCTATAGGCACCCACTCGAACCCCCTTTATTTAAGACCCCTGGGGGTCCTCGGACCCCACTTTGAGAAGCCCTGACATAGAGGACGTACCAGGAGCTGCTGGCCGTACACAAACACATGGTTCTTGGCAATGTCGACACGGTCCCACGCCAAGGTCAGCACCAGCTGATCGAAGGCAGACGCATTTGTGCCTGAAGAAAGAAGGGGGGGGGGGGGGGGGGGGATTGAATGAATATGCATACACAACACGTGCACAAATCAAGTGCATATAGTTTACGATTCTGTCCCTATGGGGACGTAACTCGGACGCTGCTGAGTCGTCTGAAGGTGACTTCGCAACGCTCGGCACAGCGAAGGTGTGGCTCGTGGCTCAAGACAGCTTCAGACACTCCATCAGTGAAAACGAGGGCACCTTTTTCAGTCCGACTGGTTTTGTGACATATAATATACACACCATGTGAAAACATACACGTGCGACAGTAATTGCCACTTGTTACATTGTGTATTTCCTTTTTTTTATTACATTTGTTCATGTATTTCTCTCCAATTTAGTTTGTATGCTAAATTCCCCTCAAACAATAAGCTAACTTGTGTGCAGAAGGAACATGCTAACCCTCTCAGTTCAGCTCCCTGCTGAAAAGTGGGGCTGTAAACAAATATTCCATATATATTTGAATGTTGTATTAAAAAAAGTTTTATTTTGAGTAAGATTAATTGTCTATCACAGAAAAGTACATTGACTTTTCCTTCAAATCCATAGTTCAATCTAAACTAACTTTGTTTTACACAGTTTCACATTTTAATCAACTAAACATACTTGATAATGAGAACATACTAATTAATCTTTAGCCAACTTAAAACACTACACAACAACAACTTCTTTAACCAACTAAATGTACTACATACAACTATAACCAACTAAAAAAAACATGCTACATACAACTATAACCAACTAAACGTACTACAACCAACTATAACCAACTACTACATCCTTAACCCATTTTGGGGCGGGAACCCCTTTTGGTGTTAGTATGTTATGCTTTAGCTATTGAAAAATAGCAGATCTACAAGCTCATAGCGCGCCACCAAGTGGCGCGCTACGAGCTTGTAGGTCTGCTATTTTTTTTAAATCGAAGAACGACTGACATAGAAACATAACTTTTTCAGAAAACTGTCAGGATGTCACCAGGCCGAAGGCATGGGGAGAGAGTATGTTTTGCACTCCGTCCGTGTGTGTGAGTGTGTGTGTGTGTGTGTGTGTGTGTGTCCGTCCGTCCGTCCTTCCGTCCGTCCGTTACCAGCTAATCTCCGGCACCGTTAACCCGGTCGATGCCAAACTTTGCACACACACTCCCTGGATGCCAACGATGAACCTCTGCCCCACATTTTCCAGAACGGCCTGTTATAGCGCCACCATGAGGCAGCTTTTCACATTTTGTACCTAAAACTGCACCGATCTGCGTGAAACGTTGCATGCACACTCCCTAGAGGCCAAGGACAAACCGTTGACCTGCATTTTCCGCATCTGCCTTTTATAGCGCCACCAGGAGGCCGACTTTTGTAAAACACATTTTTTGATATTACTCCTCCAGATTCTGTCCAAAAATCTCACAAATCGTTACACACTATCTCTATGGTCATGTGCTCAAGTTGGATCTGTCCGATATTTCATATTCCATCCTAATTGGCTATAATTGGCTTTCACAGTTTGCAAGATTGCCCCGTTTTGAACAAAAGCCTCAAATCATGAACGCAGCATGCAATTTACGTGAAATCTTTCACACATTTTCTTACTAGGCTGAGGAATATATCCCACCCTTTTCACATTGGCCTGTTATAGCGCCACCAACAGGTTGATCTTTGCAAAACACATTTTTGGAACAAAATGCCTCAAAAACATGTTTATATTAATCCTAAACATTTTGCCAAACATCTCACAGTCCTATCCTCCTGGTGGAGACCTGTGCCCAGAAGGGCACTTTTTCTAGTTAGAATCTGATCTCAGGTCAAAATGGGTTAACCAACTGTGATAAATTGATTATGTATGAGTGGGCCGTTCAGTAGCCTTTGAACAACGGGAGAGGTTTGGTTCCCACCGGGGTGAGTTACTGTTTCACCCTGAAGAATGCGGCTCTGCCGGCCAAATATTTGCCTGTGCGGGCCTTCTTCAGGGTGTTTTGTTCTGTCACAATCCTCAATGAGTCTTTTGAGTATCAGAAACCCGTTTCTCCACAACTCTAATCAGTTTGAAAAGGGCACCGCGCGCACACACACACACACACACACACACACACACACACACACACACACACACACACACACACACACACACACACACACACACACACACACACACACACACACACACACACACACACACACACACACACACACACACACACACACACACACACACACACACACACACACCCACCCACCCCTTCCCTTTGTCTCCAATTAAGAGTAATGGGAACAAATGTTATTTGGGTTCTTGGTTTACCTGGGATCCTAGTTTCTTGGGGCTACTGTTCTCTCTGCATTCTATGGATTCTATGTGATTACTGTACCTTGCATATTAAAACTCTGGCTTAAGAGCATCTGTTAAATTCCTAAATTATAAATTGCAACTGTTAAACCTCAATTTCACCCTCTAGGAATCAATAATGGTTTATCAAGAAGGAAGGGAATCAAAATAGTGGCCCGCTCTTCGTTCCTGTCGGAAGACATTTCCACCATCACTGACCCCTTTTGGTGTTAGTATTATGTTATGCTTTAGCTATTGAAAAATAGCAGATCTACAAGTTCATAGCGCGCCACCGAGTGGCGCGCTACGAGCTTGTAGATCTGCTATTTTTGAAAAATCTAAGAACAACTGACATAGAAACATAGCTTTTTCAGAAAACTGTCAGGATGTAGAAGACATTTTTAGAATCTGATCTCAGGTCAGAATGGGTTAACCATCACTGACGAATGTTTCCGTGGCCCTCTTCAGGGTCAGAATTATAAAAATGAAAAAATGGTGAGGTGCAAACAAAATAATAAAATAAAAACACCATCACCAGAGTAAAAGAGCACATCTATTTTCCTTCTTTGTTGGAAATGAAAGAAAGAAAAAAAAAAAACAGCACAGATATGGAACATGGCAGACACGAGGCTAATGATGACTAACTGTAGGACAGTGGTTCCCAACCTGTGGGAAGGGGCCCACTGTTGGGGCTGTGAGGATATTGTAAATGGGCCTCCACGTGATTAGCAACACACTAAAAACTTGTATTGATAACATACCGAAAAGGTGTTCTAAGCTGGAACACAATCGATTGATTCATCATTAACATTTTGTGCCCAAAACGTCTGTGGACGTCCTGGGTATTACCGCACGTGCATAGCCCAAGACGTCTGTGGACGTCTTTGGAAAAAAAATATATATATATATATTTGTATTTATTTTTTATTAAAAAAAAAAAAATTAAGACGTGGTGCCAAAGTTTGTGTTTTCGCCATTGAGAATGCATTTGGCGTTTAAATTAAATAACTCAGAAACTATAAAACATTTCAAAGTAAAAAGTTCCAGCATGTGTCTCCACAGTGACTGAATTATAAAAAATGTGAATGGATTTTCTAGGTGAAAGTGATTTTGGGCAGTTTTGCGTGGGCTCTCAATGTGTTAAAAAGCTCTGAAAATGCACGAGGCCCACCCAAATTTTGACCACTTAACACGGCAGCCGCGTCGCGGTCTGAGGGTGGTCCATGAACGCGTTTTGGGATTTCCAAGTGGGCCCTGATCCAGAAAAAGGTTGGGAACCACTGAGTGAATACCTAGCAACCTTGCTCTCCCCACAGGAGTGTGTCTCCCAGTGTCAGACAAACTGCAGAGAAAGAGGCAACAGCACGGAGGCATGCAGGGGAGAAGAGCAATGACGCCGTTGAAAGAACGCTGGTTGGCAACACGATCTCTTCGCACGCACGCGCGCGCACGCACGCACGCACGCACACACACGCACACACACAGACAAAAGCAGAAAGGAATGAGAGTGAAAGAGAGAGTGTGTCTGTCTGTGTGTGTGTGTGTGCGTCTGTCTGAGTGGGCGGGCGGGCAGTTTTTCAAAACATATCTATATCAATATGAAAACATGACAAGGTCAAAGCCAAAGTCAAGATGTTAATCTATAAAGACCAGCAGCGATGTGCTGCCAGGGGACACTCCCAGGATGAAGAGGAGGCTAAATGACCATTATTACCACTCCTCGTGTTCACAACAAGGCGCTTCGTTCCTAGTATTCTGTGCCATTTGTGGCAAAATACAAACATAATATACAAAATATATCTAATCAAATTCAAACATAAAATCTTATTATTATATAGTATAGTTCTAATGCTTCTCACCAAATGTTATTAATTGTGTTATGTAATTTTACTGCTTAAAACCCATTTTGGGCGGGAACGCCTTTTGGTGTTTTAAGCATTCTGTTCTACTTTAGCTATTTTTGAAAAATTGAAGAACGACTGACATAGAAACTTTGAAAATAATATTTTATTTATTTCAACGTCAGGCATAAATGGGTTAAAATCTTGAATTGTGTAAAATGTCCACACATCCACACTTTGACTGGAGGTGAGTGACGTCGCCGGTGAAAGACAACAGTCATAAAGATGGACTCATGCCCACGTTAACCTTACCACTCGGCAGTGGCGTGCACAGATAGACACTAGGGGGTGCTAGAGCACCCCCTGCCCTTTTGGCAATGTGCCCTTTTAAAAAAAAATATATATATCTTTTTTTTTGATTTTTCAAAAATAGCAGACCTACAAGCTCGTAGCGCGCCACTCGGTGGCGCGCTATGAGCTTGTAGATCTGCTATTTTTCAATAGCTAAAGCATAACATAATGCTAACACCAAAAGGGGTTCCCGCCCAAAATAGATTAAGGCAACCGGCCGGTTCCACGCGCTGCACAAGGTGCCCTTTTTTTTAACTTGAGCACCTGCCCCTCTAAATGTCTGTGCACGCCACTGCCACTCGGAACTGAAACATTAAAATAACTACTTAATCAACTTTCCCGAATCCCGAAGCCGTCCCAGTCACAACCACAGACGACATGCACAGCTACGTGCGAGTATAGCAGCCTACAGTATTTCGATATGTAACCTGTTTTTCGGTATGTAACCTGTTGAGCCTACAGTATTTTTATTCATTGCCTCAGGTTTGCCGAGCCACGTTGAGGGTTTTAGTCTGAAGTGGTCATTTACATAAATTACGTTCCCGTTCGGCGTTCACCGCGCAGGGGGGTTGATATATTTTTTTCCTTTGTTTAAATGGGGGAGAGGGGGGGGGGCTGAGACTTGCTTTGGGGCCTGGGGACTATTCCCTACGCCAGTGTTTGACGATGAGACAAACAGCGTCAGTCCATCAGGAGTAAATAGGGACACAAAGAGAAGGGAAGATGGGATCACAGAAAACAGAAAGATGAGAAGCACAATAAAAGAGAGCAACTGAAAGAACTATGGATTGAGAAGGGCAGAGAGGCACAGACAAAGAAACAAGGGATAAGAGAAACAGGGAGGAGAAACACACAGTAGGCAGAGAGAGCGAGAGGAGAGTTGTACTTGGACCAACCTTTGAGTAGAGCCTTCAGAATGGCCACATCAATGTCCTGGTGATCCTCTGAGCTGATGTGGAACACAGTGATCTGTTTACAGAAATGCAATGCGCCTGCATTAGGGGTTCATCAAACTAAGGTTTAATAATGACAGCCACGGTTAAGGGCTGGTTACAAATTTAAGTTGACGATTAATTGATGACGGGCGTGATTATTTAATAGGACGGAGACCTCCGTCTGGGGTGATAAGAGTGTTAATTGCGATTAACGATTCAATTGTGTTTTTTGCATTGAACATTGGAATATTACAATTTGTATTTCTGTTTGCCTTTTAGGCATCGCAATCACAAATTGCACAGAGCATATATGACACATAGCACAAATGAACTTAAATATACAAAGAAATCACTGACCAAAAAAAAGGGCCAAAAATGAACAAAATAGTGGAAATAGTTGATCTACAAGCTTACAACAGGTTTCAAAGTGGCATTATTGCAAGCTTGTAGATCGGCTATTTCTGCTTTTTTTGAAAAAAAACATTGTAATAAATATGACTGCAGAGTTATTTTTTCTTTTCACCAGTTCTTTGCTCTTCATGCACTCCATGAGTGTCTGGAAGAGATGGAAGGCATCGGCATGGCTAAAGTTGAAGGTTTTCTTGATGGTTGCTATGATGTCTGCCTCCACACCGTCAGGTAGACCCCTGCATGGGAACAATTGCATAATGGTGAAACTTTGAAATCATTTTGTTTGGTTAGTTGTTTTCCCTCGTTTCCGAAACATTTTAACACCTGAAACGCACACCTGAAAAACACCTTGACCCGAGTCCCTGATGCTTTCGCTCGACACTAAGTATATTTGCTGAAAATAGCTATATAAGCTAAAACGCATCACAATGTGCTGCCTTTTGAGCTTATAGATCTGCTATTTTCATCTTATGTTTGACCCAGAATAGGGATGCTAAGGTTCAAAACCATCTCCCAATGAATCATGATTACAGAGGTAATAAAATCACAGGCCAATGAATATGACAACCTGTAACCGTGTGTGTGTGTGTGTGTGTGTGTGTGTGTGTGTGTGTGTGTGTGTGTGTGTGTGTGTGTGTGTGTGCGTGTGTGTGTGCGTGTGTGTGTGCGTGTGTGTAATTTGAGAAACAGACATTCCGAGGACAATTTTCCTACTCCTCAGAGAAACTGAATAGCTGATCTAGAAGTGTGTGATTATAGATCAGCTTCAGGCTTAGGATAAAACATTTAATGACATTCATAAAATCGACATCCTAAAAATGTGGATGACCTCACTCCTCAGAAGTATAGTAACACAAACATATTGGACCTCATTCACAACGGAAATATACGCCCAGGCGTAAATGAACTGCGTAATGATCGCGTATTTATCCGTCCGATCGAGCTGCGACAAGCTCCCGTGTCACTCAGCTAAGGTGGCGTAATGAGTTCATTTGTTCGAATCGCCCCGTGTATCTCATTCCGTCTCTTTCCCAAGCGATTCGCCTGGTGTCGCCTGGTTTAACCCATTTTGGGCGGGAATGTTGTACAGTTGGGTGCCACCGATATTGTCCCTTATCATTTGACCCATTTAGGCCTGACCTCAACATTTTAAAAAATCCTTCTAAATCCTCCAGTTTTCTGAAATAAATATTTTCACGATTTTTCAAAAATAGCAGACCTACAAGCTCGTAGCGCGCCACTCGGCGCGCTATGAGCTTGTAGATCTGCTATTTTTCAATAGCTAAATTATAACAATGTTCAAAACACCAAAAGGGGTTCCCGCCCAAAATGGGTTAACTGTCCTTTTGCGCAGATCACGCAAACCTCAGCAAAAAGAAAAGGACAATATCGATGGCCTCCAACTGTACATTATGTTGTACTACTATGTTGAAAAATAGCAGATCTACAAGCTCATAGCGCGGCACTTAGTGCCGCGCTATGAGCTTGTAGATCTGCTATTTTTGAAAAATCGTGAAAATGTGCCTCAAATCTTTGAATAAATATTATTACAGAGTGAACATTTTAACTCAAATCTTTGCTTCTGGGGGAGGTCCCTGGAACAACATATTTTCAGATGGGGTTCGGCGGCCAAGTACATAGCATTCTGGGGCTCCTTGATATGAAATAGTTTGAGAACCACTGACATAGAAACATTTTTTTTTCAGTTTTTCAGAAAAAGACATTTTTTAAATTTCGACGTCAGGTCTAAATGGTTTAATGGAACATCCACGCCCATTCCATGCCATATAAGGCAACAGGAAGTATCTGTCCGCGGATGAAATACATCATCATAGCCTGTGCAAAATGCACAGATCCGGGATCCCCGAGCTTTAAGTTATACACAACAGTGAACGCGGCGCTCCGCGATGAGCTTGTAGAGCAGTTTATTTTGACAGGCGGGTCTCTGCACGGACAGATCAACAGCGCAAGTTATATGTATATAATTATAAACGAAACGGACGGAAGCACACACCGCATAGAAACGTAATTGTCAATTTGCCAACTTGGCACGCATTGCTTCACTCCTTGCTAAACGTCAGAACGTTAATAAATTAACTGATGTTACAGTTTATAATGAGAAAGAAGTTAATTTGTAGGCCCCTACAGTTCACCACACGACCAAATGCTATATTAAAACTCGGCAATGATAAAAGCCCTTACTGATGAATTGCATGTGCACTGCAATTACAGAGGCTTTTTGATTTATTGATTACTGGGGTGATTGATTGAGTCGGATTTGGAAAGCAAGTGGAATAAGATGGTCATGGACACAGGACATATTTAATCCACCGGACCATGCAGGCTTTTTTTTATTTTCTTTTTTTCATGTGGGATTAATCCGTTTTTGGACTCGGAAAGGCTATAGATTTCATCCGATCAAACTATGTTTCATCATCAAGCCTTGATGATCAAGGTATTAGGCTATTCTGTGTGTGGCGTCCGCATGTGATCAATATACATTATTATGTAATACCACCACGCAAATGGAGGCACGATAGTCCATTTAAATCACGTGAAACTTTAATTGGCTGAGTCTCTGCCAACATGCTGATCAGCGAGTTACAGGGAGAGGGGGGGGGGTTGTGTTCGGCGACGCGTTGTAACTTGTAATGATCATCATCAACTGCCTTTCATGCATTCTATGCATGCATAGAATGCATGCATATAGGCCAGGGGTGGGCAACTTTGACGATGGAGAGGGCCACTATATTTCCACACTCAATCCCTAGGGCCAGATATTACTGTCGTAGCAAAAATAGCCGATCTACAAGCTCAAAACGCGTCGCGCTGCGACGCGTTTTGAGCTTGTATTTTTTTTTTTGAGCTTGTAGATTTTTGCTATTTTTGCTATATTCGAATTGAAATCTTGAATTATTTTTTGCTATTTTTGAATTGGAATCCTGAAAATTTACATTTTTATGTAATTTCAAATGCCTTTAATTATACGTGTGTTGACCATTGAGCTACTAATTTAGACTGAAGTAATTAAAGCGGATCATGTTTGCATGTTGTGGAATTGTAACAGCTGAAACCAATATTATATCAGTATTCTGACATTAACCTGAGGGCCACATTAAGTGAAGGTGGGGGCCGCATGTGGCCCCCGGGCCGCCAGTTGCCCACCCATGATATAGGCATACAAGCGCGAGTGGAGGTGAGCTGGCTTAAAACTATGATATGACTGGCCGACTTTCAAACAGGCTGATGCCATTCAGTAATGTGCTGTACTGCAGCCGATGGCCGCAGTAACCCTCGATTTTGCTTGGTCCCCCCCCCCCCCCTCTGAGGGAACAGGGGGGAGATGCCCAGCACCTCCAGGGAGCCGGGGGACTCCCTGGAGGGGACTGTCCACCTTCTCGGGTCGGTACTTGACTGTCAGTCTGCTGTCTGTCTGTCAAACCGTCATGTTTGTGAACCATAGAATGCATGCATATATAGGCATACAAGCGCAAGCTGCGCGATACTCGGCTATATATATAGAATATCATTTTTTTATGTGCTGACCAACGTTGGGGACACATGCCTACATATTTTATTTGAGGTTTGGGAACTATTCATTGATTCAGCATGAAGACTAAAGCCTTCTAAATAAATATACGCATGCCTTGATCAGGGTACACCACCCTCTGAGCTGACGCGGAACTGAGTTTACGCCCTGAGTTTACGACCAACGGCCGTCAAGTTCATGGCCATGGCCACGGATTCCCACGTAACGTGGGAATCCTCGTAAATGCCGTACGCTCACGCTCCGCTCACGATATGAGCGTAAACGCCGTTGTGAATGAGGTCCATTGTGTGTGCGTGCGTGTCCTACCCTCCCTCCTCGGTCTGTTTGTGTATGTAGGCCAGTATGTCAGCAGCGCGGCCGGTGCCCTCACACACCACCACCGGCACGGGGGGGCTCTCCTGGAGGTACTCCAACACTGTAGGGATCACATTGGGACCCCCTTCAAAGATGAGGGCCACCACAGGTACGCCCTGGCCAATACCTACAGCACACACACACACACACACACACACACACACACACACACACGCATGATCATGGATTTCTTTGTTGACAATTAATCGTCATACGTATTTTGCAATTCATGATTTAGTTGTGTTTTTCTTTTTTGCATTAACACTGGAAGGAAATTTAAAAAAAAATGTCCGTTTGGCTTTGTAGAATTTGTAAACCAAAATTGCACAGGGGTGCAAATGCACTAATAATATAAATAAATAATGTACTATAGGCAAAACGGGCCATGCAAGTAATAATTTTATACTTTCAAAATGTTTCAAAAAATTGTGAACAAGCTCACGAGAAGTTGCGTCACGACACGTTGTGAGCTTGTAGATCGGCTATTTTTTTTAAATCAATTTTCAACAATGAATTCATACAGATGAATGGAAACGATGAGGATTTGAATCTCTCATAGAATTCAGATGGGGTGATTATGTAATAACAGTGACAGGCCTATGGGGGGTAGCTCTCAGTCTCTATGCCTTGGTAACGTGGCAAAGTGTAAGTGGATGTGTGTGACTGGCGAAGGTTCCCTGGGGTTAACGTAGCCTCAAGGACATTCCTCTCACTGAACATCGCTGGCATGAGGCCAACAGCAGACAAGAGGAACAGCGAGAGACGTTTCTCAGGTCAGTTAGAAGGAAATGCCGACGCCACCTTGTATCGACTCATTATCACGGACAACTGCATTTAGCAGTTGGAGTTTAACATTGAGCGCTCGTTAGCAATTAGCAATTCCGCGGAAGTAGACCGTTCATTCCAGGTGCTTCGAAAACGCAGCTGAGCAACTTCCATTGAAATTAATAGCAGGCATTGGAAAAGATAAAGTTTGAATTGAGAGGGAGTGAAGATAGATTTTACCAGACTTGGCAACCCTTCATTGACTATTTCAACAGGTGCACGATAACCCCTCCTACACAATAGATAACATAGTGTTTTTTATTTTTTTTCTCATTTAAAAAGAAAAATGTCTGTAATTCAGTTGATTTACAACAACTTGTTGGGAAAGTTTGAGAGCAAGAGTGTCTGTCCTGTTGTCTTTGTTTGTCTGTTTATCACATTTGTCACTGTTTAACTGTTTTTTCTTGTTTATCACATTTATATACCTTTTTTTTATTATGTATTGTAATTGGAACATTTACACTACCTGTCACTATTATGTTTTTCATTTTATATCACTTCATTACTCATTATCTGTCAATGATATTCTGAAGTTATGTCATATACAAAATGCCTAATAAAAACAGTATTAAAAAAAGAAAATAAATGAATAGCAGGGCTAATCGGGGCGGGGCTGTCGCTCCCCGGTCCGCCCTCCTCTATCCTTTAGAACTCTCTGGTTCTTACGTGCGTGTATTCTCTGCAGGTTGACGTGCTTCTCCAGCTCGCGGCGCAGCTTGACCTCGGAGCCGTACTTCCCGACGGTGCCGTCGTCCACCAGGAGGAAGTGGGAGTGCAGGTTGTTCAGAACGTTCAGCTTACTGAGAGGGTTCAGCAGGGTCTGGTACGGAGCCGTTACCTACAGCACAGCAGGGGGAAGTACACTATCAGACAATAATGTCATAAAACGCTTGGTGACAAACACCTTCCTGTCTACTACATTAACACGTATGAACAACAATGACCATTACACCAATACAAGTGCTATATTATTGCCACGTGTATTTGTTGATTATTCTTATTTTATTTTATTGCATCCAGTATTATCACTATTATTATATTGTTTGCTTGTATATTGTTTGTATTAAATTGTATAGGTGCCCAAGTACCCATCCATCAGAGCCCCTAATATGCATTGTGGGCTGTGAAAAGGCTCAAAAAATCGTCAATGATGTTACCCATGTTTTAAATGGCGAGTTTGTACTTCTGTCCTCTGGGAGAAGATACAAAGAACCAAAGTGGAAGTACATCAGATTTAAAAAATCGTTTGTACCAGCATCAACTAAGATGTTGAACGAGGCTCTGAAACAGCGGTAACTGTGTGAGGTTAGATTATCCACATCATGTGTGCAATTGTGTAATGTTGTGTCTTCCTCTGTAATGTATTTTTGTTTGTCATTGATGTTTTATGTGTGGCTGTAGCTGGGGTGAAAGCCCAAGACAAATTTCCCTTGTGGACAATAAAGTTTACCTTGACCTTGAAAAGTGAAAAGCCTTGCAACTAAAAGGCAGAATGACATTTGACACAAACGGACAATTATAATAGCCTGCAGTTCCAAAACCGTGGAGTCAAACTGCAGAACCAATATTTAATCTTGCAGCTATGATTCTCTACGAAATGCAAAAAAAGAAGAAGATTTTTTTTTTAAACACCTAGACTTTGTCTAATCTAGACAAATATTGTGGTGCTGTTAGCACAGTCTTTTGCGGAACAAGTCACAAAAACATTTGGCTGCTTGTTTCCCTATAATGACATGCCTAAAATAGAGACTCCAGTGGTTAATAGAAAGCATTAACAAATATATGTTATGCTAACAATTATACTAACAATTTTAATTTCTAATGAAAAGGAGCATAAGCCTTACATCTCTCCCGATGAGATCGTTCCTGTTCTCGATGACCCCCCAGGGAGCGATGCCGATAGTGCAAATCTTCTTGGAGGATCTGGAACAGTGCTCCTTCAAAGCATCGCCCACGTGCTTCGCCACACCTTCGCCATGAGGGTAGAGAGAGGGTACAGCCATCAATAAGGCTTTGTTCACATAACCCATTTTGACCGGAGATCAGATTCTAAAAATGTCTTCTACATCCTGACAGTTTTCTGAAAAAGCTATGTTTCTATGTCAGTCGTTCTTTGATTTTTCAAAAATAGCAGACCTACAAGCTCGTAGCGCGCCACTCGGTGGCGCGCTATGCGCTTGTAGATCTGCTATTTTTCAATAGCTAAAGCATACCAAACCAAAAGGGGTTCCCGCCCAAAATGGGATAAAGAAGGGAAATCTGATTTGTTTCTCAAATCTCATCTTTAGGACTGACTAACTAGTTCACACGTCCAAACTGTGGTTTACATCTTCCAAAATATGCAGCATACAGTATGTATTTTGATTGATTGATTGAAATATTTATTAACAGTTTGCAGAATTACAGTACATTTCAAGCACAAACTCAATACAAAGGCTGTTAACTGTGAGTGGACGACCCAATTAAGCATTACACTTGTTTACAAGAGGGTCCACCATGTTCAATTCATCAAATTCATCAAATTCTACAAATGTCAGTGACACGCATTTTTCCCACCCATACAAATGTCCATAAAGGGGAATTATAATACCTCAAACTTGGCTCTATCTTTGTCCTCATTTAGGATTCCAGAATCTATTAATTAGCGACGGCTGTAGAAACAACCCCTCATTATAATGCCAACATGAACACGCAAACTTCAGTGATTGACTGATTGACTTAGTAATTATATGGTAGTGAGTATTGTGTAAAGATATAATATATTGTCAACACATAAACCAAAATGTGAATGCTTGTCCTCTTGCCATAATATAAAATGAAAACTATTGTTTTTAATGGCTGGGTAAACATTAAGCCTTTTCATGTGTGTTTTGATTCAGATTTCACATGCAAGTCAAGGGTTCAGTTTGTGATGGCCATTCTACTGTCTGGATTACATTGTTTTACCATAAAAAAAAACATCGACTGAGATAATGATTAGTTGGCACAGCCTCGCAGGACTCCTGCATGTAGATCCTCCTCTTGTTTTAGCCACCGAAGCTCTATATACACTTTGTCCACGACAAATATAGAAAATTGTTGTTTTTGCATTTTCGGGGGAAAAACAGGGGTTTTATCCCAAAATAGAGATGGGGCAAGGATTAATGCGTTTAAAAGATACACTTACAAAGTGCAGGATCAGCATGAGTCAACTAAGTGAGCGGGTTAAGTATAGAATGCTAAGAGAAAACTGTGAAGTGCTACAAACTAACTGGAATGGCTGGTAGACCTCAAACCTATTATTTGTCTAAATAACATACTAGCATCTGTGGACAGAACATAATATACACCTGACTAACATAACCAGCATACCATATAATATCGTTGCAGTCAGGCAGAAACCTTGTATGTTTCAGTTATTATATAGTTATATAGTTATTATATAGTCACAAGCTTTTGTTAACCCATTTTGGGCGGGAACCCCTTTTGGTGTTAGCATTATGTTATGCTTTAGCTATTGAAAAATAGCAGATCTACAAGCTCATAGCGCGCCACCGAGTGGCGCGCTACGAGCTTGTAGGTCTGCTATTTTTTTTTTAAATCGAAGAACGACTGACATAGAAACATAGCTTTTTCAGAAAACTGTCAGGATGTAGAAGACATTTTTTGAATCTGATCTTCTCAGGTCAAAACGGGTAAATACTATACTGGAGAGAGACAAGACATTGCCCATGCATTTCCGGGGGTCCCCGGGCCAAAAGCGTTGAGAACCCCTGTGCTAGGAGATGAGTTGAATACCAGTGTGCTAGGTTGAGTTGAGAACCGGTCTGCTAGATGAGTGGTTCTCTATTAGGAATAGGATACTACAGGATTTCATAAAATCCTAGAATTTGAACATTTTAACACAATCCCCCCGTTTAACCATAAGCGGTAACAGTGCCAACAGAACGCATGACATAAGCAGAGAAGAAGCGTTAACCGGGTCGAATGACCCGGAAGTGATAATCCTCCATTGTCGTGCCAGGGTCAAGTGTTTTAGCGATCGGGACTATTAATATGGTTAGCGCAAACCTCGAATTAATGTTTTATTAAGCTCCGAACATCGTACTTTATCCATTCTGAGAACTAAAACCACTAATCGTGGCCATGCACCGAGGATTGGGATTTAGGCTGTTTCTACCATGAGAGCCCTATGGGGTTCAGCGTCGGAAGCTAAAATAAGGTAAAAATAGTATTTTTAAAGCTGGATTATGACAGTGAAGTGATAATTTAAGGACTTTTATGACCTTTTTAATACAGAAAAAAATGAAAAAGACCATCACTGCATGAAAGTAATGAACAAACAATACTAGGCCTATAAAAACTGGTGAAACATTGACCAAATTGTAAAATAATGGTGGAAATATACAATCTGTCCATCTTAGTCAGGGCCACCCTACAACTACTCTCTTGGACAAGTCAGAGTTGAATATTATATTAATCTAGGCCTAGGGCGTAAGGATCTACAAGCTCATAGCGTGCCACCGAGTGGCGCGCTACGAGCTTGTAGGTCTGCTATTTTTTGAAAAATCGTGAAAATGTGGCACAAATCTTTGAATATATATTCTTTCAGAAGACTTTTTATTTATTTCGACGTCAGGCCTAAATGGAGAATGATACCAGACTAATTAGAGCATGGGGAGTCACGTGTCCCAGCTGGGCCAGGGGTAACGCTGAAGAGGCAATATAATCACCGCTGTGGTTAATTGACCCTGTGGCTAAATGAATTTAAACACTATGATCACACCGCAAAACCTGCACACTGATGCACCGTGCGAGCTGACAACGCCTCGACCAGCGCGCGCACACGCACACACGCACGCAGGTGTGACAGCAGCATGTGCTTACATCAGCACAATAAAACAAGAAGAGAGCGTTGTGGCTCATTTCACATCTACATCCAGGTGGTGCTTATGTTACCTTGGATGAAATCCACAGTCAATCTATAGTGTTTATATGCATTTAGACTGTAAAGGGAGTAGGGATCAAATGCTTGGCCATGTGGAGACCACTTCCATCACACTCTTTTGTTGCATTCACAACTTGAATGTCGTCTCGGACGGCCTCCTGCAGCGAGTAAGACCAATTTTAAGCTAACTTTATCCGAGAAACACTAGCCAGTAGCCACAGTCTGGTGAGCTGGCACCACTGAAGTGTGTGTGTGTGTGTGTGTGTGTGTGTGTGTGTGTGTGTGTGTGTGTGTGTGTGTGTGTGTGTGTGTGTGTGTGTGTGTGTGTGTGTGTGTGTGTGTGTGTGTGTGTGTGTGTGTGTGTGTGTGTGTGTGTGTGTGTGTGTGTGTGTGTGTGTGTGTGTGTGTGAAGACTCTTCCATTACATGAGCACTCTACACAGTGTATATAATCTCCCAATGTATGAATGAATGCAATCCATTATTATTATATCAATACTGACAGGCGGAAACCTTAAACCTGCATGTCCAAAACCGTGATTTTGTATTGAGTAAAAATCTAAAAGAGATATTAGTCACAAGCTCTAATATTTTCAGTGGTTAACCACTTTCAACCTGACATACGGTAGCTATTTGGGGCATTCGTACAGACACCAGAGTGACAAAGAGTGACCAATAGCATTGATTTACTATGACAGCGCTTTTTAACCAGTGGTCCAGGAACCACCAGTGGTCCTCGAGGGGGTTCCAGGTGGTCCCCAGCTAAATGATGGAGAGTTGTTAACCAAATGGACCCTTATAGATCTTTAACCCATTTAGGCCTGACCTCAAAATTTAAAAAAAAAATCTTCCAGTTTTCTGAAATAAATATTTTCACGATTTTTCAAAAATAGCAGACCTACAAGCTCGTAGCGCGCCACTCGGTGGCGCGCTATGAGCTTGTAGATCTGCTATTTTTCAATAGCTAAATTACGAACATAATGTTTAAAACACCAAAAGGGGTTCCCGCCCAAAACGGGTTAACTCTTGGGGAGTGTACTGAAAACCAAAATGGACCCTTAGAGTTACGTTTTCTTAAGAGCTCTGGATTAAGAGCGTCTGCTAAATGCCTAAATTGTAAATTGTAAATTATACATCTGCATTACTTAATTTACAAGAAGTCTACATAATTAGAGAATGGGGGAAATGTGTTATTTTGGATCAATTTTGCTAAATGCCTAAATTGTAAATTGTAAATTGTAAATTGTAAATTGTAAATTGTAAATTATACATCTGCATTACTTAATTTACAAGAAGTCTACATAATTAGAGAATGGGGGAAATGTGTTATTTTGGATCAACGTTTGCCTGTCACCTCTCCTATGGTACCAAGTCCAACAGCATGGAATTGTGTACAAAATAGTATCCAACCTAAATCTCACCAAATGGAGGTTCCGTGGCTCAAATGCTGAATAAATAATGGAAAAAAAGGTTGAAAACGCACTGATCTATGATATCAGGAATATGCCCACTTTCATATGGGTATATACCTTAGAGTAAATCCATCCCAGAATGCACTCTGTTCCTACCCAGAATGCACAGTGAAATCGCCTCATGCGCTTTTGAGCAACTTAATGCAAGTGGATGGGAGGAGAACTCGGGTGCCGTCTCTATTCATATATACTCTAAGGTATATACACTGCATGTGGGTATATTTCTTTGTTTTATTTAACCCAATCAGGCCTGACGTCGAAATTTAAAAAAAAAAATGTTTTCTAAATCACGATTGTTTTTGGAAAGATTTGAGGCACATTTTAACAATTTAAAAAAAAAATAGCAGACGTACAAGTTCATAGCGCGGCACTTGGTGCCCAAAATGGGTTCAACCGTTTTCTATCTTTCCCTTTGCTCTCACTCTACCTTTATTCTCTCTCTCTCTCACGGAATACTACAAAACATCACACTGCTTTAAATTACACCTGGAAACTGTGCTATGTGACAAATAAAAGTGATTCTGAGTCTAACATTTTTTAAATAAATGCAAAAATAAAACTAAATAAGGAGATACATGGTTTCCACCCGACTGACGATATCTATTCTCCGTGGACAAAGGAAAAGAACATAAGGTTGTTGGTTTTTTTTACCATGACTGTCATGTCAGCATCACTCTCTTTGGCCTCCATTCAAACTCTGGCCCCCCTTTCTGAAAGGGGTGTGTGCCAGGCTCATTATAGTCAACTAAAACTAACAAAATAATGACAACTAGAAGTAAAAACTGAAAAGTATGCCTAATATGTTGGGTGGATATGAAATCTTATCTTCCAATATTTTAGTGTTGCCAGTTTTAAGCTCTATGAAACATTTTCAAGTGTGTAGTATGCACTTTCAAATTTAAAAATATTAAATTGCTGATCTACAAGATCACAACAAAGCGATGCATTGTGAGCATGTAGATTTAAGCAATAAGCCACGAGAGGTCTCAGGTTACCGGGTATTTTACAATGGCTGGGGGCGTAGGCAGACCCGACGCGCAGCGGAAGGTCTTCTACCCTCTCAGCCATTGTAAAATACCCGGTATAAGCTGGGGCCTCGAGTGGCTTATTGCTTTTCTAAAACGGTTACAAACATATAGCAATATTAACCTAATAAAACTATTAAATTGCGCCACCAGAGCGAGCCACATCACTTCCTTGTTTTGCTCGGCAAGTAGGCTATGTGACGGGAGAATAGCGCTTGATGTCTTTACGGGGCTGCCTGGAGCCACACATTCACAGTCATATGAGTGCGGGCGGTGCTTAGACGCCCGCACGGCATGGGTTTGTAAAGCAATCAAGCGCTCCCCTTCCCAAGTACAGCTACAGAGATGCGGAATCAGCTGGGAATGATATAAAGTGATTGAAAGTGTGGGTTATCAGAATCAAGTATTGGGACTAACCGTTTTAGAATGATTATTTTCGCTATTGTCTAAGGTTGCTGTATCCTCCTGAATAGGACTACCCCATATTACAACAATAAAAACTAATACAACCAAACCAAAAATAAGCCCCACACACACACACACACACACACACACACACACACACACACACACACACACACACACACACACACACACACACACACACACACACACACACACACACACACACACACACACACACACACACACACACACACACACACACACACACACACACACACACACACACACACACACTAAAAAACAATTCAAAACAAAAATGAAATTGATTTTTTTTTAATAATATAAACTGCCTATTATGATAGCCGTGGTGTGTGCATGTCCACCCCTTTTTCTTCCCCTCACTGTATGCGTTTCTCTTCCCTTTTTACCTCCTTTATGATGAATTCTGTTCTGTTCTTTGACTAAATAGAAGTGTCTATTCTATCTATCTATCTATCTATCTATCTATCTCTAAATGTTTTGATGAATTGAACAAGGTGGACCCTCTTGTAAACAAGTGTAATGCTTAATTGGGTCGTCCACTCACAGTTAACAGTCTTTGTATTGAGTTTGTGCTTGAAATGTACTGTAATTCTGCAAACTTGTTATTTCAATCAATCAATCAATCATGTGCGTACCTGTGTTGACCCCTCCAGTGAGTATCCATGCCCCCGTGGTGACAGCGGCCTTGATGAGGCCTTTGCCCACCACCTGCTTGATGCGAGGATGCAGCTCAAAGTTCTGGATGCCCCCATGGACCGAGATGAGGATCTTTGGCAGCTCCATCTGCCATTCCTTCAACATCAGCTTCAGGACGCTCTCCGGCCGCGAGTCATAGGACAAACGTAGATACTACATGCCCAAACAACAAACACAGGAATAAAAAAGGGGTTCGAAGGAGTTAACGACAAATTATGCTATGTTGTTTATATACTGTTTGTGTTGCCGCTCCCATGGCATAGTGGAACATTAGTTTTAAGAGATGTATTATTCATTATTGTCAACAGTATAGAGCGTCGCAGTCCCGCCTCCTACCCTGGACCAGGAAATGAAACCCAATTCATTTTTCCCATAGACATTTCTTAAAGTATTTATTTAAAGACGGTTACGCCGCGGACAAAGCCAACTCGAGTCGTGACAACTCATGACAACACAAACAATATTTTGGACCAAACAAATAATTACAAATAAGAAAAACGACAAAAAAAGTGTTGTAACCTGCAGTTTTTTTCTTCTTTCTAATTATTTGTTTGGTCCAAAATATTGTTTGTGTTGTCATGAGTTGTCACGACTCGAGTTGGCTTTGTCCGCGGCGTAACCGTCTTTAAATAAATACTTTAAGAAATGTCTATGAGGAAAATGCATTGGGTTTCATTTCCTGGTCCAGGGTAAGAGGCGGGACTGCGACGCTCTATTGTTGGTCCTGTTCCTTGATTCTGCCCTAGCATCTGTGCAACCCACTTCAAGCTATATCTGTAATGACAAAATTGTAAAAAAAAATAATAATAATAATAAAAAAGGTGGTGCAACATTAACAGTTTTTTTAACACCAAGAAGAGAGAGTGTGGAGCCATGTGCCGAAAATAGGTGATCTACAAGCTCTGAATGCATTACGACTTGTAGAGAGTAGGGCATTCACTTCTAGTAATTTTTACTAGTTGACTAGTTGCCTAGTTTACTAGTCGACTAGTTGTTTAACTACCTATTATGTAAAAAAAAAAATATATATATATATATATATATATATATATATATATATATATATTTTTTTTTTTTAAATCAATATTTGTACATTGAAAAACGGTGTACATGGTGACTATAACTATAATCTACCTGATCTTGAGGCCTACAAAAAAAAAAATCTTATCAACTAGTCAACTAGTACCAACAAGGTCGACTAGTGGATTTACTAGTCGACTAGTAAACTAGTCGACTAGTTGCTTAATGCCCTAGTAGAGAGACGTGTCAATCGGGCCTAACCTTGGCTCTGTACGAGTGCGAGCCCCCTTGGAAGTTGATGACCCCGTAGGCATCTGTGGGGCTCTCCTCTGTGTGTCTGTCCACGGACCACTCCTCCACCTCTGGCAGGGACACGTTGGCATTGTCACCCGTCTTCACGTCCGAGTACTTCACCGCCAGGCTGGCCGTGAAGCCCGCATGCTGCCGCACCAGACGACCGCAGCAGCAGCTGCATGGGGGAGAGAACAAGTCCAAATCACACCGAGCACTCCATCAGTGGACTCAATGTGCACTTGTCACTGTGGTGAGGAACTTTATAAGTGGCTTCAGTTAAAGGGACACTTCACCCTTTTTGCAAAAAGAAAAATATGTTTAGAAGATTTAGAACACTTTCCTGGGGGTCTTTATGTGTGTAATATGTGGTTTTAGATATTTTAGCAGTGAGTCCAGTGTCTCTGATGCCATGGACTACATGTTGTCTCAGTAAGACAGCCCTCCCCCTAACCACAAGGAGGAGCAGTGCACCAAAGCATTATGGGGAATTGTAGTCCAGGAAGTAAGTGAGCCCAGTGTCCATGACATCACAGAGACTCACAGTATAGAATTCCTGGAAAGTGTTCTAAATCTTCTAAACGTCATTAACATTTTATTTATTTTTTACAAAAAGGGTGAAGTGTCCCTTTAAGTGAATTTGGCTTGTTAGGTTTCCCCATTTACTGGATGCTGCTATATTTCAGCTTAGCTAAGGAACAGCAACAAGTTACAATACTGACAGTACGTTTTAACAGCGGGCCTGGCGCATATTCCAGAAGTGTCTATGGGACCCGGCAACTACTGGCGATAGCAGGCGATAGTCGAAAAGTGGGCGGAGGAACGACATGTCTTGACATCGTCCGGCGACGTTAGCCAATATCAAATTCATGTGTTGCTTTGTTTACCCTCCACGCGGAATGGTGATACAGTACGTTTAACTCATGTTCAGATCATCTGAAATTTACCATGTCTTTTGATTTTCATTCTTTGAACTTTCTGGATCTACTGATCTGCAGGGGAGAAGATGGTGTTTTATATACTGACCTCCACACTAAGCCTACTGACCGAAACAGCCTACTGAGAGCTGACAGTTGTCACCCGCTACATCTAAAAAACATGCATTTTGTAATAATCATTGATTTCTCAGACTTTTAGGGGACGTAAGGAAGGGTATGATAAGTTACAGTTACAGTACATTACACAGGAATACACCAAATATCTCAAAACTATCTTTAACATACAAAACAAAACATCGTTCCTGCTAAGAACTTTATCTAGATCAGCGCTTCCCAAACTTTCCTGGCTAAGGAGGACCCACTTGAAACTTTGGAAAGCGTTTAGCGGCCCACCCATCGGACCAACACGGCAGCCATGTGTGTTTATTTCTATGATCAATCAATCGATTGTGATCCAGCTTGATCATTGGAACTAAAAGTAGTATTATACTACGTTAGTTCCATTGAGGATACTTTAATTACTAGATGTTTTAAAAGAAAACATTATTGGCAATTGTTTATGAGACCACTTTCAATATCCTATACAGCCCACAGGTTGGGAATTAAGCATACTTTTTGGGAAGCAATGTTTCCTTGGCGTTATGTCAAATTTCCCCCTCATGTGGGTTCCGTTACCGTAGAGGCGAGAATGTTTACCCCGACGCACAAAGCCTGGAAGCTAATTATTTCCTGAGGAGGGGTGTTCTACACTGAAAGTACAGTGTCAAGGAATGTGCATTCACAGGTTTCATTGCAGGCCAATGCGTCCACTAAAGGTCCAATTTATGCTTGGAGCGACAAATGTGTCTCACTAGGTTGTGAGAATTGAGCATTCATACTGTCCGCGACTCGCAAGACAGTACGATTGATTTAAATCAAAGGAAGTGAATGTGGTCTCTTGCATCTCTATGGCAGCAACCTCATCTTCAGCTTATACTGTATAGTACAGTATGCATAATTTTATGAAGCATCTGCAAACTCCTGTACCTCATTTTTCCCCAGAGGTACAGGACAATGTCGGCAGACATCATCCGACATATTTTGCCGTGAAGCGTCATTCGCTCCTAGAATAAATTGGCCTTGGCCCTTAAACCCATTTTGGGGCGCAAACCCCTTTTGGTGTTTTAAAGCATTATGTTATGCTATTGAAAAATAGCAGCTCTACAAGCTCATAGCGCGGCACTCGTGAAAATGTGCCTGAAATCATTGAATATATATTCTTTCAGAGAGAGTTATTAACTCAAATCTTTGCTACTGGGAGGGTCCCTGGAACAACATATTTTCAGGTCGGCGGCCAATGTCATATATATTTGGGGTCCTTGACATGAATATGTTTGAGAACGACTGACATAGAAACATTTTTTTTTTCAGATTTTTTTTTTTTTTTAATTTCGACGTCAGGCCTAAATGGGTTAAGACTCGTAGGGTGATAAGGGGGTACAAAATCGAATTGGGGATCTAAGAGACTCACCGCACCAACTGCTGGCAGATCTGGCATCCTGGAAGGCATCTGGAGGGGGGGAAATACAACAGCAATACATTTGGTTCAAATGCACAAATCAATGACAGCAGTTACAGCAACTATAAAAAATAAACGCCCCTTCAGTTTAAAACCAAATAGGAGAGTGAATTTTTAACTATACTAGTGTGAGGCCCCAGTCACAGGCCTCTGTTATGGGCAGCTCTTCTCCAGAAGGAAATGGTGATTTGTTTGAGGACTCCAAGGAAGGTAATCTGTCAACTGTGCTGCTTTCCGGGACAGATTGGCTTTTAACCAAAGATAAGAGTAATGAAAGTCTGCCCGCTCTCACTTTGATCACTCTCATATGGACACTTCCTTACCCGTCACTGAACACTACAGTCCTCAGTGTTCATTTAAGTAAGTGATACGTTTTGGTTAAAAAGGG